>NC_064282.1:60123353-60225773 GCF_019186545.1 Solanum stenotomum | reverse complement strand
GCTCATAGCTCCAGATATTCCATTCATCTGGGTTACACCAAGATGTATCGTGATTTGAAAGAAGTGTATTGGTGGAATTGCATGAAGAAGGGCATTGCAAAATTTGTTGCTAAGTGTCCAAATTGCCAACAAGTTAAAGTAGAGCACCAAAGGCCCGGTGGTTTGGCGCAGAATATAGAACTTCCGGAATGGAAGTGGGAGATGATTAATATGGATTTCATCACAGGCTTGCCAAGGTCTCGCATACATCATGATTCTATTTGGTTGATCGTCAACAGAATGACAAAATCAGCCCATTTTCTGCCCATTCAGCAGAAGATTATGCCAGGTTATATATTCAGGAGGTAGTAAGACTTCATGGAGTTCCAGTCTCTATTATTTCAGATAGAGGTGCACAATTTACTGCACAATTCTGGAAATCTTTTCAGAAAGGTTTGGGTTCAAAAGTAAACTTAAGTACTGCCTTTCATCCTCAGATTGACAGGCAAGCAGAGCGCACTATTCAGACATTAGAAGATATGTTGAGGGCTTGTGTGATTGATTTCAAAGGGAATTGGGATGATCACCTACCTCTCATCGAGTTTGCTTACAATAACAATTATCACTCGAGCATCCAAATGGCTCCTTATGAAGCTCTTTATGGGAGAAGATGCAGATCTCCTATTGGATGGTTTGAAGTTGGTGAAGCAGGGTTTATAGGACCAGATTTAGTTCACCAAGCTATGGAGAAGGTGAAAGCAATTCAAGAGATATTGAAAACAACATAGAGTCGTCAGAAATCCTACACTGATGCTAGGAGAAGGGTGTTAGAGTTCGAGGTAGATGATTGGGTATATTTAAAAGTTTCACCCGTGAATGGTGTTATGAGGTTTAGTAAGAAGGGGAAGCTTAGTCCCCGGTATATTGGACCTTATAGAATAGCTAAGAAGATTGACAATGTAGCTTATGAGTTGGAGCTACCACAATAATTAGCAGCAGTTCATCCGGTGTTTCACATCTCCATGTTGAAGAAGTGCATGGGCGATTCTACATTGATCTTATCAACTGAAAATATTGAGATCAAGGATAGCTTATCTTATGAGTATATGAAGAAGAGATATCCACATCTCTTTGAATCCGGAGAAAATGCAGATCAAGGTACTAATTTTCTTCTTAGTACTATCTAAATTATGAGTGAGCATGTTCTTTGTTTGAAATTGCTTTTCGGATGTTTGAACTTGATGTTACCACCCTTAGCTAAGTAAGAGTAAATCTCATTCGAGGAAAAATGTTCCCAAGGGGGATATATTGTAACATCTCGCAACTAGAAAGAACTACAAGAAGTGTAAAATCTGGAAATAGTTATTTTTGGAAAGTATAAGGAAATTTGGAAAATTTTAAGTAAGTTCAAAGTGAGTTTTTGGTCAACTTCAAACGACCATAACTCCTAACTCAGGATGAGTTAACTGTAGTTCCATATATGGTTTGAAATATCTTAGAATGATCTTTCCAACACCGCTAAGTTTGGGCGATTCTGAGTTCGGATGAGTATTTATGCCCTTTTGAAGTTGGGTTGTTGGAATAAGGAAAGTCCAATCCAGATTTTTAAGGGGTAGTTTGGCCTTTCCCTTACCCAACTTAATTAATTTAGTTTACGCTTTGGAAAAAATAGAGTTAGGGTTTTTGGAGAAAGAACACAAGAGGAAAGAGAAGAGGAAAATAAAGATTCATCATTTCGAAAGGATTTGATCTCGGATTTCTTCAAAGATTTGATCCCACCAGGTATGTGAGTCTCTCATAGAGTTGGGTTCATTCACCAATGCCCCAAGCATGTTTAATTCAGTGAAATTCGTCCTAGAAGAGTTGAAAAATTGATGTTCTTGACAAATATTCTTGAATTCAAATGTTGTTAGCGAATTAGGACGAATAGAGAAGTTTATGAGATCCTTACATTGAGTTTAGGGTTGCTTTGAGTTAGTTTCTTGAGTATACATGTTGGGCGTCGGGATTTAAAACGAATTTAAGGAAGATAATCGAATTTAGGTGGATTGAGGCTGAAAGACGAAGAAGGAAAAAGTCGAGTAAGGTTCATGAAACAAGTCCGCGTCGCGGACTTGTTCCCCCTGTGAACAAAAATCTTCTCCGCATCGCGGAGAGGACACGGACTCCACTGTCTAAAATTTTAATTTCACGAATAATTATTTAGGAACATCTCCGTGTCGCGGACTTGTTCCATCACAGTGATTTCATAATTTTTCTCAAGTTTAGCTATTCCAAATCATTCCTAAACATCAATAGACCTTTCCTATCACCAATCATAATCCCTAAATCCATAATTCGAATTCAAGTAAAGTTAAGATTCAAGTCAAGAGCAGTTACGATCACAGTCAAGAGAAGTCAAGAGTCAGTAAGAGAAGTTCATTTCAAGTCTTCACAAGTCTTTTATAAACGTTTTAGCATTGTTTTAAGAATTAAGTTTTGAAATTCAGTAAAGAGTAAGAGCAAAGTTCATTTTCTTTAAAATGATATATGGGAACTNCAAGAGTAAATATTTTCACATTTGAGATGAGAGGAAATTGAGATTTCCAAAAGAGTTTTGAACAGCAAAAGGGAACATTGATTCCAAGAGAGCTTTTTATGCTAAGTTTGAGCAATTATCTCAAACCATAGAAGAAGTTGTTTTTAAAAGATATGAGCTAAGTATTTTTGGGAGTAGTATTGAGCACCGATATGGGGATGCGAGTTATTATTAACTCAAGCCCCCATAAACCATGTAGCCATCATGGGCAGAAAAAGGATCATACTTTTTAGATGATTCCTTAGTGCTTTTTAGCATAGACTAGTGGATCCACTTAGTAGTTCAGGTTCTGTACCGATGGCAAGGTATAGGACGGTCCTTGGCAACGTGAGGTAAAACATTGTACCATCACTTAGGCTCATAGTGATGGTTGTCGGTTAGAGAAACTCCCACATAAGTTATTGTATTTCTATATACATCAGTTTATTGTATTTTTACATACATTTTAGAGTTTTGTTGTATCCTCGTATATACATAGAGTTGGCATCATGTTTTTAAATAGCTTTTCTTTATATTGCACTTGTTTTAAACTGATTTATTTTTAAATGAGTTCAGTTAAGTATTCATGAGTTGAGAAGAGCCAAGGTAAGTGTTTCTTTCAGATTTCATTTCAAGCGTATGTTTGTTAGCATTCCAACTTGCATACTCGTACATTCAATGTACTGATGCCAGTTGGCTTGGCCTGCATCTTATTATGATGCTGACACATGTAACTAGGATCGGCATCCGGCGCATCGTTGATCCAGTGAGAAGTTCAGGGGTTGTTGGTGAGCCTCTTTGCATTCCAGAGGACTCTTTTTCATTGCTTTCAGTTTTAGTATTTGTTCATTAGGATATCGTGGGCCTGTCCCGACATCCATCTCAGTTGTTTAGAGGCTTCATAGACAAACAGACAATCTGATAGTTAATTCTGTTGTCTTTACTTTTCATTTCATATGTTAAAGACTTGAGTTTGCCTTAAAGACCAGTTGAATGTTCCTTTTTAACATTCTAGTTACTTCATAAATGTGTATGTGGTGAGTTAAGTCTTCTGCTGAGTTAGTAAGCCAGGCCAAGGGTTCACTTGAGGCCAGCAATGGTTTTCGATTGCCAGCCCCGCCCAGGGTGTAGGCTCGGGGCGTGACAATCTAGCAGTCCTTCAATAAAATTTTGAGTGTTATAAAGAGCAGTATCTTCGGTGTCACAATGGGTAGTACCAGATGTGCCCTACAAAAATATATAAATAGTTTTTATTTATTTATTTTGAAATATTTATATTAGTTATTAAAGTTTTAAGTTTATATTTAATTGTTAATGCCTACCGCCATATTAGGTATATAATCTCCAACACCTATAGTTGATCCATAGCTCATACGTCCGAGTCCTTCCACCTCTCGAGTCAGTCTTGAATAAGAATCAAATGACATTTCTAATAAATTCATGATGTCCGACGTGCCAAACTTATGAATATGCAAATCATCGGCCTTTACTCCCGCTTCTGCCTCTATGTTTGGAGGAATAGGTATACCACCAGTGCCACGTCCTCATGCTCTACCTCTTTGCCCCTCACGTTCCCGTCCTCATCCATCTACACGTCCACGTCTGGGTCCTCTGACACGTATATGTTCAATCAAAGGATCTCCCTCAAAAAATGGCTCTCTAAATTATATTTCGGCCTCGAGCAATGTATCCCTAACAATTCTGAGATACCTCTTCACCATGTGAAGCCGAGGTTGTGTCTCTCTGCCAGTGTAATGCAAGACTGTGCAACTTAAATAGGCCTCTGGACATTGTAATGCTAGTACCAGTGGAATGAACAAAGCTTGACGGTACATCAACCTCTAATGTAGGCTTACCTATAAGCAACCTTCCATACCTCATGTACCACAAACCCTGCCCCGCTAGTACCATCATCTACCTCAATCGCTAAAACCTAATGTCAATTACCCCAATCACAAAAATATTTATCCAACATTTCAAGAACCTTCGGTCCAAGCCTCCTACGCTGATCATACACGTGGTGGTTGGTTCCCCAACTAGGAATCCCAGGTACATGTTGGGGATGACCAAACTGACGCATCACTCTACGCATGCACCTCAACAATCTCTAGGCAAAGCATAGGCACACATGCCATCCATAAAGACTCATCGACAGTACAACAACGAGGTAGTGTATGTAAAATCTCATTATACGGTATCCATCGAAACTATTTTTAAAATATAACAATTAGATAAAATCAACATTAGCCGCTTAGTATACAAGTAAAATTATTATTGATTTCCTTTTATATGTAATTTATATATTTTTTTAAAAAAACTAGTAAAGAGTTGCAAAAATTATTTGATGTACTTGATCCTCTGTCATGCGGTCTAGCTAGTCTCTAATCGGGATAAGAACATGATGTGACTCAGTATCCTTATCAATTCCACACGTCCATCGCCTAGCATATGGAAGTAATGTGTCACCATGATGCGGCAGAGGAGTTGATGGTTGTATATGCAAGATCCTCTCCCAACACCAAACCTTAATGTGACAAACAAAATAATTAAACTATCGTCATTAACAAAAAAAATTAACAATTACATATATCTATTTTAAATAATTTTTAGAATTATTTGTATGTAATTTAAATATTTTTAAAAATTGAATATAGAAAAAATATCCGTGTACAGTGTAATGTTAAAGATTCTTTGTATTTGAATGTATTTTAAAACTTTAGTAAAGTTACTTGAAGGAGAGGAATAAATCTGCAAATGTCAACCACATTATCGATAGATGCCCGACAAAGTGCACGGTACAAGTAGGTCAACACTGCACTGCCCCAACTGAACTTGCCTACGTCGTGGATGGGATCTAGGGACGCCAAGTATTGTAAGCTAATAAGGGTCCCTGACGTGTTCGGAAATAAGATTCCCCCCAATATAACAAGCATGTAAAGTCTAGCAATTTTCTCAACCCGCTCCACTGGAGTAGCATCTCCTATCGGATCTACTTCTAACTGATCTCGCAAGTAGATAGTAATGCTATGTATCCTCACCTGACTCGCACCATCCATATCAGTAGGTGTTATGGCTCATCCTGTGAGTGTCTCTAATAAAGTACGCTATGGACGAATCCTCCATGTAGCATCCTGCATGTACACAACATCAATGTGTTATTTGTCGAGTCAACCACAAGAAAATAAAATAGGAAAAAAAGGAACCAAAATAAACATATACCTAAAGAGAAAGAGATGGAACCATCTATTTGAACAATTGAGGGATGACTATATGTTTGATGAATTTTCTGTTCAGTTTTGCGGACAAATTTAACCAACTGAATTAACAAGAATATAACCATTTGTGCAATCTCAATTTTGAAAAGGTATGTATAGTATCGAGTATCGAGGATCGAATTAATATATGAAACTTTTGATTGAGATAATCCTTGGACAAACAAGCCTATATATATGGCGTTAATCATCCTATTAGTCTAATATGATATTAGACAATTTATTGTCAATTTTTTTTTAGGATCTGGACACAGTTTATGTGCATAAAAATAATACTGTACTATTATTACTTTTTTGTACTTTGATGGGATCTAAATGGTAGTTTGGGCACATTGCACATGGTAAAGTTAATACAAGTCGGCAAGAACAAATGAATATGAGTGTCCGTCTAGTTTAAAAAAAACATGAGATGGAAATGTGTAATTCAGCAGTAGCCAAATACTATTTTTGCAATACCAATCCAACAGTATAATTCCTTTTGTTTCTTTTGAATTAAGGACTTTTTTTTTCTAGCTCAATATTTTGTAATTGAATGCATATAAGACTTGCTGAAATTTTGAACAAATTACAACATCATTTCAAAGTAATGAAAATATGAGATGGAAAAAAAAATACCTAATTTATATAATTTGTAGGGTCGGATTGTTATATTGTCGGGATGTGCAACTCCAATCTTTCAAGATTTTGATTTTTTAGTGTGGGGCCGCTTCAGTTGTCGGACTGGGACCATCAAATGTTAATCTTCAAAGTGAAAAAATGTTTGGAAGCCATGAAAGTGAAAGGAAAGAAGAAGAAAGTGAAAATGTAAAGTAACTTTTTATAAAGTGTAAGATTTTCTTCCACTGTGTAAAGTGTAAGAAAAAGTTCCACTTTACAAAGTGTAAGAAAAACTTACATTTTATAAAGTGTAGGAAATAGTTTCGTTAAATATTAAAATATATACGTTATGAGACTTACGAAAAACGTTTGAAATATTGGATAAAGTAGAATTTTTCCTTCCACTAAACCTATTTTAGTTACTTACTAAAATAGTGACTTATTTTGTTCACTTTTTTTTTTTTTTTGTGGTTTGTTTAGGTTCCGGACTCTCGTAGTTGCAATAGATTTCATTTGGTTGTTTGTCAATATTCTCACCTATTCATGCTACCACCATGACGTTTCATAAGCACTAAATAATGATAAAAAGAATATGAAAGCAGTACTGGCAAAAGTGAGGTTTAATTTATTTATTCATTTCTTTTATAATTAAATTATTTTAATTCATATTAACAAAATGAAAAAAAAATGTTTTTAGCTTTTTCAAAGAAATATTACTGGCTACCTAACATAAAATAATATTCCTTGCAATGTGCCTAAATCTAGGAAGTTCTAAAATTGAGCATTTATAAGTCTTATCACAACTTTCATAATGGCCTTATTTACTACTAAATTTATTTATTTATTTGAAAATATATTTGTGATCTATTTCCATAGATATTTTGATTGAATTAATGGAGAAAAAAAAAAAGCAATAGCCCCAACAAAATTTAAACCTTTTTCTTCCAGTTCAAGTTTAAAAAGAGGTGTCTCCTCCTAAAAACACCTTGTGAAAAAACTCAATAATAGAGAAGCACAACTCTAAAGAAAATGCGTCTCCAACTTCATCTTCAAAAACTCTTCATTAAACTCTCTAGAACATAACCAAGGGAAAACGATTCATGCGCTATACAACAACATGACGTCTGGATTGGTTATGATTTATGAGTATTAGACTTTATATGATTAAAATGTGAATACGATATTTAGATTTGACGAGGAAATCATGATTAGGCCTGCCTCTTTGTATAATATATAAACAGTATCTTTTTTTCTGTTCTACTATATTAGAAAAGTCATTCAGGGCATCAACATGATGCTTCATATCATTTAATTTTGTTTATGAGGATAGTTTTGACTTTTGCGGTTCTTTAATTTACTTGTGTGTCACATAAAATGTAGAATTGAAATCCCTTACATAAACCACATTATTGATTTGTACAAAGTGCTAATCATATATTAAGTGAAAAATAATTGCCATAACTATTTTACAACACGGTCTCTATTTGATGCTCAATATTAGATCTTAGAATATAATTTGAAAAAATAGGTAATTAATGGTAGGGATAAAATATAGTAAAAAATAATTGTATGTTTTTAATATGTGAAAAGTGACAAGTAAAAATAAAAATCTATTTTTAAAATAGAGATCAAGTGAACGTGAACAAAGTGCATTTTAAACTAGCTCAATATTCTTAATTATGATTAGCAATTAAGTAGCAGCAACACTATCAGAAAGCAGCTACAAACTAAAAATCTATGTAAATGACAAAAGTAAGGTTCGTATTTCGTTGCACTTATATCTCTCTTCACACATCCACTGATCCCTTCATTTCAAGGAATAGGACTTAGGTTAAACATACATACACATAAATATTAGGCCCGTGCACACACAAACATTATTCAATAAGTTAAATATATAGACAATAGAGACATATATATTAATAATATTAAAATTGACACGATCACAATCGTCGTGAGTGACACCCACACTAAACCACCTTTGTCACTAAAAAATTGAGTCCCCATATGGTCCGTCAAACCTATATATGTCTTAGTTAAGGATTTAGTAACCAAAGAAAAATCAATAATCCAGCTAATTAGTATAGAATACTTTGTTGTTATGAGGTAATACACACTTAGTAATGTAAGAAATCAAGTTCTAGGGATTCCTCTGTCTACCAGAAAACTTACTCTTGTGCAATGGATGCTACTTATTGAGAATATTACAACAAAAATTACTTCATGGAAAGCCAAAAAACTGTCTTATGCGGGAAGGATGCAGCTTGTCCAATCAGTTTTGTTCGATATTTAAGCCTAATGGGCCCACTTATTTGTTATTCCCTCTAAGTTGCTTAAACTTATTGATGCCCAGTGTAGAAGGTATGTATGGTCAGACACTAATACTATCACCAAGATAGCCTTGGTGGCTTGGAAAAAAGTCTGTCTCCAAAATCAGTTGGTGGCCTCAACTCGATTAACCTTCACTTATGGAATAAGGTTTCCATTGCTAAACACCGTTGGGACCTGAAGCATAAACAGGAAGTGTTGTGGATTAAGTGGGTGAACTCCTACTATATTAAAAGAGTTCCTTCCCAAAAGGTGATCGTCTCCCAACAAGCCTATTGGATGGTGAAGAAAATTTTGGAGGCTAGACAAGCTTACTCACAGTTTCAGCCTAATAACTTGAGGAGTAAAACTATGATCAGACAACTATACTTACATTTGCTAGGGCCTAAACAAAGAGTTCAATGGAAGAGATTGTTGTTTCAAAATTCTTCTAGGCCAAAGGCAATCTTTACTGTGTGGTTACAACTGCAAAGCAAATTAAGCACCACAGATAGACTCAAAAATAGGGGAAAGATGTTGATTTGAAGTGCGTATTGTGCCAACTCTATTCTCTCTGTATACAAGCTGTTCTTTTAGTCATCGGATCTGGTGCAAGTTGCTACAATTGATCTAATTTGTTCAACTCCTTACAATAATTGGGACCAATATGTATTGGGAATCATATGTTTTGCTTAGGGGAAAAGTCAAACTGACAAATCTTTAAGTTGGTGTATAGTGAGAATGTCTATGTTATTTGGATTGAGAGAAACCAAATGATCTCTCAGAATCTTTTGCTAGGGAGATCGCTTGTATTTGATGTGTTAAGGCAAACCAGAAAACTATGCAAACCATTCATCAATTTGTCTTTTACTTGCTAGCTTAGTTTTCCTTTGAT
This sequence comes from Solanum stenotomum, assembly GCF_019186545.1. Lineage (NCBI taxonomy): Eukaryota > Viridiplantae > Streptophyta > Magnoliopsida > Solanales > Solanaceae > Solanum > Solanum stenotomum. Next base: position 60,216,166 of record NC_064282.1, on the reverse strand, counting down.
TCATATTGTCTTTATTTTGAGAATAGCAATTTGTGTCAAAGAGTTCAGCCTAATAACTTGTTTTGTAGGCTAGACAAGTTTACTCATAGTTTCAACCTAATAACTTGAGGAGTAAAACTATGATCAGACAACTATACTTACATTTGCTAGGGCCTCAATAAAGAGTTCAATGGAAGAGCTTACTATTTCAAAATTCTTGTAGGCTAAAGGCAATCTTCATTGTGTCATTACAACTGCAAAGCAAATTAAACACCACAAATATACTCAAAAAATGCACCTGTTCTTTTCCATATTGAATAAAAGGCATCTTGCGGCCTAATCCGAGAACTTAGTTGAGAGACACCTGATTCTTGAATCCAAGGGTGAGCAACATATTTCTAGCTGCCATGAGTTCTTCTTGTTTTTATTGTCCATACAAAGACACTAGTCTTAGCTCTATGATTAGTACTAGGGTTGCATCCCCAATTTGACCGTATTAGAATCTTGGTTATGATGACTTCCAGTTTTTAGGGGTTATTTTCTACATTGAATGTTTTGAACTATTGGGTTGAGTTTCTAGGGACTCGATCCTTTAGTTGTTGAATTGTTTTACTTTTTGTAACACCTCAAAAATTGGAAGTTGAGTTGAGTTGGAAATGTTCAGAAAATGTTGCAGGAATCTGGTACTACTGTCATGACCCAAAGTACGCCCTAGACGTGACATGACATATAAGACCCCAAGAGGCCCTACACAAGGCATATGACGAGCATAAACACAATATAATAGACAAAGTAGGCAATTTTATATCAATAAGAGAGTTTGGCATTTTAAAGCGGAAGTGTAACATAGTCTTGACAATCCATCTATTACATGAAAAGGAGTGGTCGAGATGTAACCTGTACACTACATACAATATCAAAAAGTAAAGACATAGGAAAGAAATAAAGTGACATCATCCCCGAAACATGAGGACTCACCAAGTCTTCAAAGTCTCAAGGTACTCACTAACCACGAATGGAGGGAGAGAAGTTGTCAAGCCCTACATTAGTTAAACAATGTAGACACAAGTATGCATTAGTACAAGAAATGTACTAAGTATGAGGGAAATGCAATAAAACATGAAACATTATCATAAAAGGACATAATCGAAAACAAATGCATGACAAAGCTTAATATAGTAAAACCTTTCAAACAGACATCATAAATCATGAACATGGTCAATGCATCGTAAAATCATAAGGAAAGCTTTATAAAAAAACTGAAAGTAACTTAGTTCATTTTGTGGGATATTTACTATTAACTGACACAAACTATGTGAGCTACAATATGGAATCCGATATGTTACTCCTACATCGAAAAAGAGATGTGCTTACTTGCCAAGCCAAGACCCCAAACTTCTAACTTAGGTGGATTCACTAGCTATGCCACTTAAGACAACCTATGGGGACCCATAGTTAGGGACAAAAGGATTTCTACTAGAGACCCGAGCTCTACTAACAGGAGAGCCTTCATGTCAATATCCTCTCGGTGCTAACTAAATTCCCAATGGAATGTTCATATTCATAAACTAATCATTATCCATGGAACAACACAATTAAGTTCCTAATCCAAGCTAATAACATCATAGAATAGCTCATTAAGTCTTCAATCAAGTATAAGTGAGAAAACCATTCACATTTCTCGATGTGGGAAACCTTTTCACAGTTTCTTTGATGCCAACCTAAAATGTAACACCCCGAATTCAAAAAAGAAAGAAAATTCATGGACTTGGTGTCAGCACAGACGATACCATCCACGGACCATAGGTTGGACGACGGTCTATAGGTGGTGGCATGGTCACTGAGTTAGAATTTTCCAAAAAAATAAGTTCCCGTACTTTTTTGACGATTTTTCGTTCAATGTACAAGTCGTAGGTAGGTTTCATAGGTGAGTCCCAGACTTAGAAGAATTTTAAGGTAAAAGTTGGGACCTACGGTCGTGGTCCATGGTTCGTCGATAGACCCACGGATCATAGGTCTAGTCTGTCGTTTAGGGGTCCATATTTAGTGGTTTCTAAATCCACCAACGGTCGACTAGTACAACCTGTGGTTAGACCAACGGACCGTAGGTCTTGCCGCTGGTAGAGTCGACATTTGTTTTCTTAAGGGCTTTTGGGTCTTTTCTTGATTATTCTAGCCTAATACTATGTCGTTTTTCACTTCACCTAAAGTCTTAGATAAGTGTTCTAACCTCCAAATTTCCCCAATTAAATCATTCTATCAAATTCCTAAATAAAGAACAAATCTTCCTCTCAAATATTGTAAAGCGGCGCATAAAAAAGGCCCTCTTCCTTTGCGAAGTTGAACTCGGAAAGATAGGGAACTTCTTTCTATAAGCTGTAGAAATGGGACCGGGGTTAGCTCACCCTCGCGGGATCGCGACCCTTTGTCCCGGCCATTGTAGCACGTTTGTCGCCCAAGGCATAGCCGTTCGACCTGAGGCCGGGCGGGCAGTGAAGGCTCATTTAGTAGACAGCGAGCGAGCTCATTTGTCCAGAAATATGTTTTCGGCCAGGCAAGCTTTTGGCATTGAGGTATGATAGTTTTCATCCATGGAGCCCTTTCCTCAATGGAGTTCCTAAATTCTTCAATTTATAAAGTTAGAATTCTCCAATTGAGTTAGGGTATTCCTTCCATGTCATGGGTTCAAGATATTAGCATTCCTACTTAGAAGTGGGAAGACTTGAACATGGAATTCATTTTTGGGTTGCCTCACACCCGACAACAACATGATTCGATTTGGGTTATTGTAGATCGGATGAAGAAATCAACTCATTTCATTCCCATTAAGGTTTCTTATTCGGCAGAGGACTATGCCAAGTTGTAGTTGAAGGAAATGGTGTGGTTGCATGGAGTGCCGTTATCTATTATCTCTAATCGTGGTACCTAATTCACTTGTTAGTTTGGGAAATCTTTCCAAAAGGGTCTTAGTGCTCATGTTAAGCTTAGTATGGCCTTTCATCCCCAAACCGATGGGCAAGCTGAGCGTACTATCCAAACTTTGGAATATATATTGAGAATATGTGTGATTGACTTCAAGGGTAATTAGGATGATCACTTGCTGTTAATTAAGTTTCCCTACAATAATAGATATCATACAAGTATTGGTATGGCTCCATTTGAGGCCTTATATGGAGAAGGTGTAGACCCCCTATAGGTTGGTCTGAAGTGGGTGAAGTTTCCCTAATAGGTTCTAAGTTAGTACATGAGGCTAGGGAGAAAGTTTGACTTATTAGGGAAAGGTTGAAAACGGCTCAAAGTTGACAAAAGTTCTACGCCGATGTAAGAAGATGAAATCTTGAATTTGATGTTAATGATTGGGTCTATTTAAAAATTTCACCCATGAATGGTGTAATGAGGTTTGGCAAGAAAGGGAAGCTTAGTCCTCTATATGTGGCCCATATTAGATCTTGAGACAAATTGACAAGGTCACTTATGAACTTGAAATGCCTAGTGAGTTGGCATTGATACATCCAGTTTTCCATGTCTCATTGTTGAAGAATTGTGCTAGAGATCCAACATCTATAGTTTTCTTAGAAGGTTTGGGAGTTAATGAGAATCTTTCTTATGAGTAAGCTTTGGTTGAGATTTTAGACCGATAAGTTACACAGTTTACAAATAAAGAAGTTTCTTCGGTGAAAGTTCTTTGGAGGAATCAGTTAGTTGATGGTTCTACCTGGGAGGTGATGAGTCTGAGATTTCGACTCATTTAGGGCTTTATTTTCATAGTTTATTGTCCTCGATGCCTAATTTATACTCTAAACTGATGTTGAAGTGTTGATTTGCAATAATGAAGCCTAAGGAGCAATAATGATTGCCTAAAGTCATAGAACCCTGAAGATAAAGAGTCGAGGAAAACCGGCGATGGAATGAAGCAAGGGGCGCGTCGCTGACTTGGTCGGCGATGCTGGACTTACTTGGCCTAACGGTCTTGAAGGCCAAAATTTTTGAAACTATAAATTGTAATTTGAAAAGCAGAAAAAGTGGTTTCGAGAGTTTTGAGTTTTTCTTTGAGTCTTTGAAGTTTTTCCTGAGTTTTCCATTGTAGAACTGAGAGCTTTTGAGACCTGATTTTGAGGAATTTTCATTTGGGTTTTTGAATTAAGTTGATTTGAAGCATTGTAGAGATTTGGGAACCATTACCCAGTTCATGGCTAAAATAATTGGTAATTGTTTCTTCCTTTTTATGATGTGTAGCTAAACCCCCAATTCTTGAGGTGTGATCATGTGATTATTAGCTTAATTGGCTTATGGGTATTGTTATTAACTGATTTAAATGCTTAATTGAAGTGGGTATAATCGATAGATGTGTATTAATCTATGAATTGTAGTTGCAAATGGAATTCTAACTTAGTGTTCTGGGCTTGCTTGAGAAAGAGGTTTTAGAACAAAGGTTTTCGATTGATAATTGTAGTTATTGGGTTGATGTGGGTTCACGAGAGTGTGAATTCTAATCTGGATTCTACCTATCTAGCTCGAAAGAGTAGATACATTAAGGTTTTGGGTTTCTTGTATTGTTAAGCTTGTCGAGGTTCAGAGAATTCGCTTGAATCGTAATAGTTGTTCAAGGGAAATCTATTGCATCTATAGTCTAACCTACATACTGAGATTCTGCAATTATTAGTAAATTCCAATTACCCATATAGAGACAGTCGGCGATGGAAATGGACAGTCGACGAAACACCGAATGGATCGGCGATCTCGATCATGATCACCTAAAGTCATAGAACCCTGAGGATAAAGAGTCAAGGCAAATCGGCAATGAATGGACCAAAGGGTGCATCGCTGACTTGGTCGGTGATGCTTGACTTACTTCGCCTAACAGTCCTGAAGGCCAAAATTTGTGAAACTATAAATTGAAATTTGAAAAGCAGAAAAAGGGGTTCTGAGAATTTTGAGTTTTTCTTTGAGTCTTTGAAGTTTTTCCTGAGTTTTTCATTGTAGAACTGAGAGCTTTTGAGACTTGATTTTGAGGAATTTTCATTTGTGTTTTTGAATTAAGTTGATTTGAAGCATTGTAGAGATTTGAGAACCATTACCCAGTTCATGGCTAACATCCTTGGTAATTGTTTCTTCTTTTTTATGATGTGTGGCTAAAACCCTAATTCTTGGGGTGTCATCATGTGATTATTGGCTTAATTGACTTATGGGTATTGTTATTTACTGATTTAAATGCTTAATTGAAGTGGGTTTATCGATAGTTTGTATTAATCCATGAATTGTAGTTGCAAATTGATGAGTCCATAATTTGGACTCATTAAGGGATTTATTTTAATAGATTTAGTGTCCTAAAATGTATATTTTGTGCCAATAACTGATGTAAATCCTTGATTTTCAGGTATTTGGAATGAGGAACAAAGCATGGACACTAATGAGCAAAAAAGAACAAGTCAGCTGAAAGAACGAAGAAAATAAGACCTAAGGATCGCCTAAACTATTGGGCGAGTCACCGAATTACCAAGATCTCGCTAAATGTTCTAGTGTGCCAAGCCCTAAAGGAGAAAATCAAGTTGGCGATAGAAAGGAGAAGTCAGCGAGTTGCCGAACGGTTCCGCGATGCAGTGTTATATTGCCCAAAGTTACAGAACTTGAAGATGTTGAAGGCCAAATAAAAAAGGTGATGGAATTGACCAAAGGTTAGATCGCCGAGTGGATCGGCGATCTCGAATTATTGCGCCGAATGGTCCTTCACAGTACTTTTTTGGTGACTATAAATACATTTTTAAATTCTTAGTTTAGTATATAGTTTTCATTATAGAATCATAATTGTTCAGTTTTCAAGTTTGAGAGCTTTGAACTGAGTTTGGAGACAATATTTCCTTAGCTTTGAAGATTTGAAGATTTCGACTTCTGAGAAATTGGAAGTGGGCGTTGAAAATTCTTCATCTTAGACCTTTGTAAAGACAAAATTAATCTTACTAGTTGATGGAAACACAATTTGGTAACGATTTCTATCTTTTTATAATGTCTAGCTAAAACCCTAATTTTTGGGGTGTGATTATGTGATTATGGGTTGATTTAGCTGCTGGGTATTGTTAATTGATAGTGTAAATGTTGTTTAACAGTGATTTCATTCAGTAATTGTGGCTTAATCTAAAGGGTTGTAGTTGCAAATGCAACTCTACCTTCGAGTTTTTGGCTTGCTCGAGATAGAGGTTTTAAAACCAAGATTACTGATTTGATGGTCTGTGGGTATTGGGTTGTCATGGGTTCAGCTCAAGATAGTGAATCTTAAACCCTTTTCCACACATTCAGCTCGAGAGAGTGAATGGACTAAAGCGTAGGCCGTTCTTAATTGCTGTTTATTTATGTTTGAGAGAAACCAATTTGATTCGAGGTAAATTGTTCGAGAAAAAGTTTATCCCAATTATATTCTAGCGTATTCACTGATTTATAGCTATTCACTATTAATGGCAATCACCCATTTGTCTACCTTAGCCCATAACCCAATCACATCCTAAGAACCCGTCTCTATACTTTGCTATTTTCGTGTTATTTGCTGTTGTAGTTGATAATTACAATCAAAACCTCCAGGTTATTTGACACTTTTGTCACCCCAAACTTGAACCATGCTTTTATTCGTAAATGTTTTTACCTATGATTTGCTTGAACATATTGATGATTTTCTATTGATTCTCAAATACGTACCACTCTCTGTGGGATTCGACCCTAACTCACTTAGTTGGGTTATATTACTAACTAACGATCGTTGACGCATAGTATTGGATGAAGTGTCTTTGAAACGTTATTAATCAAAATGGCGCCGCTGCTGGGGAGTGGTGCTACTTGAGAATTTTTGGTTAAGTTGAATTTTGTTCTTGTTAGTCATAATTGTACTTACTTAATTTTAGTTTTGTTTTGCTTGTTTGTGTGTTGAAACAGGAAGTATGAGTGTGAACGGCAGAAATGACAGCCAAGTAGGCCATCAAGATGATATCGGAAACCTCAACTATGTCAACAAGACTAATGCTAATGACCCCCATTTTATGGGTGGTATTGGTGCCATTCTCTTGCCACCGGTCGAAGGGAATGTGGTGTTCCACATCACAAGTACTATGTTGCAACTCTTGCAATTGAAAGGGATGTTCAGTGGTTTCGCTTATGAGGATCCCAATGAGAATTCGTGGATGTATGCAGACCGTTATCCTTTAAGAACATCTCCCAATAGTCGGTCTAGTTGAGGTTGTTCCCGTTCTCTTTGATGGGAGAGTGCGTAAGTGGCTGACTGAATTGCCACGTGAATCAATCACTTCTTGGGAGGAGTTGGTCACCGCATTTCAAGTGCGCTTTTTCCCTCTTTCGAAGATGATGATGCTTCGGGATAGCATTCAGAGCTTCAAGCGTCTAAAAGACGAGCCAATTCATGAAAGTTGGTTGCGATTCAAAAAGTTAGTACTTCAATGCCCAACTCATGGCTTGCCTGATAACGTGTTGCTACAGTATTTTTACTGGAGCCTTGATTCGGTAAACAAGGGTGTTGCTGACCAACTTTCTCCGGGAAGTTTGATACAACAACCTTATGTGATAGCGGCTCAGCGACATGACTACCATAAATAGGGTGTGGTATACCCGTGAAGACCGGGTCTCCCCTCTCATGTTCAAATTGTCCAAGGAACTGATGGAGAAGGACCAAGAGAGGGACCAGAACATGGCCAAGATCATGACACAACTTGACATTTTGTCCAAAAATGTCATGGGAGCTGGTGCTTGAGGTGTCAATACCATGGGTGTCGGGTGTGCTAATCCTGAGGAGGCAAAGTTTGAGGCTTTGTATAATAAAGAGGTGAATTTCCTAGCCAACCAAGGTGGTTGTTATCGTTCAAACTACCTGAGGCGGGGTGGTAACCAAGGTTGGAAAGATCGAGATCGAGAATGGAGGGACCAGAATCCCAATTTGAAGGATGGAGCGAATGATAGGTATGTGCCTCCCCATGAGCGCCAAAAGCCAAAGGATTTGGAAGGTGGCTGATCTGAGGATATGCTTTCGCGTATCCTCAATAAAGTTGAAGGGTCGGACAAGATTTTGAAAGAAATGAAAGAAGATCTTCTCAAACTCACACCCGGTTAGTATTTTCTATATTTCTTGCATTTTTGTCGTATTTGAGTCGTTGATTGTGTGTTCGGCGTGGATTACTTTGCTGCCTAACATTTCAATCTTGAGTATTCAGCATCTGAGGTTGGTTTTTCGAACCCCGAGTTTACTTTTAGCATTTTGAACTCATTTGCAATGATCTTATCTTATTGACGTGTCCTGAGCCTCTTTGATCTTAATTGTTTATGTGTATGCCTTTTTTAATTTGTTAAGCTTGCCCATAATGTTTATAATGTTGAATTCCCGTAATTTTGTGTCTTAAAATTGGTTAGAATTTGTGAGGTTGTGCTTGCATGTTGTTGGGTCAGTCGAGTGAAGTCTAAGTAACCCGTAGTTGTGCCAAATGATGTAATTTGACCAATGATAGAGAGGGTTACGTCATTCTTAAGGGAAAAAATCATCAATTGGCCAAATTTGGAAAAATTGAGAGAAGTCTGAGTATCCTGGGGTAATGGGTGTAATGGGTCTTGCTTTAATTTAGTGGGTGCATGCTTTTATTTTGTTTTCGAGGGTTGCGGGGTTGAATTTGAGAAGTACGGTCGAAAGTAAGCACGTTGGGTCATTTGGCGAGCTGGGTCAAGCTCACCGGACCACTTGGCGGTTCATCGAAGTTCCCTATCTCGCCTTTAATTTCGTGGTAAATAAGTAGTTGGGTTCTGTAACTTTAGACGAGAAGCTTGAGGTCGTCGAAAGCACTCGGCAACTTGACGAAAGTCCTTCTTGATCCCCTTTGTCTGCACCCTTGAGCTTTAATTGGACTGTAACCATTGGCGGGCTAAACCTTGCTCACCGAATGTTGTCGGCGATTCGCCGAAAGGCCTTCCCATCACCGACATGCAAAATTTATTTGAGAATTTTGAGCCAATCCTTTCGGCGAGCCCGATTTAGCTCGCCAAAGTGATTCGACAACTCGTTGACCGGTTCGGCGAGTTTGTCTGCAACTATTTTTCTGTGTTTTTTATTGAAATATTTCTAATTTTTCTAGATGTTCTTGTAGACATGGTAAGGACCAACATTGACATGCTACCCCGGAAAAGAGCACGGGGTATCACAATCAATGAAGGGGGATCAAATCCTCCAAAAAGAGGAAGGCAAGAGCCTCCAACTGGAGGTCAGAGCAGGGGCAAGAGACCCACATTTGATAGAGCAATTGCTGACTCCCAGGCTGCTTTATCTGAGCCTGAGGACGACCAGCCTTTGCAGTCCCGGAGGGATGAGATTCGGGCTAGATCTCACCCTGACTCAGCTAGAGTTCCATCATCTTCCACCCTAGCAGGTTCAGTGTCTGCCCCGACACCTCATGTTGTTCCTGTGCCACCAGTCATCCCTCCTCCCAGGCTTCAACAGGTTGAAGGGTGACGGACTGTGAACTATTCTCAAGGAGAAGCTATTATCTACAGAGGGTGAGCAAATACTCTGATGTGAGGGACACCCTCCACTTCCACAGATTCGAGCAGTTCACCAGGCCTCGAGGCCCCTATATTCCTTCATGGGTCCGAGAGTTCTATACAGTGAATGGTGACTATTGAGTCCACAAATTGGACTCATTCAAGGGTATATTTTAATAGAAATTGTGTCCTCAAATGCTTATTTTATCTCAATATTTGATGAAAACCTTTAAGTTTCAAGTATTTGATGTTTGAAGGAAATCATGGACACTAGGTCACATAAAGGAATTAAAAGGCTGAAAAGAATGAAGAAATGAAGGTTTGAGGATAACCGAGTCTACTTGACGAGTGCCGAAGGTTCTTACTTCACCTTTTGTTCCAGTGTGCTGAGCTTGAAAGAAAGGATCAAGTCGACGGCAAAAAAAAAAGCAGTCGGCGCATCACCGAGAAGTTTCGCACAGCAGTACCATGTCACCGAATGACTCAGTGCACGATGATGCTGAAGACTGGTGCAAGACGGCGATGACCTACACCAAAGGGCAAATCGCCGAGTTGATTGGCTATTCAGACTAACGACGCCGAATAATCCGCTGCAGCACAAATCTGTGAAAACTATAAATACTAGTTAGAGTTGTAGGTTTAAGGGTCGAACAATTATTATAATACTCATATAGAATAGTACTTTTTGATATTTTTGCTCTAAGTTTGAGAGGGTTTTGAAGACTTGAAGTTCCAAAATGCTCACACTTCTACTCTAGAAATCTTGTGAGCAACATAGGGTACTGGAGGAGCTCAGGTAGAATGTATCGTTGTTGAACCAGATGACGACCTCCCATGCTATTCTCATTCAACTACTAGGTTCTCAAATGGATCAAGTGTTGACTCAACTGTATTAGGAATTTAAAGAAGACTTGCCTGATGAAGTTGAGGAAAACCTCACCATTGGAGCATGAGTGTTAACTTGCGTCGTGCCACAACGTTAACTAAGACGCTGTTTGGGAGGCAACCCAAAACCCTTAAATGTTCGTAATTTATTATTTTTAAAATAAGGTGTTTTTATTTTGTAGGATTGGGCATGAAAAGTTTGTGAAAAGTACAGGATGAATTACACTAGTCCAATTGGTGAAGCACCGACTAGATCGGCGACCCCGATAAAGACCTTCGTTTGGATCCTTACTTGGACTGAGGGTCCTGTAAAACTCGGCGAGGTAGATAAACATTCGACGGATCGCCGAGTAGCAGAGCGAATTCAACTAATGTCGTCGAATATGTGAGATATGGATGGTTTTTATAAAGCCACGTGTTTTGACTTCCAACCTTTTTCATATTCTCTCACTCTCAATTTTTGCAAAATCGCACCTACTTAGTATTTTCAAAATTTTCGCATCTCGCGAGTATTTTAGTTGGATTAGTAGTGCTTGGATCTGTACTAATCTATTGCCTAGCATCACAGTCTTGACTTAATCTACCTAAAAGGTTGGTTCTCCAAACTCTGCATCTAATTGTGATACTTATACTCTCATTGCAAGTAATTTTATCCTATGTCGTGTACTGTGCGTTTCTGATAAAGTTAGACTATTCAAGTGCCTCTTTTGATTCAAGAATCCAACACGTCTTTTTTGAATTTTGGAATCAGTTCTAATGATTTAGCATGAATGAAATTTTATGAAGTTCTCCTGCATACTATTTAAGTTGGGAAAAGGCCGGGAAAACTATAAGCTTAATTGTACTAGTGCATACTTTGATTTTGTTTTCAAGGGTTGCGGGGTTGAAGTCGAGAAGATAGGTTGGAAATAGGCACGTTGGGTCGTTTGGAAAGATGGGTCGAGCTCGCCAAACCACTCAGCAGTTCGCCTAATGATCCCATCTCGCCTTTAATTTGATTCTACTCATGATTTGGATTCTTTAACTTTCAACAAGAAGTCTTTGGATGTCAAAAGCCTTCGGCGACTCGCCCAAAGTCTCCTTGATCGCCTTTTGTCTATACCCATGAATCTTTGTTGCATTGTATCTTTCAGTAGATAAAACCCTGTTTGACGAAAGGATTTTCCCACCACTGAATTGTTAACATTCTTGAGCCAACTCCTATCGGCGAGCTCAGCCTAGCTTGCAAAAGCAACTTGGCGATTCGCCGACCTGATCGATGAGTTTTTCTGCAATTGTGTTCCCATGAATTTGATTTAGTCATTTTAAACTTCTTCCCAATTCTTTGCAGAAATGGATAGATCTAAAGTTGTAGGAAGAAGCAGGCCACCTCAAGGTAAAACAAAAGGGATTACAATCAACGAGGATGCAAATGTATCCAGAAGCAAGGTTGCTAAACTTTCCCCAACTGGTGGAAGAGGCAAGGGCAAATACAAGACCCTTGAATTATCATATGCAAGAACTGTCTATGATGGCTTTTATAGAAATGACCCCAACCAATCTGAAAGCGAAGGTGTGGGTTCTGATGAGGATGATCTGTTAATAGCACAAAGAGTTGAGCGGCGAAATAAGAAGCTGAATGATCCATCCAGGGTCAAGACTCCCCAGCCCACCACCACTACACCTCAAGTTCCTGAACATGCAATGGTATTAGCGCCTCCAGTATAGGGTACCCCGCCTAAGTCACTGAATCGAGTAAAGGCTGAGGGGCTGAGGACAATTCTGGAGGAAAAAACGATTGTCCATAGATAGGGTTATAGACAGGCACCCAGAGATAATGGAGTGCATGAGGTACCACAAGTTCTAAATATTCACTAAACCCCGTGGCCCTTATATTCTAAACTAGGTAAGAGTGTTCTACAGTGCATACAATGCACTAATACTCCAGAAAAAGTAGCTAGCAGCAGCCTTCAAAGAAGTTGACTATGTGGTTATCAAAGGCAGGAGGGTGAAGTGTGATAGTGAGACACTCAACGCAGTCTTAGACATGTCCATGAATATTGGGGATCACTGCCAGCACTTGATCAGAACAAATAAGTTAGATGAGATGAAAAAGTGGTTAACCCTACTAATTTCAGATGAGACTCCAAAGTGGTTGGTGGAAGGATTTTCGATTGAAAAGAAAGAACTAAACATCGCCGCAAGGTTCTGGTTCTGTTTCATCAGTAGCACAATTATGCCATCCCAGAATGAGTCGATCCTTCGCCATGCCAAGGTAGCTTGCCTAGGTTGTATCATAGACGAGACTCAGACAAACTTGGGTACAATCATTGCTTCAGAGATACTCATGCGTGCAAGGCAAAGCTGAACCTCACTTTCATTCCCAGTCTTGATCACGAAATTATGCAAACGAACCGAGGTGCCTCGAGATGCCAAGAAGGATGTGGAAATGAGGCCCATAGCCTCTACTGATATCCTGAGGATCGAAGCTGAGTATCTTAAGGATCAAGCAGAAAGGAAGAAGACAACATCGGTGGAGTTAGTAAATACAGAATCATCGCCCGCAGAGGCACCTCTGCCTACTCTGTCCCCTGGGCCGTCAGGTATATCCATTGCCACTGCTACTCCCGCTGACACTCCAGGTTCTTCTGCTACTGCACGGTCTCCAAGACCCACTACTGTTGCTGTTGTTTCCCAGCATCCACTCACCCAGGCTTCCCTACTTCAGATGGGACAGCTGGCTCTTTCTGCTGATCATTGGGCTGCTAGTCTAGAGGCCTCTGTACCAGGCATGATCCAGATTGCCATAAATGACACTATGACACCTCTGAGCACTACCATTGATGCCCTAGCGGACAAGATAGTGATGTGTGAGCACAATCAAGGGTCCACAGAGGAGGTGACGACTTTAAAAGCTGCCATTGTTGAACTGCGAAAAGATAGAGACCACCTGAAGTCCACCGATGTGTTTATGGTCTTTGGAACAATGGAAATTCCAGATGTGCCCGAAATGCCTCAGACCACCACAGGACATGGGGATGGAATGGAGCATACAACCGATCCTGAATCAGAGGTAGATACTGATGAAGATATGTTGGAGGGAGCTGCAGCAGACGACATAGACGAGATTGAAGAAATCATGATAGATGCTGCTGTGCAGGCTTCCTTGGCAAAGGCTACTCCCTTTGGGGGGTTAGTCCGGGCACTGATGCCAAGATGGAGCGACTACTTAGATAGGATCTCCTCTTTACCTCTCTCTCTGTCTTTCTTCATTTTACCTTTCAGATTCTGTGTTATTTGCATTTGAGAACAAATTGCTTTTATTCGTGATGGGGTGAGGCCCATCTTTTATGTGCTACTTTTGTTCGTGTTTTGTGTATATAACTGGGTTGTTCTGCTTTAAAAATTGTGTTTATGTTTGAGCTTATGGCTCCTTTTATTTTAAATTGCAAAATGATTTTGATCCATCCAAAGTTTTTTGCCACATCTCGTGTGTTGAATGTGGCTGTTCTTTTGCAAAAATTAAGTCTCGGTCCTGATCAATACCGATGACTTGAATAGTGCTTACAATCGAACGAACATGAATGCGCGGCTCTATGAGGTCAACTGAAGTTGCATAGACAATATTTGAACTCATTGCATCTCGTTGTGATTAGACATTTATCAAATCGATTCTCTTGTGATGATCGTTGCACACTAGCAAAAGTGTGGAGTCTTGTTTGACTTAAGTGTCGATGCCTTGTGTGATAAGCTTACCTGGAACCATGCATGACAACACCTAGAATTTTCCATGTTGGTCCGGTTGATTAAGTAAGACTTTCTCTTGATATGATCTCAGGCAACTTGAAAGAGTGTGAACCAATTTGACATAGACCTCTTTTGTGACCTACCTTGTGAGTGTGTGATTTTCTCTTGCACACACTTTGAGTCTTACCCTTCTTTGGAAGAAACTTGATGAAAACTAGACCTTTCTTAATCCATTGTCTATAATCCTCTTGAATTATGGTTAGTTGAATATCCAACTTAGGTCAAAAGCCTAAGTTGGGGGTGTGGTGAAAAGAAAAGGAAAAATCAAGAAGTGCAAGGGAAGTCTCTGGTAACCCATGTTGTTGAGAAAAATGGAACCCATCCATACAAAAAAAAAAGAGAAAAGAGAAATAAAAACAAAAAGAATGAAAAATAAAGTTGTGGAATAAAGTACAAAAGATATGAGGTTTCCAAACAATCCATGGAAAATGAATAATAGGATGACTTATGAGCACTAAAGAAAATGATGAAGGAAAAGGAAAGAAAGTGTTGTGAGCACCACATTTCATGAGGATGAAAGTCACTGAGCCTAAATGACCATACCTTTACACTCAGCCCCGTTACAAGCCTTTTTAAGACCTTTGTGATCTTGAGAAAGTCGAAACAAATGTTGATTGTAAAATACGGGGAAACCTATGGGTGAAAGCATGCATTGTGTTCATCTTTGTGAGTGTGAGCGTTGTATCTGATTCCTGAACTTTAAATTGATTTTACCTTAACGTGTGAAAATGGAATCATCATTTGTGTGAGGGCATTCGAAGGCTTTTGTTGAGCTTGAACTTGCATTTGAAGCAAGTATTGCAAGCTTGAGAATCTTTGGGAATGGTGTGTCACAACTTGAATCTTTGAGTACACATTTGATCTTTGCATAAGTAAATTGAGTCTTGTGTAGCACTGTTCGAGACACCCTTTTTGAACGGCTGAATTTGAGTTTGCTTGAGGACAAGCAAAAGTTTAAGTTGGGGGTGTTGATGAGTCCACGAATTGGACTAATTTAGGGCTATATTTTAATAGAAATTGTGTCCTCAAATGTTTATTTTTTCTCAATATCTGATGAAAACTCTTAAGTTTTAGGTATTTGATGTTTAAAGGAAAGCATGGACACTATGTCGCAAAAAGGAGCGAAAAGGCTGAAAAGAACGAAGAAATAAAGGCTTGAGGATCGCCGAGTCCAATTGGTGAGTCGCAGAAGGGTCTTACTTTGCCTTTTGTTCCAGTGTGTTAAGCCCTGAAGTAAAGGATCAAGTTGGCGGAAAAAGGGAGCAGTCGGCACATCGCCGAGAAGTTCTGCGAAGCAGTACCATGTCCCCCAATGACCCAAAGCACGACCATGCTGAAGGTTGGTGTAAGATGGCGATGACCTACACCAAAGGGCGAATCGTCGAGTTGATCGGTGATTCCGACTAATGACGCCAAATGATCTGCTGCAACATAAATCTTTGAAAACTATAAATACTAGTTAGAGTCGTAGTTTTAAGGGTCGAACAATTATTATAGTTTTCATATGGAATAGTACGTTTTGATATTTTTGCTCTAAGTTTGACAGGGTTTTGAAGACTTGAAGTTCCAAAGGGTTTCATCTTCAAGATTTGAATTTGGGTCTCTTGGATTTTTCAATTTTGGCCTGTATCAAGATTAAAATCTTCATACCCAGTTGAATGCAAGCTCAATTTGGTATCAATTTCTATATTTTGTACATGTATGGCTAAAACCCCCAATTCTTGGGGTGTGATTTAGCGAATAAGGGTTAAGATAATTGTTGGGTCTTGCTTGCTGATAGTCTATTCGTAGTTTAAATGTGATTTCGTTTAGTGGTTGTGGATGAATTTAATGAATTTGTAGTTGCAAATACAAGTTTATTTATGTGTTTTCGGCTTGCTCGAGAGAGAAATCGTAAAAGTAAGACCACTAGATTGATGGCCAATGTGAGTGGGTCGACATGATGTTCAGCTCGAGAGAGTGAACCCTAGTCCCATGTCTAGACACTCAGCTCAAGAGAGTGAGTGGGTTAAGGCGTAGGCTGGTCTTCATGCGGCAAGTGGGTGTCCGAGAGGAATGCACTTGAAATGGGGTAAGTTGCTCGAGAGAGAGCTTATCCCCCTTAAAGTCTAGCCTAGTCACAGTTATTCTATGAATCTTTTATCGAAAGCATGTACCCAATAATCTAGCTTAACCCATATTCCCGTCACATCCCAAGGATTTTCTCTCATTACTTAGAAACCCTTGTTTATTTTGTTTATTTTACTCACTAGAGACAAAACCCCATTGTTAATTGACACTCTTGTATCCCCCTTTAATTTACAATATTTTTAATCGTTAATGTCTTTAGCTATAACTAGTTAGAATTAAATTTTATTTTTCTATTAATTCTCAAACCACTCTCTTGAGAACGATCCCAACCCTTGGTTAGATTACTAAACTATTGTACGATCGTAAACACTTACATCGGAAGTTGTGTCTTGATTACGCAAACATCAGTGACCTGGTTCCCAAGAGAAAGAAGAAGGCCATCGAGTTCAGACCGGTTAAGTCGGTTGTGGTCCGGGGGAAAGAAGTTGGATGCAATAGCGAGTACATCAACATCGTACTTGACAGGGGTATGACTTTGACTACCCCAACCTGACTACTGCCACATCTTCATTAGATGAGCTCAAGGGCTGGCTAGCGCCCCTCATCTCAAAAAACACCCTGAGGTAGATAGAGGTAGGAGTCCCGATTGAGGAGAGGGACTTGAGTATTGCTGCACATTTTTTGTTCGAATTCATCAACAGCTCTATTATGCCTTCCCAGAATGAGTCCATTCTCCGTCATCCTAAGACAGACCCTTAGGTCAATTATTTCTATGAAGAGTATTGATATGGGGCTTATTATTGAGTAAGAGTAGCCATGTGGGCCAAGAAGAGGCAGACCTCACTTTCATTCCCAGTCCTGATTACGGAGTTGTGCCAGCGTGCGGGAGTACCCCAGGATGATGCGAGAGATTTTGAGGTTACCCCTTCCTCCTCCATTGACATCCAACGTATTGAGGCTGAGTATACTAAAGAGGAGGCTGACAGGAGGAGGGCAACTCTGGTGGACACATCCCCGGAGGTGGATAGTGAGTCAATACCTGCAGAGGTATCTTTGCCTACTCCAGCCTCTGGGCCTTCAGGTACATCTTCCCCTTCCTCTTTGTCACAGGCCCCAGGTACCTCTACCTCTGCCCATCTCACCAAGATCACTCAGGCTATGCTCCTGAAGATGAGGCACCTGGCCCATTCAACTGATGTAAGGGTGACAAGACTTGAGAGATCCATCCCATGGATGAGCGAGAGTGCCATCATTGCTGCACTGATCGCCCTCAAGATTTCTATTGACACTCTCACCACGAGAGTTGAGGCTTATGAGAGCAGGCAGGGAGAGACCTCCGAGGTGACGACTTTGAAAATCGAAGTAGTATATTTTAGGAAGGACGTAGAGTATCTAAAGTCTACTGACTTCACTTCATTACTGGAGGCTTCCTGTGATTTGGAAGCTCCTGAAACTTCATAGATTCCTTCGGCTACCACCGGAGATATGCATAAGGATGATGCAGTAATTGATGAGTAGGAGGCAGAGACCGACGAGGAGCTGATAGAGATCACGGAGGAGAGCATATATAGAGACCTATCGGATCTTGAGGAGACAATTATGCAGTCGGTGATCCAGACATCGCTGATAGAGACATCCATAGGTGGGCCCAGTGGAGATGGCACTTCTGAGTCAACTCCGAGCACTGATGCTAGATTCCGAGCACTACACTAGGCACTGATGCCCAGGCAGATGGAGTGACTACTTAGACAAGATCCCTCTTTACCTCCCTCTATGTCTTACTTTTATTTGACTTTTGGATTATTTTGATTGCATTTGAGGACAAATGATTTTTATTTTTGGTGGGGTGAGGCCCACCTTTTGTGACTATGTTTCATGTATATATTTGGGTTTTTGAGGCTTAATTGTGTTTTGCACTATTTTGTGGATGATTGAGCTTGTGGCTCCTTGTTTTTAATTGCAAATGATTTTTGGACCCTTCCCAAAAAAATAAAAAATTGTGCCACCTCTTGTTTGTATTTGAATATGGCTGTTCTCTTGCAACTTTGAGTATCGATCTTGATCAATACCGATGACTTGAATAGTTCTCATAATCGAACAAAAATGAATGTGCGGCTACGATGAGACCAAATGAAGTTGCACAAGTAAAATATGTGAACTTTTTGCACGTTGTGACTAGCCAAGTATCAAATTAAGTCTCTTGTGATGAACATTGCACACTAGCGAAAGTGTGGAGTCTTGTTTGACATTTGTGTCAATGCCTTGTGTGATGGGCTTACCGTGAACCATGTGGGATGACACCTAGAATTTGCCCCGTTGGTCTGATTGACGAAGTGATGTAATCTCTTGATATGATCTTAGGCAACTTTGAAGAGTGTGAAACAATTTGATATTATACCTCTTTTGTGGCCTACCTTGTGAGTGTGTGAACTCCGTTTCAACACCCTTTGAACCTTAACCTTTTCTTGGACGAAACTTGATGAAATTGTGACCTTTCTTGATCCATTACCCATAATCCTCATGATTTGTGGTTTGTTTGAATAGCCAACTTAGGCCATAGGCCTAAGTTGGGGGTGTGGTGAAAAGAGAAGGTAAATTAAGAAGTGAAAGAAAGTCCCCTTTGACCCATGGTTTTGAGAAAAATGGAACCCCTCCATATAAAAAAAAAGAGGAGAAGAAGAAAAGAATGAAAAAGTTGTGGAATAAAGTTGTGAAAGTGCAAAGAAAATGGGGTTTCCCACGGTCCATGGAAAGTGAATAATGGGGTGACTTGTGAGTACGAATGAAAATGATGAAGAAAAGGAAAGAAAGTGTTGTTCACACCACATTTCATGAGGATTATAGCCATTGAGCCTAAATAACCATACCTTTGCAGTTAGCCCTATTACAAGCCTCGAAAAGACCTTTTTGATCTTGAGTGAGCTAAAACAATTGATGGTTGGAAAATAAGGGCAAACCTATGGGTGAAATCATGCATTGTGTTCATCTTTGTAAGTGTGAGTGTTGCATATGATTCTGGAGCTTTAAATTGTTGAACCACTGTGAGTGAGTGTGGAATCATTCTTTTTGTGAGGTCATTTGAGTACCTTTGTTGAGCATGAACTTGCATTTGAAGCAAGTATTGTGAACTTGAGAGTCTTTGATAATGTTGAGTCAGAACTTGAATCTTTGAGTGCACAATTGATCCTTGCATGAGTAAGTTGGGTCTTTTTGTGTGCATTCATGATTGAATCTCGTGTAGACCTGTTTGAGACAACCTTTTTGAACTGCTGAACTTGAGGACAAGCAAAATTTTAAGTTGTGGGTGTTGATGAGTCCACGATTTGGACTCATTTAGGGCTTTATTTTAATATATTTAGTGTCTTCAAATGCATATTTTGTGCCAATAACTGATGTAAATCCTTGATTTTCAGGTGTTTGGATTGAGAAACAAAACATGGACACTAATGAGCAAAAAGGAACAAGGCAACTAAAAGAACGAAGAAAAGAAGGCCTGAGGATCACCTAAACCATTGGGCGAGTCACCGAATGGCCAGGGTCTCGCCTAATGTTCCAGTTTGCCAAGTCCTGAAGGAGAAAATCAAGTCGGCTATAGAAATGAGCAGTCGGCGAGTCGCCAAATGGTTCCGCGATACAGTGCTATATTTCCCAAAGTTACAAAACTTGAAGATATTGAAGGCCAAATGAAAAAGGCGATGGAATTGACCAAAGGGCAGATCGCCGAATGGATCGGCGATCCTGACATATTACGCCAAATAGTCCTCTACAGTACAGTTTTGCCGACTATAAATACATTTTTAAATTCTTAATTTAGTAACTAGTTTTCATTATAGAATCATAATTGTTCAGTTTTCAAGTTTGAGAGCTTAGAACTGAGTTTGGAGACAATATTTCCTTAGCTTTGAAGATTTGAAGATTTTCATTTTTGAGAAATTGGAAGTGGGTGTTGAAGATTCTTCATCTTAGACATTTGTAAAGACGAAATTAATCTTACCAAGTTGATGGAAACACAATTTGGTAACGATTTCTATCTTTTTATAATGTCTAGCTAAAACCATAATTCTTGGGGTGTGATTATTGGTTGATTTAGTTGTTAGGTATTGCTAATTGATAGTTTAAATGTTGTTTAAAAGTGATTTCATTCAGTAATTGTGGCTTAATATAAAGGGTTGTAGTTGCAAATGCAACTCTACCTTTATGTTTTTGGCTTGCCCGAGAGAGAGACTTTTAAACCAAGATTACTGATTTGATGGTCTGTGGGTATTCGGTTGTCATGGGTTCATCTTGAGAGAGTGAATCCTAAACCCTTTTCCACACATTCAGCTTGAGAAAGTGAATGTACTAAAGCGTAAGTTGTTCTTAATTGCTGCTTATTGGTGTTCGAGAGAAACCAATTTGATTCGGGGTAAATTGTTCGAGAGAGAGTTTATCCCCACTAAAGTCTAACTTATTCACTAATTTACAAATATCCACTATTAATTGCAATCACCCATTTGTCTACCTTAGCCCATAATCCAATCACATCCCAAGAACTCGTCTCTATACTTACTATTTTTGTGTTATTTGCTGTTGTAGTTGATAATTACAATCAAAACCCCCCTGTTATTTGACACTTGTGTCACCCCAAACTTGAACCATGCTTTTATTCGTAAATGTATTTACCGATGATTGACTTGAACATATTCATGTTTTTCTATTGATTCTCAAATACGTACCACTCCATGTGGGATTCGACCCCAACTTACTTAGTTGGGTTATATTACTAACTAACGATAGTTGACGCTTAGAATTGGATGAAGTGTCTTTGAAATGTTATTAATCAAAATGGCATCGCTGCTGGGGGTTGGTGATACTTGAGAAATTTTGGTTAAGTTGAATTTTGCTCTTTCTAGTCATAGTTGTAGTTACTTAATTTTAGTTTTCTTTTGCTTGTTTGTGTGTTGAAACATGAAGTATGAGTGTGAACGGCAGCAATGGCAGCCAAGTTGGCAATCAAGATGGCATCGGAAACCTTAACGATGTCAACGAGCCTAATGCTAATGACCCCTATCTTATAGGTGGTATTGGTGCCATTCGCTTGGCTCCGGCCGAAGGGAATGCGCTTGAATCATAATAGTTGTTCGAAAGAAAGCTATTGCATCTATAGTTTAGCCTACCAACTGAGTTTCTACAATTATTAGTAAATTCCAGTTATCCATACAGTGAAATTAGCCTATAATCGATCACATCCCCAAGAATTCCTCTCTACTTATTGTTTCCCCTATTTTCACAATTGTTTTAGTTGTTAATTGACAAACCAATTCCCTCACTTGACATTTGTGTCACCTATTTCGATTTATCTAAATGTTTTCGATAATATTTATTCCTATAGTCGATTAGACCACATTTAAAACTTCATAACTGAATTCGAACTTGCACCGCTCCCTGTGGGTTCAACCCCAACTCTTCGTTGGGTTTTATAAAAGATTACGATCGCCTACACCTAGTATTGGATGAGGTGTAGTTGAGCGTTTATCAGGAGGCCGAGACTGATATGATGTCCCGTTATCCTTATCTTTTTCCCTCTGTCTTTACTCAAGCTTGAGGAATATATCTCCTAATAGTTACTCATTAGATGTCATGTGTCTTAGATATTCCCATGATTTCTTCATTATGCGTGATTCATGAAAAGCTTAAATTTCTAAGAAAATGAGTTTACTTGATTGATTTTTACTTGTTTATACGCATGTGAGTATGAGTTTCATATAGACTTCATGACATGATGTTTTGAACATGCTTTATTCTGAAGTCGATGTTTCCTCCTCGGATATGTGCATTTATTTAGTTGCATACATGATGGACTGTTAGATTAAGTTTCTACCATCCTTATGATGTCTTAAATCTCATTCGAGGAAGAATGTTCCTAAGGGAGAGATATTGTAAAACCTAAAATTCAAAAAAGGAGAAAATTTCAGTTTTTCACAGACTTGGTGTCAGCACAGACGACACCATCCATCGACTGTAGGTGGGACGCTAGTCTGTAGGTGGTGGCGTGGTCAGTGACTTAGAAGTTTAAAAAAATTACAAGTTCTAGTACTTTTTCGATGGTTCACCAGGACGGTCCGTCGTTCAATGTACCAGTCGTAGGTAGGTTTCGTAGGTAAGTCCCAGACTTAGAAGAATTTTGAGGTAAAGGTTGGGACCTACGATCGTGTCCACGGTCCGTCGATGAACTCATGGACCGTAGGTTTGGTCCGTTGTAGAGAGGTCCACATTTTGTGGTTTCTGAATCCACCAACGATCGACTAATACGGTCCGTGGTTGGACCTACAGACCGTTGGTAGAGTTGGCAATTGTTTTCTTAAGGGCTTTTGGGTCCTTTCCTAATTATTATAGCCGAATACTATGTCATTTTTCCCTTCACCTAAATTCCTATATAATTATTTCACCCCCAAATTTCCCCTATTAAATCATTCTCTCAATTTCCTAAAACAAGAATAAGTCTTCCTCTCAAATATTTCTCTCTTTAGAAAGCTTGAAGAAGAAGGAATCAACCTAGTGTTTCAAGTCAAGCCTCCAATTCTACCATTGAAGGCAAGCTTTTGGCATTGAGGTATGATAGTTTTCATCCATGCAGTCCTTTCCTCCATGAAGTTCCTAAATTCTCCAATTTAAGAAGTTAGAATTCTCCAATTGAGTTAGCGGTTTCCTTCCATGCCATGGATTCTTTAAACGTCAATTTATTTGATTGATTTATGAACTTTTATACATGAATTGATATAATCTCATGATTTTAAGATGAATCACCATGAACCCATGCTTAACCCATGTTTCCTTGATGTTGATGATTGAAAGTGGGTTTTGGACTATGAAAGGTTAATTATGTAATTATGCATGTTTTTTATGAAATTGATGAAAAAAATTTAAGGATGCTTTGAGAGTGAAGTATCAATATGATTATTGTTGTGAAAGGATTGTACACATAACTACCTTATTCATGAATATGAAAGGTCTTCTCACATAAATTATTCTAAGGTTGAAAGGACTTCTCACCTAAAATGAATAAAAGATAAAGAGATATTCTAAGGAAACTTAGCTTGGATTGGTTATTTAATTGTACCCTTTCATGGATGACATATGACTTAGATTGGATTGGAAAGATGGCATTCCCTTCCATGGATAATAAGAAAAAGTTAAGAAAATGATCATTCCATGGGTTTACGCTTAGAACTAAGAGGATATTGAGATGGGAGGTCTCCCGTTAGTAGAGGTCGGGTTTCTAGAAGCAATCTATCTATCCCATACCTAGGTGCCCCCATATGATGATTGTCTTAGATAGACATTAGCTAGTGGATCCACATAAGCTAGAAGTTCATGGTCTTACCTTGGCAAGTAGGACACCCCTTTTTGGTATGGGGCAGACACTGGATTCCGTATTGATAGGTCAGATGGTCTTATATGTCGGTTAAAGGTAAATGTCCCATAATAATGAAGGTTACTTCAAGAAGTATCTCACATGTGACTTAAGATGATGCTTATTTGCATTGACCATGTTTTATGACTTATATCTTCTACTTACATTCATGAATTAGCTTGGTCATTGCACTTTATGAAAATGTCCCTTTTCTCATGTTTTCAAATGTTTTATGCATGGGTATCATACTTGATACATATTTTGTACTAACACATACTCTTGTCTACATTTTTCCAAATGTAGAGACCGACCTTACAGATTCGCACTTTCATGGCTAGGGATCTCATATAGAAGACTTGAAGTTTGGTAAGTCCTCATATTCCGAGGACCGAGTTTGATTTCCCTTTTGTCTTTACTTTCAGATTTTGAACTTGATGTACGGGCTACACCCCGATAAACTCTTATGTACTAGATTGCTTTGAGACGATGTTTAGATCTCCGCTTTACTCTATAAAACATTTATATGTTGAGACTGTCTTTTTAATCTCTTTATTCTATTATCTTGTATGATGAAAGCTAAGTGTCTTGTATGGGGCCTCTTGGGGTCTTATATGTCATGTTATGCCTAGGGGCTACCTTAGGTCGTGACATAAAACAACCTAGATCATAAAAAATAATATTTTTTCATAAATCATGCATAGGTTCATGAAAACATCATTCATAGCTTCTTGATAAGTTCATGTAGTTTAGGGTACATAGTCAAAAAGTTCATGGGTTCACATGGAATTAGTTGGAAAGAATGCAATTGAATCTAAATCATAAAAATAGGATCATAATAAAGAAATTGAATCCATACAAATAGAACCCATGAGGAATTGAATGAAAACCTAATTAATTAAATTGAAATTGACTTGAAGAGATTGAGAAACCCTTGGCTCAATTGGTGAATGGAGCCCATTAACGAAGTCCAACATACCCTGAGGATCAAGGCTTGGAATCAATGGTAAAAAAAGAGACTTGACTTGAAACCCTAGCTTTTTCTTCCTTTCTCCTTGAGAGAGAGAGAGAGGGTTGAGTGGAATATGGAGATTTTGGGAGATGATTTGGGAATGGGCAGATATTAGGGGTAAAATCAGTCATCGGACCCCTTTAAATAGGCAAAACAACCTAGTATAGGAATTCAGTGCATAGGAAAAGACCAAACCAAAACACCCTTTAAAATAATTGTTGGTCAGTCATATGGTTGCGACTAGGGGTGTACAAACCGAACCATAAAGTCAAACCGAACCGATGAACCAAGTCAAACCGAGAAAAAAAACCGACTTATGATTTGGTTTGATTGGTTTGGCGTTGAAAAAAAAAATCGACCATTCTTGGTTTGGTTTGGTATTAATAAAAAAAAAGTCAAATCGAATCCAACCCAAACCGACATAATACATATATAATTTTAACATTTTATACATAAAAATATTTATATAATCTAT
This sequence comes from Solanum stenotomum, assembly GCF_019186545.1. NCBI lineage: Eukaryota > Viridiplantae > Streptophyta > Magnoliopsida > Solanales > Solanaceae > Solanum > Solanum stenotomum. Next base: position 60,191,050 of record NC_064282.1, on the reverse strand, counting down.
TTTGTAAATATTTTAAAATTAGTTTTATTAATTTTCAATATGTACAAATTAGATATATATTCAGATTTGGGCTTATAACTTGTAATTGGTGAAATGATCCAAGCCCAATATAAACCTAAAAGTTAAAACTCTAGAAACTAGTCATATTCTCATTTCTCACTTTCCACTTTGCAATCTTTCCACTTTCCAGAGAGCTGCTCAATCTTCATTTGCTCATTCTTCTCATTCATCCGCTCGTCTGTAGATAGTCAGGTATATTTTTCTTTTTCTTTTTCTTGCAAATGTAAATTTATCAATGAAGTTTGTCACTTACTTTTTCTTGCAAATGAGTCACTTTATTTTGAATCGTTGTTGACTGCTGCTACAAGTCTTATTTTTTTGTGTTTTGCTTCCTTAGATGGAGAATACGGTTGGAATTGATGTAGAAATGATTGTCAACAGTCCTCCAGTTGTATCAATACCTCAAAAGAAAGGTAAAATCACTCCTCATCTCCGCACTCCTCCTAAAAAGCAAAAAAGAACAACCCCAATAGATTCCACTCCTACAGATGGTAATACTGGGAGAGAAACGTCACAGATTTGGGATCACTTTGCTAAATTTATTGCTAAAGGAGGTAAACAAAGAGCAAAATGTAACTATTGTGTAAAACACTTTGCTGCTGAGACAAAAACAAATGGAACCTCTGTATTGTGGTCACATTTAAATGACAAATGTCTCAAATCTCCCTTTAGATTTGTTGATAAAAGGCAAACAACTTTGAAATCTATCCCAATCAAAGTAGGGGGACAAGAAAATGGAACAAGTTCTATAGAAAAGGTTGTGTACAATGTGGAGGATATCAGGAGAGCCATCACTGAATTTGTCATTATTGATGAACAACTATTTAAAGTTGTTGAAGGGGAAGGTTTTAAAAAATTGATGGCCAAAGCTTTGCCTAATTTTGAATTACCTTCACGGGTAACTGTGGCTAGACATTGTTTGGAGATCTATCAAGAAGAGAAAGAGAAGCTTAAAAGACTTGTCAAGAATCAACATATAAGTATTACTAGTGATACATGGACATCACTTCAAAATTTGACTTATATGGTCGTGACTGCTCATTGGATTGATGATGAATGGAACTTACAGAAAAAAATTCTTAATTTTTTCCAAACTCCGGATCACAAGGGTGAGACTATAGCTAAAGGTATTGAAGCATGTTTGTTGGATTGGGAAATTGAAAACTTGTTTACAGTGACTCTAGATAATGCATCTGCCAATGATGCTGCCATTAAGCATTTGAAGGCACATATTGATGATTGGAAAGGGGTCATATTGAGAAATGAATTTTTACATGTTAGATGTAATGCTCATATTTTGAACATAATTGTAAAAGAAGGTTTAGATGAACAAATTGAGAAAATTTCTCGCATAAGGAATGCAGTGAAATATGTCAAGTCTTCTGCTTCTAGGTTTGCCTCTTTCAAGTCATATGTTGAGAAGACTAAGCTAGACACTCATGGTCTATTAAGTCTTGATGTTGAAACTAGGTGGAATTCTACATATACAATGTTAGAAACTGCTGTAAATTTTGAAAAGGCCTTTGCAAGAATGTACATGGATGATCATAACTATCGAAAGTATTGTCTTCAAAGTGAATTGAAAGGACATCCAACTACAAATGTTTTGCAGCTTGTGAAAGGTTTTATAAAGTTTCTTAAAATCTTCTATCAGTCTACTTTAAAATTTTCAGGGAGCTTATATGTTACTTCTAATATATTCTTCCATGAATTTTATAATGTTCGAAGTTCTATATTAAAGTACTCTTGTAGTGAAGATCTTATTTTGATTGATATGGCTGAAAGGATGAAGGTTAAGTGTGATAAATATTGGGAGAATATTGAGAAACCTGAGAATTTGAACATATTGTTGTTCATTACTATTGTGTTGGATCCTAGGTATAAGATGTGATATGTCAATTTTATTCTTAGCAAATCATATGGCTTCTTATTGGGAAAATTAAAGGCAGATAATGTGGAAGGTGTCTTGAAACGTTTGTATAATCACTATAATTATTCTTCGACTGAAACTTTTACAAATAACATTGGAGGTGACACTAACATGATGGGTGAAGTTGATGATATATTGCATTCTCAATGGGAGAAACATTTAGAAAATGAGGAAAACATTGAAAAAAAATCTGAGCTTGATCAATATTTGATGGATAATGTAGAGAAGCCAAAAGATTTTAATATCTTGACATGGTGGAAAGCTTCATCGAATAGATATCCAACTATTTCAAAAATGGCAAGGGATGTTCTTTCTATTCCCGTGTCCACTGTTGCATCTGAATCAGCCTTCAGTACAGGTGGTCGTATTCTTGATTCATATCAAAGTTCTTTATCACCAAGGACAGTAGAATCTCTTATTTGCACTCAACAATGGATACGGTCACCTTCTAAAGAATGGAAGGTTCAAGATTATTTGGAGGAAGTTCAGAAAATTGAAGAAGTTGAAAAAGGTAATTTACTAATTTAATTCTTAATTCTCCATCTTTGATATTAATGTTTTACTTTGAAAACAACTTTATGCTAGTTGCGATCCAACAAAGTTGAGTTGACAAATGATTCAATATCTAATTACTCATTTATGTGCTAATAATTCTTTTCCTTTCAGAATGTCCAGGTGCTCCTTTGAGTATCGATTAGTTTAATGAAATAGCTTTTTGCAAATCTTTTGATATATAGGTATTTCCTTTCCCTTTATTGAAATGGCGTTTTATAGTTCTTTATTATCTAACAAAGTTAATTTAAAAGGCTAGTTACTTGTTCACGTGCTGATAATTTTCTTTCTTTCAGAATGCATGTCTAGGTGACCTTTTGAGTATATATTAGTTTGGATGAAGAAAATATGCAGCTGGATCATGGTAGTTAAAGATTATTGGAGTAGCTTTGCAGTTCTTTTGTTGGGTTTTTAAGAGGATATTTTACAAACATAATGTGAAGTGCTGTGTTTTTAATTTTCAATGTTAAATAGACTTATTTTTTATAAGATATTTGCTCGTGCTGATCATGTGAGGATTTTGATAATCAAAACTTGTAGAAATCAGATTGAAATGAAATGGTTATTGAGCAGTTGTTAGGATGATGGGTTATTGAGTAGTTGTCAGGTGGCGTTTCTCTTTGTATCTTCTTCTATCTCGATGTGTTGTCTTCTGATGTTATAAAATCCTCATTCTGTGGTTGTTTGCTTTAGTTTGCTATTGGGTTGATGATGTCTTAGCGTGATGGGTATTGTTTCTTAATTGTTCTTAGTCGTTTCCTTGAGTCGGCATAATATCGAGTTAAAAACTTTGAAGATTCGTGGTCTGTTGGCATTTTTATGCTACTTTTTTGAGGTTTTTGCTTTATTGCTCCCTTTCCCGGGTCTGCTGCTTAATTCTGTGATTGGGTCTAGTCGAAGCTTGTGGGTTTGCAGCTGGTATTGGTATTTCTTGGCTACTCTTTTGAGTTCTGTTTTTAATTAGCTCTAAGCTTGCCGTTCCAATGCACATAATTTCATATGTGCAATTGTGCATTGACTAACATATTCAATTGATGCCACTTAATGACATTCAGGTAGAAACTACAATTGTCACTTAACCAATTGAGTATATACATGCATTTATGTACCTATCAATACATATGGAGCCATAAGAGAAAAAAAAAACACTTGCATTCCACTTACAATAGTGAATGACTCTATCAAAGAGTCTAAGTAATTTGTTTGACAGCCAATAGATATGTGTAACATATGAAATGATTATGTCTGCATTAAATTGGCCAGAAACCAAATAGTCGTCCAAATGTAGAATAAAGGCTATTCTTGTACTAAAAACACCTCTATCTTGTACGAAGATGGATAGATGAATATTGACTTCTCCTATTGTAAAACCTAAATACTCTTTAAAAAAACCGATAAAACAGATAAAACCGAAAGAACCGAATAAAACCGAAACCGAAAAAACCGATTTATATTGGTTTGATTTGGTTTATAAACTTAATAAACCGACATAATTGGTTTGGTTTTTTTTTATAAAAAACCGAAACAACCCGACCTATGTACACCCCTAGTTGCGACCTACGGACAATAAAAATTCCTACAGACTGTACTGGTCAATCGTAGGTCGAGTGACTAGGGCCTTCAATCTTGGCCAATTCCTACGACTCACTTCTACAGACTCTGAAACTTCCTACGGTTCGTACACCCAATCCATAGACCTCAAATTTCACCAAGTCTGGGACCTTTCTTTGAAACCTTCCTACTTCCTATAGAACAACCTGTGACCCATCAAAACATTCCATAGGAATGAAGTCTTAAACCAAATATCAAAATGCATCGTACGAATTCCACCTACAGCCATCAAAACTCCTATGGTTCGTCCTATCAAGTCGTGGGTAAATCTTTAGGAACTAAACTTTCCTAAAACTCACTTTGGGTTCTATAATTCACTTTCTACGGCCTGTAGGACTTCCTACAGTCCGTAGGTCAGACTCGTAAACCACTACCTCAACTCTTTTTTTTCCACTTTCTCTTTAACTTGACTTTTCAACCTCCGAGGTGTGACAATATATCCTCCTTGGGAATATTCATTCTCGAATGGGACTCAAGCTAGCATGAATAGAGTAGGAGAGAAACTAATAACCCAACATGAATGCAAATTTTATCAAAAGTCACATAAACATGGAGAAGCACTCCAAGCTAAATCAAAACAGTAAAAGTCAAGTTTTCATGAATATGCACGCATATGTAAACATAAGAATAACTAAAATGCATTAATCCAAAAGAATGAGCCATGAGGGTCTAATACCATAACCTACAATAGAAGCGGAGGGAAAAAGATGAGGATATCAGGACATCATATCGGCTTCGACCTCCCATTTAGCACCCTCAACTAATTGATTCCTCCAAATAACCTTCAAAGAAGCAACTTCTTTATTTCTCAACTCCAGACTTGCGGGTCTAAAATCTCAACCGGAACCTCTTCATAAGAAAAATTCTTTTTAACTCCCAAAACATCCAAAGGTATAATTGACATTGGATCTCCGACACACTTCTTCAACAAATAGACATTGCATAGTAGATGTAGCGATGCTAAATCATTAGGCAACTCAAGTTCATAAGCAACTTTACAATACGCCTTAAAATATTATATGAGCCCACATAACGAGGACTAATCTTCCCTTTCTTTTCAAATCTCATGAAACCCTTTGTGGGTGAAATTTTCAAGTAGACCTAATCATAAACATCTAATTCTAGTTCTCTTCTTTGAACATCGAAATGAGACTTTTGTCATCTTTGAGTCGTTTTCAACTTCTCACAAATAGGTCGAACCTTTTCCATAGCCTTGTGCAATAACTCGGGCCCTATCAAAGAGACCTCACCAACTTCAAAACAACCAATAGGAGACCTACACCTCCTACCAATAGAGAGCCTCAAATGGTGCCATTTCAATTCTAGAATAATAGCTACTGTTATAAGAAAACTCAATCAAAGACAAATGGTCATCCCAATTACCTTTAAAATAGATTACAGAAGCTCTTAACATATGTTTTAAAGTCTTAATGGTACGCTCGACTTGTCAATCTGTTTTAGGATGAAAATGTATGTTATGTTTTACTTGGGTACCAAGCCCTTTCTAGAACGACTTTCAAAACTGAGATGTAAGCTGAGTACCTCGATCAGAGATAATGGACAAAGGAACTCAATGCAACCTTTCCATCTCCCTAATATAAAGCTTGGCATAGTATTTCAAAGAGAATGAAGTCTTAATGAGAAGAAAGTTAATTGATTTCATCATTTGGTCTACTATGATCCAAATCGAGTCAAATTGTCGGTAAGTGTGGGGTAAACCCTTAATGAAGTCCATATTTAAATCTTCCCACTTTCACTTGGGAATACTAATGTTTTGAGCCAAACCACTCGATTTTTTATGCTCAACCTTCGGTTGTTGACAATTCAGACATTTAGCCACAAAGTCTATTATATCCTTCTTCATCACATTCCACGAATAGGCTTCCCAGAAATCATGGTACATCTTTGTGGCTCCTGGGTGAATAGAATATCGAGAACTATAGGCTTCATCAGAATCTGATTCCTTAACTCATAAACATTCAAAACACATAACCGACCTTGGTATCTAAGGGCACCATCTCCCCTTGGGAGAAAGCCTCAATGGATCATTCAGTAACCAACATCTTCAATTCAACCATAATTAGATCAAGATTAGCCTTCACATCCGATAGAAAACACGATTCTGAACATTACAAAGAATAACACCCTCATTAGAATCAACCAACCAAACACCCAATCAAAAAAATCTATGAACATCGCGAACTAAATCCTTCATATCATCCTCCACATGAGCAACACTATCCATCGATAATCGACTAAGATCATCCACCACCACATTCACTTTTCTGGGATGATAAAGAACACTCATGTCGTAATCCTTTAACAACTAAAGCCACCTCTTTTGGCGAAGATTCAAATCCTTTTGGGTGAAAACATACGTTAAACTTTTATGGTCGGTGATCACCTCAACATGAACACCATACAAGTAGTGTCCCTAAATATTTAAACCAAACACCACTACCTCTAACTCCAAATCATGAATCGGATAATTCTTTTCAAGAACCTTCAATTGCCTTGAAGCATAAGCAATGACTTTCCCATGTTGCATTAAAACACATACAAGAGAAATCCATGAGGCATCACAACAAACCAAAACACCATTTGATCTTTCCGGTAATGTCAAAATAGGAGCCGAAGCGAGTCTATCCTTTAATTCTTGGAGAATCTTATCACAAGCTCCCGATCATAGAAATTTTACCTTTTTTGAGTCAATGTCATCAAGGGTGAAGCAATAGAGAACAATCTTTCCACAACCCACAACACTCAAATTTCAAAGCATCTCATAAAGATCTTACATGATCAAGATAAGAACAGATCATTATGATATCACACATATATTTAATCGATATCAAACAATTAAGACTCAATACGTGCTAAACACTATATTACACCATGGTTAACATAATGAAAAGTAGAAACTCAAAAAAAAAATCAACCCATGAGCTTAAAAAAATAGTCAACTAAAGAAATCTCATATGATAGCCCATAACAAGATTGAATCTAAACTAAGCATTAACAAGATAGATTCAAAATCAAAGTTTATGACACAAAATGAAGACGAGATTATAATCAATTTCATGAAACTGAATTAAAATTAACATAGCTTCCTTTATGTTCATAGCAAAACAGTGACCAGACTAGGATGAAATAAACAAACGATAACATTCAATCACCAGACAACTTCAGAAATCTAACAAGAACAGGCTACAAAATTACACAAAGAAAATCATTAAGATGATTTAGATGTTAAAAAGTAAAACACAATTATGGACACTTAAATAAAGACGAGGAACAACAAAGAACCAAATAAACCAAAATTAAGAAGAGAATTCACCTCTTTTCGGGCAGCGAATCGAGATGGCGAGCTAGAGGAGTACTTTCCAAGACCACGAGAGAGGCTCCGAAGTTTCTCGTAAACAGTGAACAAGAAAGAAAACTCAAAAAGCCAGACCTCAAATTCCTATTTCCAATTTATTCTCTTTGTATGTAAACGTTGCTTCTTTGTATATAGGTTGTGTCTCCAACCCCTTTCTTTTTCTTTGTTTTCTCTCCCAACCTTTTATGATATCTTCCTAAATTGTTTCCATCCTTTTTCCCAACCTTCAACATTGAAGGAGATGGGGGGGCTTATATAGAGGAAAATGGGGCTGGTTGTATTGAAAGAATTGGGCTGCAGGTGTTTTGAGTTGGAATGCAGAAAATTTGAATTTGAGAGGAAAAGGGCCCAAAAATGATACAAAATTGGAGGTAAGGATTGGCTAAAATTGCAATTGAGAAAAAGACCAATGAAATGCAATTATAGCCAGTTGAAATTAAGGACTTACCCAAATAGATCAAATTTAGTAAACTCGGCTAATAATTAAATAAGATGAATTAATATGATTAATTAGTGAGCTTCTTAATCTTAATGAAATAAAATAATTAGCTTAATTAATCCAAAAATATAAACTATAACTAATTTAATTAACTATTTAACTAAAATGTAAAATCTTTTGAGATGATTTTCGAATAATTATACCAATTCTATACATAATTATATAAAAAAAAACATATTTATTATTCAAAAACTACAAAGATGACAAAAAAAGTAATTAAAAATAAGGGATAAGGGTCTGAAAAATACCCCAACTTTGGTCGAATTTGTTGTTACGATACTAAACTTTCATGAGGACTTATTACCTCCCTAGACTATTTAATACCGTATTTTAAACATAAATATTTCCCACGTGGATATAAAAGATAATGCAAACTTATAAATAGTAATGTTCCCACGTGGGCACATATATACCTTTTTAAAATACACTATTAAATAGTTCAGGGGGTAAAAAAATATGGTATTAAATTGTCTAGGGAGGTAATGGGCCCTCATGAAAGTTTAGTATCGCAACAATAAAATCGGCCAAAGTTGGGGTATTTTTCAGACAATTATCCCTAAAAATAACTAAAAATATTTTGAACTTTATAACATTAATTTTTTTGAATCGTTTGAAATTGAAGAAGCTCAATGATTAATATACATTGTGTAGGGTCAAAATTGGGTGTCAATAATGTCTCCATGCTTCGGAAATATGTGTCGGATGAGTCCCTTGTACTTTCCCTTGATTCAATTGAGTTGGGTCCATACTTATCTTTTTGGGAGGAGCCTATAGCTATTTTGGATAAGCATGTTTGAAAACTTAGGACCAAAGAGATTGCTTCAGTGAAGGTGCAGTGGAAGCACCATTCAGTTGGTGAGGCAACTTAAAAGACAGAGTCGGATATGTGTGACAAATATCCTCATCTCTTCGAGGATCCAACTACTTTCATTTGCTTTATGTTCGAAGACGAACATGGTTTTTAGTGGTGGATAATATAATGACCCGATAGGTCATTTTTTGTTTTTCCATGAAATTTACCATTGTGCCCTCCCAATATCGACCCCGAGTCTTCTATGATTGAATTTTTAAAGTAGGTTTTGGATTTTGAGTTTAGAGTTGAGAATTTTGTAAGTTTTGAGTTTGAAAGACTAAGTTGTTAAGAAAGTGATTTTCGGTGTCTTTTGGAGTTTCGAGTGTTGGAATGGAATTATGTCGATTCCATTAGTCTGGAAAGGTGAAATCTAATCTATGAGGGTTTCGGTTTCAGATTGGATATCTTTTTCAGGATTTGAGGTCCTATGTTGTGAAATTGTGGAATATTTAACCTTTGGGTTAACTTTGGTCAACACTCAGGGTTCGGATGCTCGGATCAGAATTCCAAGAGTTCCATTGGATTAGCGGGACAATTTTAGGCCTAGGTGAGGTTTTGATTGATTTTTGAGAGGTCTCGAGCTTGTTTTAGACTTTTTAGGCGTTGAGTTAGTTTCTTGTAATCCTCATGGATGTCTTGTTGTTGCTCTCAATTGCACATGCAAGTGTACTTGGTCGCGTAAGTAATATAGTGGCTCTTAAAAGAACTAGATTATCGAACCCAAAGAACTTGTCGATTAACTATTTTTATGAAATTTACTAGTCTATAATTTATTTAAGAGTGCCAGAAGAAAGGAATGCATGAATAAAATAATAAAATCACTTACAATCAATGATTTGGAAAATTCCAAAGGTGCAACATGTATTGGATCTCATGTATCATATTCTTGGCTTAGAACTAATTTTAGTTGTCAAGTAACTAGTTTACAGAGTTAATTGTATGAGCCGGTCTCTCGACCTCGAGTCGCCTACTCCAGTTAGTTGTCCAACTACATCGTTGAGCAGGGATAAACAGGCCTAACTGGCGAACATTTATATTTCATCCTGTTTCATAACCAAGCAAGTTGTTTATCCGGGCGTCACTCCTAAACACAAATCACCTTAACTTGATGGATGATCGAGCTCTTTGGTCTATCTACCCTTTCCTCTCTCGATTTTAAGAATAGACAATAGATTTATCTTATGGTGATCAAGCACAAACTACTAAAACAAAAATATAAAAGTAACTTATAATGACAACCTATAATTAATTCATAAACCTTAAATATTCAGCATTTGATTCGTAGCTACAGCCCCAGAACAAGGGCGTTTAGCCACTAATCTCTAAGAAAAGAAGAAGAAAAGAACCCTAAAAAATATTGATGACTTTCTACTTGATGCCCTATAATTGATCTCCCTCTCCTCCTCCTCTAATAATTATTTCTACGAACTATTTTATCGATATAGAAAACCTTAAATAAAATAACTGAGTCCAAAATAAATTGGGAAACCAAAACCAAACGAAACTGGATTTCCCAGTTGTACACGTGAACTGTGCCGCCTCAACCGTCTTCAATTTTGTTGGGGCCCTTCGGTGACTGCCGCGTGGCAGTTCAATTTGCTGTAGTTCACAATTTGCAGTCATGTGCACTGCTTATGTATTATACATTATTATATTTTATTTAATCCATTAAGCTGTGTACTTGATTTTTTTCTTTTCAATCTTTCATCTTTAATTCGTTTTAGCTTCAAACTTCTTCAACTTTACACCAATTTACTCCTATAAATAAAATATATTATTTAGCACAATCAATAAAATTCATGTTAAAAAAGGACAGATATAAATAATAAATGTGAAGCAAATAATGATTAAAAATATATATTTTTGGCCTCATATCAACACCCCACACTTAAACTTTTGCTCGTCCTCGAGCAAGCATTAAATCTCATCTCAAATAAATCATACTAGGTTTGTCATCACTTTGGTTAATACAAACAATTAGGTCATATACAAATTTCAAAACTTAAAGTAGACTTCTCAATCATTATGCAAGACATCCAAATAAATAACAAACTTCTAACCTCCTAACCTCAAGAAAGGACTTTGAACTTATCAAATTTAAGCTTGCTCACCTACTCTCATCAAAGAAAGATAATAAAATCACCTATTTATCATGAAACAAGTGCCCTCACAAAAAGAAGTAGTACATAAACTTAATTCAAAAGATTGAATATAATTTAGGAATTCATATCAAGAACAACTCTCACACTCACAAATAAAATTCACATGTATGCATAAAGAACCATAGGCTTGCCTATTATGTACATCTCCACTAATTAAGAATGTTTGAATAGAATCACATAGGACTTTAACGGGTTGTAATGTAGGCTAGGGGACAGGTAGAAAAACTAGATAACAGTGACTTACACTTCCTTACGCACTTTGCACTTTAAGACTTTTTCACCCATTATTTTTTCTTCTCTATATTTCCAGCCATCTCTTCAGCAATTATTTCACAAGTAATTCTCATCATCTCAAGAATGCTTCAATCATTTTTTTTTCTTTTTTTTTTCAAAGGATTTTTTTTTCATGTCACATTCTTTTGTTTCTCTTTTTTTTTTTCACATTCTTTCGAAGAGGGATTTTAAGCTCTTTGTAACTATCATTGATAACCTTTTCACTCAACCATCCCTTTTTCTTCAGAATTAACAATTAGAATAAGTCTATGCTACAATGCTAAAAGAAGCAAGGAGCAAAAATTAGGGATTCAACAAAATAGTCAAGGGAAAAATATGGCTACCAACAAAAGACTACAGGCTCAAAAGTGTTAAATAGTGATATATAATATCTAAAAAGGCTAATATTTACCAGACAAATCAAACAAAGCCTATTATCATTTCCTAAACAGAGAAACACTTTTTATTTCGCTTCAATAACATGCTGGGCAAGTTCTAGACTAAGATGCAAAATATGAAATAAACAATTCCTCACCACACATGGCACAAGTATCAATCAAGATGGATCAATTCCATTTCTAAGAGAGATAAGATCATAAAAAACTACAAAATAAGATAAGCTATGTACAAAGTCACAACCATAAGCTTAGGTGTCAAAGAGTCTGCAATTTCCTTATCAATCAAGTATTCACAAGAAAGTACTACTAAAAAATTAGGACTAAATAACAACTATCACACCACTCAAAAGGGTCTTTTCTTTTCTCTCAAGAAAAAAAATTAAAAGAAAACTTATTCCTAAAAAAAATAAAAGACACTCGATTCAAAGGAACTATCCTAAGGAAAAGAACTGAAAACAAAAGACAAGGAACTCATCCTAAAAAAAGAAAAGACTCAATAAAACAGTAAAACTAGAAATTCATTCCTCTACCCCACACTTAAAAAAGATATTATGTTCCCAAAGCATCAAATAAAATTTAAAACAAGGGTCAGAAAAACTCCCTCAGGCCTTTAGGACTAGCTAATAGCATGTTCTCTCAATTTTCATCAAGGTTCGTCACCCCACATTTAAGCTCAAACGTGCTCCATAGCTCCAAATTTTGGATACTCAGACTTCTCCAAAACCCGTAAAAAAAACACAAAAAATGACACTAAAAAAAATAATAGATAAAAAAAATAAGAAGTTACACTATAAATTGGGTTGTCTCCCAATAAGCGCCTAATTTAACGTCGCGACACGACACAAGTAAGTTCACCACTATTGTTTTCACTTTGAACTTATGAATTGTACCCCTAATTTTGCATCAACTTTTCTACTCCTCTCAAGGGGTGGTGGTATAAAGGTAAAGGAACCAAGTAATATATGTCGCATCTTGCACTTCTTGGCCCTTAGGTGAGGAATGTCGTTTTGTCTACGTGGACTAAAAAACTTTAGGATGTAGGGGCCTTGTACCTCATCTATACACTCATCCATTAGTTCAGATTTTATAGAAAACTGTTTTGAATGAGATTCAAGTTGCCTCAACTCTAAAGCAACATTTTTTTACAACATTCTCACTTTTGTACTCTTTCGCAACATCAATATTAAGGAATAAGGTGTAGTTGAATGGTTGGAATTCCCCTTTATGCTCCATTAATTGGTCATCATCCACGACAATTGGTGATTGGGCTTCAAACGCCTCAATCTTTTTGTTCAAGTAAGCCTCCAAGTCCTGAATATCTGAGCCAAATTGATCTATTTCTTGTGTGAGCTCAACTCTTCCTTCAATCAGTTGGGTTGTCATGTATTTCAGACCATCACAGATAGACTATTGAAACTTTAGAAGTTTAGTTTGTTCTTATAGCCAAGATTGACTCACTATCTCTGTTTCTCTGATACCATTTTTTGGTGTGGAACTGGTAGTTAAGGAATTCATGGAAGTGGTAGTGTGGTAGGTGAGTAATTTATTTTAAATATTTTATTATAATATTCTTTTGCTAAGTGTCTTAATTTTGATATTTCTTTAATATAGGGTGTGGGATTCATGGTAAAATGTAATAATATTTATTGTAATATTCTTCTGATAGTCATTTTAATCTGAATATTTCATTAATATTATTTATGATATATTTTAGATATAACATATCTTGGGTGGGTTCTTTGGTACATATATAAACTTTCCTCTATTAATTGTTCTAATAGTTTTATATCTTCCATAGATTCTATCCAATATTGTAAATATTCGTAGTTTATTTTAATCTGAATTTATTTCTAAATCATACCATTCTATTCTTTCGAGGTCTATTTCATACCATTCTTGATTTAATATATCTTCTAATTCGTAATCATTAAATACTTTTTCCCATATTATTCTCCTTAATTCAATTATTTCTATATTTTAAAGTACATATAAGATTAAAGTTTCGTAGTTTTTTATCATTTCATCATGCATGTATGTAGTCATGTTCTTTATTATGCAGGTTTTTTATTTCAAATTATTCCTTCCTATCATATTCATAATTGATTAAATTCATATTAGATTATTATGAACTAGATTATCTTTATCATATTTTTCTGTCACTACTAGCATCGTACTTTAGCGGATACTTCCTTCTTATCAGCGCCTCAACTTTGTTTACTCCCCTAAACGGCTTTCCTCGCCTACCGGTTTCAACATTAGGATGGCATAGTATAAAATTTTTCTCCCTATTTCCAGTGTGCTAATAAACTAGAAATCATGATTCAAATAATTCTAATACATAATAACTAACATAAATTTATTCAATCATATATATGATATTCAGGAATATATGAAATTAGTTCCGCATATTTTTTTGAACAATATACCTTTGCCTCTTGCTTAGCCATGATATCTGAAATATCTGATTGGATTTCAGATTTATCAATTAACTTTTAAGTATTTAGTATCTTGAGAGAGTGGGTTTTTATGAAAGTTTTTAGTACGTTTAGGCGTTTCGTGCCTTTTTAAGTTACATATCCGATCTTTATATAGAAAGGATTTTCATACTACACTACAGTACTACTATTCACTTTAACACTTGTCACCTAATAAATCACACCCCCTACCATCCCTTACACTTGCCCATCATGATACCTTACACTTGTACACCTACTTTATGACACACCATACCTTACTTTACACTTGTCCACTATTCCTATCTACTTACTTTAATATTCACATGCATAATAATGCATACTTGACTAATTTACATCTTATCTACACATCGTTTTGACTACGTTATTTACTTTATCTTTTTTGCTCCTTCGTCTGCTATTTGCATCTTATCTTCATCATCTCCTTTTACTCTAAATCGACATCTGGAATTATGTTATCTTCACCGTTACATTTCAAAATATGTGATCAGGATATTTGTGTCCAATTAATTCGTAACATCTGGTCAATAACTCTGTTGAAATTAATCCTGCTTTTAGTGCTCTCGTCGTAGGTCGTTCTTCTGGCTTAAGTAATGACAAAATCCATCTTTGGACTTCATGCTCCCTTGAATTGGAATAAATCATTAGATGATCTCTTGTATAGTAGCTCCATATAGCATTTCCGTTTAAATAATTATTTGTTAGCTCCTATATGATAGTTGATATACCAATTATTCTTTTGTTGGCATATAAACTTGGTATCTCTATTTTGCATATCTCTTCTTGTTGTCTGATGTCCTCGGGTATAATCATATATTTAGTTAGTCCTATCTTGATAACCTGTATTGGAGGTTTTATTTCCTCGTATAATATCTCCGCTAGTGCTGTATAGAATTTTATATAGAATAAATTTCCTTTTGTAACTCTTTTGTATGTGACGAATGTCTTGTGTAGTTCTGGTATTCCACTAACTTCTTCTCCGTCGTATGTGTATACGGTATTTAACAGTCTGTAGTTGTAACATGTTCTTACTAAATTAGCATTAGTTTTTTGCTGTGCAATTAACTTGTTATATCCTTGTAACTTTTGTGACAAATAATCCTGGTTTGGTTCTTTTGTAGTTGATCTAGGGTTAAGGTTTAAATAAGTTTGGATTTTGTGTATATTTTTTATATAGGTTCGTGTGATATAGTTATATGTCTTTTTCTCATTTTGATTTTGCAAACTGATACGCTCAAATTACACCTCCCTATAGAAGTATAAGCTATCGTTATCAAGTAAAGAACCCAACTTGTAGGTTGGGGTCGATCCTACGAGGAAAATGGTTTAAACTTTACTTTAACCAACAATTATATTCAATTAGTCAAATTACTTCCCGAAACGGGTAATTAAAGGGGGGTTTGTTTGTGTGAAAAGAATAGTAAGAATTTGATAAGTAATCAGTAATCAAAACTCAACGTTGGTTGTTATCAATATAAGAGAAATAACTAGGGTATACATGTTCCTCACAAGCTCATAACACAGTAATCCTAGTAACAACAATCCTTTCCTAATGTATTACATGCAAAGTGATAAGTTAGGTATCTCTAAAGCCTTGGTCTAGCATCTAGAGAATTTCACCTCGCACCTTGGTCCGGCTACGTGTGTTTAATTTACTAACCCTTACCTTTACCTCATATTAGACATCATAATCAACGTTTGGCTTAGTTATTACTTCGCACCAAGCGACACTAGCCTATTAGATAGTATCACACTAAATCTATGTTGATAATTCTTTTCTTGTTGATTACCTCCTTGGTCCGGCAGGTAGCAACAAGGCGAGTTCTAACGCGTGCACTCGTTAAAAAGACTTCTAAACGAAAGAATTATCAATGCATGCAAAACACTATTCAAGAATTGCTTATTTACTATTCATACTTTGTTAATCGCTCATGGTTCCCACAACCCTAGTTGTGGATTTAGTTACCCATATTAGCAAGAACACAATTCATAGTTTTGGATGAAGAAATTATGAACTTACGTAAAGAGAATAATAAACCCAGAAATCTAACTTGAATTGCAAAGCCAAAATCTTTAAAACTAGCTTAGGAAATCAATAATTGCTAGGGTTGCAAATTAATTTCCACAACCACAAAGTAAAACTAGAATAATAATGTCTAACCCCCAAAAACGAGGCTTACATGCCCTATTTATAGAAAACAAATCCTAAATTAAAAGGAAAACAAATTAAGGAAAGTTTGTTCAGGCACGCGTCTTTATTCCACGAGACTGACTTACGGACCGTCGATGGAACTACGGTCCATAAGTCCCTTCCGTCAGCCAGGACTTAGAAATTATTTCAGGTTCCAAAAATCAGCTTCTCTCAAGCAAACAACGGACTTGCAGTACGGATCATAGATCGATCTACGGTCCGTCAATCCCTTCCGTAGCTCCACACTTAGAATCTTCAAAAATCAGGTACTGGAACCCTCGCAGTCTCATTCTACGGATCGATCAGTACGGTCCGTAGATCGATCTACGGACCATCAATGGCCACCGTGGTTCCACACTTGGTCAGATTTCCCTAATTTGTCATCCATACCTTGCTTGCTGATCTACTGTCATCACCTACGGACCGTCAATGGACCCACGGTCCGTAGATCACCTCCGTGAATGCCCTTTTTCTGTATTTCTTTCAGCTGTCTCTATACTTCTGCGCCTGAACATCTTTCTTGCAAAATACAATAAAAACACATAAAAACCAATACAAAAATGCCCTAGACACACACAACTTGTAAGTGAAATGTATTAGAAATACCGTAAACTCACGGTATATCAACACCCTCAACTTAAATTCGTTGTTTGTCCTCAAGCGACGCACTACGACTCTAAACGACCCTTGTATAGAAGCAAGCATTTGAGGCCCAAGCAATCACATGACTCTCTACCCCCCTCACTTTTCAGGTGCAACTTCATTCTCTTAGACTCGACAAACGAATCTATGTGGATCAAACCATGACACAGATCGACCAACTGACACACAACATACACCTTCTCACTGTCACCAAGGCACCAACTTTCCGACAATGTAACTAGTGCCCTTACTTCAAACGATATAAGTAAATTTTTTGTTTTCATCCGAAAAATATAGTTTAGGTAGGTTTTTACACAATAATTTTATTTTTTATATTTGTATTTGGTCTTTCTTGTCAAACTGGTATTCTACATCTTTCTTTAATTTTTGTTGCAATGGTTTTAAATTCTCTGCTAATTTTGGTATGTATTATCTTACCTGGTTTACTAGTCCTAGAAATGATTGTAATTTCTTTTTCGTATCTAGTTGTTTTTTTGAGTTAATTATTTTTTGTACTATATGCATTTGCATTTTTATCTATTTGTATTCCTAGGAATTCTATTTGATTTTTCATTATGTCTGCTTTATTTTTACTTAGACTTATTCCTGAATATTCTATAATATGTATGAATTTTTCTAATAATCTTATGTGTTCGTCTTGGGTTTTAGAATATAGTAATATATCATCAATATATACTACACAAATTTCTAATTGTTTAAAGTAGTTATCCATAAAGTGTTGATATCTACTTGGTGCATTTTTGTATCCGAATAGTAATACATTCCATTCATAGAATCCTTGTGGTACAGTGAATGTTGTTAGTTTTTTAGATTCCTCTTCTAGTTTTAAGTGATAAAATCCTGATTTACAATCAAATTTGCTAAAATAATTATATCCTTGTATTTGTCTTATCTTTAGTATTTTATTTGGTATTGGATAATTATATGTTTTAGTTTTTGCATTTAAAGTTCTATAATCAATAACCATTCTGCTTTTTCCTCTTTTTAGTTCACTATGTTTATTTACGATAAATGTCGGGCTTGTGTGCTTACTATTGCTTTCTTGTATATATCCTTTTTCTAGTAATTCATTTATGTGTATTTTAAATTCTGTTAAATCATTAAAATTATACATTAATGATTTTTGGGTTATCATACTATTATTATCAATTAGCTCAATTTTTACTTTTGTTTTATGTTTCTCCCATCCTTGTAAAGGATCCTCACTATATAATAATTCTAACTTATCTTGAATTATTTCAACTTTATCTATAGAGAATATAATTAATTCTATTTTAGGGTCTTCTTCTTTTATATTTTCTAATTTTTGTGTAATTTTTCACTTCCTTTTATCCATTCTGTTGTTTTTCGTTTTTTATTATTTACTCATTTTGTCCTATTTTTTGTTTACACGGTGTCGTGAACCACCGATGTATTTTTGTTATTATATGTGGGTATAATTTTTCTAAAAATGGCATTCCTAATAGCATATCTTTTGTAGTTAATTCAAAGTTATATATATTTCTTATATAGTTAATATCTTATCCTATATTTGTATATTTATATTTTTTGCCTTATATGTGATCATGCTTCCTTCATTATTAAATTCTGTTACTACTATCGGTGTTTTTAATTTTTCCCACTTATCTTCTGGTTACAATTGTATTTACATATATTAGCTTTTGCTCCCGTAACTATCATTGGTGTATAATGTTTGTTGTAATATCCTTCTATTATTATCTTTGCAAGTATATATATTTTCATATTTTTATCATACTAAAGTCCTTTTTATTATTACTCTTTCGTTTCATAATTTATTATTAACTATTTGTCTTCTAGATTATATGGTTTTACTTGTTCTAGCCATTTTATTCCTAAAGTGATATTTTCATCTCCTTGATATATTTTAAATTTTATTACTATTGGTACTCCTCCAATGATTATTTCCTTTTTTAGTAGTTTCTTCGGTATACATTAATGCTTTTGGTAGTTTGGGGCATAATTGTTCAGTAGTTATTATTTCATCTTTCGTCACTAATTCGCTTGTAATATAATTTTGTTCTAGTCCTGTATTTATTAATATTAAATATTTTCGTTGTTCCATTATTCCCGTTATGTAGTAATGATGTGGTTTTATATCTTCTTCCATTGATTTTTGTTTTCTATTCTTTTTGAGGTACTCATTTTTTATGATATTTGGGGTATATCATTGTTTATTCTTTTCGATGTGCTTAGTATTTCTTTTACTATTTCTAAATCTTCTTCTATATCAATTTCATTATAACTATAATCATTTTTATCTATGACTGTAATTATCCTTTCAAAGGGATCTTCTATTTTTATTTTATCGATTTTATTCTTTGCTGTTATTTTATGTTTTGTTGTTAGAACATATAAGTTTTTTACATCTAGCTATAAATATTTTGGTTTCTGGGGCTAGTTCTATCCCTGACATTCTCCAGTATAATACTAGTGATTTATCTATATTTCTGTCATTTATTGCTACTGAGTAGTTAGCACTTATTATAAATTTAAATTTTTGGTATATGAGGTTAACTCTTACTGCACTTATTATACTTTTTTCTATGGGTGTATAATTCTATCATCCGCTAAGTATATTTCTATGGGTGTATCTATTCCTTCTCTAAAACATGCTTTTATTAATATTTCTGTTCCTCCTAGATGTACATATTTAATTGGATTTTTAGCCTTAATATCTTGTATTTCTTTATTTATTATTCGTTTGTTTATTATTGGTATTTTAGCCTTTCCTTTGGTGTATTTGCAATCTATGATATGTTCTTTTTGACTTACTACATAATATTCTTCTTTTTGTCGTTTAAACCAGTTTCTTATTATTGGTATTTCAAATATTTTTGCTACACTTAGGTCTAATTCTTTTCCTTTTATTTGTTCAAATATACTATTATCAAATATTATTTTTTGTTCTAAAGATTCTTCGTCTTGATGTTCTTCTTTATTTATTATTTGTATATCTGCTTCAGTCATTTGTTATATTATAGAATTCATTGTCTGATTTTATTTCTATATCATTATCTATTTCATTTTCTGATATTTCATATATGTTGTCTTCACTTTCTAATTCATAATCTATGTATTCTATTTGCGTATATTTTTCATCGTCTATTATTATTTCTGATATTTGTTTTTTCTTTGGATCTTTAGGTAATCTACAATCTCTAGCTATATGTCCTAATTTTCCACAATTATAACTAGTGCATTCCGTTAGTTTTTCTTTTTGGTCTTTTGGTTTTATAGTTTTTTACATAGTATCTTCTTCTTGGTTTTTTATATTTATATTTTGATCTGTATTTTTATTATATTTCTTTTTATTTTTATAATACCTATCCGTACAACCAAATTGAGGTGTTGTTTTATTTTTGCAACATGCCAAGTTTTTTACTAATATTTTTTCCATTTTTATTTCTTCTTTATGTTTTTCACATAGTTCCATAAATCATCGTTGCAAGAATTTTATTCTAGCTCCTAAGGTATCTGTTAATTCTGCTTCATTCCAACTTTTTATTATTTTTGAATTAAAAGGTTCTGGTAATTTTGTAAAATATAATTTTCTTATTTCTTTACTTTCTTTTATGTTATATGTTCCTTTATAATAGTATTCCCTAAATGTACATGTATATTCATCTATATAACACATATTACATATTGTTAATTTTGTCATTAGATTTCGATTTATGATTTTTTCTTTATTTTGTTCTTTTACCTCTGTTGTCATACTATTAATTAAATTCATTTCATATAGCAATTTCGTATTTATATAGTATTTCCATAGATGTAGTAGCTATTACTCCATCGAATTTTTTATTACTTCTTAAAGTTGTTAAGCTTTCACTTGTTAAATTGTAATGACCCAAAATGTCATTTTTAGAAATTTTCGTGAAATTACCATTTCATCCCTTCCAATAGTTTCCCCGAGTCATTCATGATCAGTCGGTGGAGTTAATTTGAGAATTTTGAACTATTTGTTTAGCTTGAGTTAATTAATTGATGGGTAATTGTAGATAATTGACTTAACCGATAGTTAAGGACTAAAGTGATAATTTATTTAATATCTTAAATTTAATTCATTTATTAAAATACATAGTACAATTTGTCACTTTTAATATATAATTAATTTAGAAAAAAAAGGATAAAGAAGAGAACCTAAAATTTCCCGTGAGAGACGACCACCGTGAAAGCAGAAAGGTTCACATTCAGGTAATTTACTAATCTTTAATATATAATTGCTAGATATGGAATCAGATATAAATGCTATGGTAGTTATGTTAATTAGATTGGAAAGAAAGGTTGGAATTTACGTCAAATTGATTGGAAAGAAAGGTAGGAATAGATTGTGGTGTTGCATCAATTTTGGGGGCAAACCTGCACTTTAATCATTGGCTAATCAATGCCAAATGATTGATGCATTAGTGTAGGTTATGGCTTTGTGACAAAAGAGAGTATATTATTGTCCTTAGAGGTTAACGTACTGGTTCCTCTTTTTCTTATTAAATAGGTCTTACAACAATGATATTATATAATTAGCCTAGCTTAATATATTGGTATATAAAATTAAATATTGAGTATATTGTATTACATGAATACCGTTAGAATTGTGATATTGGAGAGGTTGAAGCTTAACCCTAGACTTGAAATTTAAAAACTTGATTGTAAATTTGGGTGAGTTTTTGGGTCTAGGCTATACCTATAGTAATATGGGTATTGTTAGTTAGTAATTAATGTGGTTTAGTTGATGGATTTAGTGTTGTTTTAAGTCAAAACTAGTTCAAGTTATAAAGTTGTTAAGTTGTTTAAATAAGTTAAATTAATTAATGTGGTTTAGTTGGTGGATTTAGTATTGTATTATGTCAAAACTAAACTAGTTAAAGTTGTTAAGTTGTTTAAATAAGTTAAATTAATTAATGTGATTTAGTTGATGGATTTAGTGTTGTATTAAGTCAAAACTAAACTAGTTCAAGAGTTAAAGTTGTTTAAATAAGTTAAATTAATTAATGTGATTTAGTTGATGGATTTAGTGTTGTATTAAGTCAAAACTAAACTAGTTAAAGTTGTTAAGTTGTTTTAATAAGTTAACTTAATTAATGTGGTTTAGTTGGTGGATTTAGTGTTGTATTAAGTCAAAACTAGTTCAAGTTATAAAGTTGTTAAGTTGTTTATATAAGTTAAATTAATTAATGTGGTTTAGTTGGTGGACTTAGTGTTGTATTATTGTATTAAGTCAAAACTAAACAAGTTCAATGGTTAAAGTTGTTTAAATATGTTAAATTAATTAATGTGGTTTAGTTGGTGGATTTAGTGTTGTATTAAGTCAAAACTAGTACAAGTTATAAATTTGTTAAGTTGTTTAAATAAGTTAAATTAAATAATGTGGTTTAGTTGGTGGATTTAGTGTTGTATTAAGTCAAAACTAGTTCAAGTTGTAAAGTTGTTAAGTTGTTTAAATAAGTTAAATTAATTAATGTGGTTTAGATGGTGGATTTAGTGTTGTATTATGTCAAAACTAAACTAGTTAAAGTTGTTAAGTTGTTTAAATAAGTTAAATTAATTAATGTGGTTTAGTTGGTGGATTTAGTGTTGTATTAAGTCAAAACTAAACTAGTTCAAGAGTTAAAGTTATTTAAATAAGTTAAATTAATTAATGTGGTTTAGTTGGTGGATTTAGAGTTGTATTAAGTCAAAACTAAACTAGTTAAAGTTGTTTAAATAAGTTAAATTAATTAATGTGGTTTAGTTGGTGGATTTAGTGTTGTATTATGTCAAAACTAAACTAGTTTAAGTTGTTAAGTTGTTTAAATAAGTTAAATTAATTAATGTTGTTTAGTTTGTGGATTTAGTGTTGTATTAAGTCAAAACTAAACTAGTTCAAGAGTTAAAGTTGTTTAAATAAGTTAAATTAATTAATGTGGTTTAGTTGGTGGATTTAGTGTTGTATTAAGTCAAAACTAAACTAGTTAAAGTTGTTAAGTTGTTTAAATAAGTTAAATTAATTAACGTGGTTTAGTTGGTGGATTTAGTGTTGTATTAAGTCAAAACTAAAGTAGTTAAAGTTGTTAAGTTGTTTAAATAAGTTAAATTAAATAATGTGGTTTTGTTGATGGATTTAGTTGTTGGAATTAAGTCAAAATTAAACTAGTTCAAGTTATAAAGTTGTTAATTTGTTTAAATAAGTTAAATTAATTAATGTGGTTTTGTTGGTGGATTTTGTGTTGTATTAAGTCAAAACTAAACTAATTAAAGTTATTAAGTTGTTTAAATAAGTTAAATTAAGAAATGTGGTTTTGTTGATGGATTTAGTTGTTGGAATTAAGTCAAAACTAAACTAGTTAAAGTTATTAAGTTGTTTTAATAAGTTAAATTAAATAATGTGGTTTTGTCAATACTAAACTAGTTTTAGGACTACTACTAGTAAAATTATTATTAAATTTTATTTATAATATAATTGAATATCTATATTTTACTAGATGGATCATCGTCTGTGGATGTATAATATGCATTATGAAACTGGTGCTGGTTTGAAACCTGAGTTTATAGAAATTTTATTGAACATACAATGACACTTGACATTTTCAAGATTAATGGATTGTTTAGGTGTCCTTGTAGTGTATGTAAGTGCTTAACATTTTTCAAACCAGATAGAGTTATGGTTCATTTGTACCGTAATGGATTTAAGCCTAGATATTTTGTATGGATTGATCATGGAGAAAGTGATGGATTGGATGGTATCTTTTATAATTCTATGCATGTTGATGTATATAATATGGTTGCACCACATGGCCAAATTAGGGTTGAACAAGTTAGAGTTGAACATGATAGGGTTCATGAAATGATCAATGATGCTTTCGGGGTTCAGGTGGGATGGAACCGGAACAATATTTTGATGAAGCTCCTAATGAAGAAGCAAGACACTTTTTTGATCAATTAGAAGAGTCTAGTCGTCCACTATGTGAAGGGAGTCCGCATTCTGCCTTGTCAGTTGCGGTTAGATTAATGAATATTAAATCAGATTAGAATGTTCCTAATGCTGCTATGGACTCAATGGTTGATCTTTTGGGTGAACTAGTTAATTCGGAGTTTAACATACCAAAGAACTTCTATCAGGCAAAGCGTTTGGTGTCCAAGTTAGGATTGACGTATGATAGAATTCATTGTTGTGTTAATGGATGCATGTTGTTTTACAAGACTGATTGTGAATTAGAAAATTATAAGTTTTGTGGATATACTCGTTATAAGAGGACTCCGACTGGAAAGATGGTCCCAGTTCAGGCGATGCATTATCTACCTCTCATTCCTAGATTAAAGAGGTTGTATGCATTGATGAGATCTGCCCCACATATGAGATGGCATCGTGAATATAAAAGGTCGCCGGGTGTCTTGTCTCATCCATCTGATGGTGAAGCATGGAAGCATTTTGATAATATATATCCTGATTTTGCTAGTGAACCAAGAAATGTTAGATTGGGGTTGTGTTCAGATGGCTTCACATCATTCTCTAATAATGCTTCGCCTTATTCATGTTGGCCGGTATTTCTTACTTCGTATAATCTTCCTCCTGAAATGTGCATGACCAGTCCCTACATCTTTCTAAGTTGTGTTATTCCAGGTCCCCGGAATCCAAAAAGTTTGATTGAAGTCTATCTACAACCATTGATAGATGAGCTCAAACAATTGTGGTTTGAAGGCGTTTTGACTTATGATATATCAAATAAGCAGAATTTTATCATGCGTGCTTCTTTAATGTGGACTATTAATGATTTTCCTGCATACGGGATGTTGTCTGGTTGGATGATAGGTGGAAAGCTAGCATGTCCGTATTGCATGAAAAATAGTAAGGCATTCACTTTAAAGCATGGCAGAAAAAATACATAGTTTGATTGTCATCGCCAGTTCTTGCCAATGGACCATGAGTTTAGAAAGATGAAAAATGCATTTAGGAAAAATAAGTTTGAAAGTGACCCCCCACCTCCATTACTCACAGGGCATCAAATTTGGGAAAGAATTTCTCAATTACCTAAAGTTACAGAAGCTTCACCTTCTAGACTTCCTGGATATGGTGTTGAACATAATTGGACCAAACAAAGAATATTTTGGGAGTTGCCGTATTGGAAGGACAATCTGCTACGACATAATCTAGATGTGATGCACATTGAAAAAAATTACTTTGACAATTTGTTTAACACAGTGATGGATGTTAAGGGTAAGACAAAAGACAATCCAAAAGCTAGAATGGACATAAAGGAATATTGTAGGAGAAAAGAGTTATGGCTGCAGGAATTACAAAATGGTAAAATAGTTAAGCCCAAAGCCAGCTTTTCATTCACATTGGATGAGAAACGTGAAATTATTGAGTGGGTTAAAAATTTGAGGATGCCAGAGGGCTATGCTTCGAATTTAGGAAAGCGGGCAGATATGAATGAAGGAAAATTGATAGGTATGAAAAGTCATGATTGTCATGTGTTCATGGAAACTTTAATTCCTATCTCTTTTAGCCATCTACCCGAAAGGATATGGAAACCAATCACAGAGATAAGTCTTTTTTTTAAAGATTTGTGTTCTGGAAAGTTGTTGGAGAGTAGTTTAGATAGGATGGAGGAAAATATTCTTGTCACTACTACTAAGTTGGAGAAGATATTTCCATGTGGTTTTTTTGATGTGATGGAGCATCTTCCAATTCACCTTGTACAAGAGGCCCGCCTCGGAGGTCCGGTTCAAACAAGATGGATGTATCCATTTGAGAGGTATCCATTTGAAATATTCACTAAGTTATATATATTCGCCAAGTCTTTTATATATTAACATATATATACATATATGCATGCAGAAAAATTGGTAGTTCGAAGCAAACGATTAAGCAAAGGGGAAGGATCGAAGGATCATTTGTTCAAGGTCATATTGGGAGAGAAACATGTGATTTTTATTCTTATTACTTTGGTCATGATGTGTCATGTAGGAGAAACAGGCCCAATCGCAATGATGAAGGCGATATTGATCCTTTATTTCCACCAATATCAATTTTTAATCAAAATGGTCGAGGATCTAAAAAGCGTAGAAAGCGAGGCTTCACTGATATGGAAATGCAATCAGCTGTGACACATATTTTGCTTAATTGTCCAGAGATTCAATCATATGTCAAGTAAGTGTTAAAAATATGTTATTAAATTACATACTAATAAGTGATCATTAACTAACTAAATACTTGAATGTAAAATGATCAGCTTGTTCGTAAACACATGGGGTAATGAAGCCATCTATACAGAATTTTCCAAATGGCTGAGGAACTATGTAAATGTGCAATCACTAAGTATTTAATAATATATTCATGTTATACTAAATTATATTACTTGAAATAACAATCGCGTAGGTTTACGATGAATACTCAAGTGTCCAACATTTGCAATCAGTGAAAGAAGTAGCCTTTGGACCTCAATCTGAAGTACTGGCAATGAATAAGTATTGTGTCAATGGTTTTAAGTTTCAAACTGAAGAAGTATCTAGGAACAAGAAAACAAATAATAGCGGTGTCTATATACAAGGTGATGTTGATGGTACTGGTCAAACTATTGAATATTATGGTGTCATTCAAGAGATTATTGAAGTGAGGTATTCAGGTTGGCTTAATAAGAAGATTGTATTGTTTCGGTGTGAGTGGTTTGACCCATCATATAGAGGCACAAAGGTGGACCATTAACATAATATAATTGAAGTTAAGCACACCAGGAAATATAGAAGTTATAATCTTTTTATTATTGCATAACATGCTAAACAAGTGTATTACGCTTCATATCAATTGCGTAGAGACAAAGCTGATTGGTGGGTTGTTATAAAAAGTAAGTATGTGGGAAGAATTGAAACTGACAATGTCTTAGATGTGGCGTATCAAAATGACGTTGCAATTGTTCAACAACAAGTTGATGTTGAATTGGAAACCACACTACAACATCCTCAACACATATTAGAAGAAGTATCTGATGATGAGATATTGAATATTGAGGAAGAAATATCCGAGAATGAGGAAAATGAATCATTTGATGACGAAGAATGGGACAATAATGAAAATGAAACAACTGAGGAGGAAGAATGGGAGAATGATGGAATTGAAACAAACGAGGAGGAATAGTGTAGAATGAAAGCTAGCTAGTACATATGTAAGTGTATTTTACTAATTTTATTTAATTTATGATTTTTATATATATTATACATGTAAATTTGCGTACAGATGTCATCAGGCGGTGACGGTGATAGATATCGCGAGCATCTTGGAGTTGGCCAGACTAAACAGGCTAAAAAAAAGAAGTCTAGGAGATCGATAGATCCTGAGGATATTGCAGGATCTATTTCTTCTGCTCATCAGCCATAATACTCATTTATTTGCTGTTCCGTTTGGTACGGCGGATCCTCGGCAATATTATCCTAATTATCGTCGACTACTCGGTGCTTCATCTACTTCACAGGCATTGCCTTCACGACGCTACGAGGACCTACCTTTACAGGCTATTCGTCGAGCATGACCTTTATCGGCAGGTACTCCATCTCCCACAAGTACATCTCCTCAGTTATCTGCCATGAGGCTTGGAGATTCTAGTAGCGAGCAGTCAGATGCTATGGCCGGTACGCCTCCATTGACTAAGCGTTTTGTGCATCCTGATGTATCACCCTCGTCTACAGCTGCACCTAGTGCTACACCACATGATATGATGTCTGCTCTAGCTCCTGGCAAGAAGGACAGACTTGGTAGAGTCATGATTGAGCCGGATGGATCATCGTAAGTTTGTTTTATTATCTATTTGTTACTTTATTTTATTTATTTCTTATACTTTAATATATTATTCATGAACTAACATATTTATTATGTGTTTTGCAGGTGGCATCTTGCAAAGAATGCTGCCCGGGCTTTAAAAGAGTGTGTTAGAAAACTCTATACACAAGCTTATCACTCTTGGAGCGAGATTCCAAACAGTATACGCCAGGCGATGTTTAATAACTTTAAGGTATATATTTTTTAGTTAAGTTTAGTATACTTTACTTTTTTTTACTATCGATTTAATTAACGTTATTCAATTTTTTTCAGACTATGTGTACTTGGGAGTCGAGGTACAATTTGGTCATTGGGACCACATTTGAGAGGAAGGCATCCACCAGACTGTCTCGCTAGCTAAAGAGCGTTCAGGATAGTGGTGAATGTCCCGGTTGGATGTTGCCTCATGTTTTTGCTGAATTGGGTCAGTATTGGAACACAGACAAGTTTAAGGCAATATAAGATCAAGCCAAAATGGCTAGAGGCAGTCTTAAAGGTGGCTCGTTGCACACCGGAGGTGCAAAGACGGTTGGAACAATTGCACGAGAGATGGTAAGTTCTAATTCAAACTTTTAAATAAATAATTAGTTGATACATATATATCGTTATAAATTTCAGTTTTTATTTATAGAAAAAAGAATTGGGACGCACACCCGTTGAACCAGAGGTTTTCAAAAAGACTCATGTTAGGAAGAAAGAAAATGAGTCAGATCCGGATGTGTGGGTGGAGGAAAGGGTCGAACGAACTTTTGTAAGTTATTTAATATGAATAATA
Organism: Solanum stenotomum; assembly: GCF_019186545.1. Lineage (NCBI taxonomy): Eukaryota > Viridiplantae > Streptophyta > Magnoliopsida > Solanales > Solanaceae > Solanum > Solanum stenotomum. Next base: position 60,162,420 of record NC_064282.1, on the reverse strand, counting down.
TATATCAATAGTGAATATATTTATGATATGTATATATATTGATGTCAATATTTATATTTAATATGCAGAATGACTTTCATAAGTACGTCGCTGAGAATCTAGATAGTTCGGTTCAATTGGCACCTGAACTGTCCACTCAGATTTGGAAAGAAAAAGTGGTAGGGGGGACACACAAGGGTAGATGCTATGGTCTAGGCTCTCGCAACGATGTTAGACGCCTTCAGTCAGGCTTAGAAGGTATTGGATCGTCACGTCAAGCTGAGGCACTTGACGGTGTTCAGATTGCTGCTATGTCGGATCAAATAACTAAACTTACATCGGCACTAGCAGAGTCAGAGCAGAAAAGAGTAGCTGAACAACAAAGCATGAGTGAGACCGTTCAGCAAATCAAAGAACAAGTGATGAACCTCGCTCGTCGACCTACTACTTCGGCTCCCGATGACACCGATGACACCGACGACGAGAGTGATGAGGATGATTATGTAGATCTCACTCCCTAGTTTAGATCTCTGGACATTTATGAACTTTTTGAAATTTTAAAACGAAATTTAAAAGACTTTATAAGTCTTTAATTTATGATTTAGATACTTTTGAATGTTATTTTAAGTTTGTTATTTTATGTTTTGTTTAGACTGTTTATAATTGTGTGTGTTTGATTGGGCTGAATAGTGTAGAATTGAATTGAATTGAATTTGCAGGTGGGTAGCAGAAGCTGAGATCTGCTACTGTCAAAAATATTGCAGAAAAAGCGACGGACAGCGTGGTTTTTCCGTTGCTTTTTTAGGTTTTTTCTAAAAAAAATTCCATAAAAGCGACGGACAGCGTGGATTTCTTCGTCGCTTTTTTGGGTTTTTAAAAATAAAATTTCCAGAAAAGCGACGGACAGTGTCCTTTTATCCGTCGCTTTTTTGAGGTTTTCAAAAAATAAATTTCCAGAAGAGCGACGGGCTGCGTCGCCATTTAGAAATTTTAAAAAAATGAAAATTAAAATAAAGCGACGGACTCCGTCACTTTTTTAAAAAAATTCAAAAAAAAAATAGTCGAAAAGTGACTCAGTCCGTCGCTAAAAGAGACGCAGTCCGTCTCTAAAAGCGACGCAGTCTGTCGCTTTTACGTTGTTCGTCGCTTTTTAGCGACACAGTCCATCACGTTTTCAAAAGCGTCAAGCTAAAAAGCGACTCAGTCCGTCGCTTTTGGCCGTTGTTTTTTGACAATTTTTTAGTAGTGAATTAAGGTCTAATTTACCCGGATTATACAAAACCCAATAACCCAAGACCAAACCCATGATCCTAAGGTGCAGCTAAGGTTTTTTCCTACCATCAATTTCAGTTCAAACCTTCCCCCAATAATAATTACCCAAGAATCTAAGTTCTACAGATCGAAATACGGATTAAGGGAGTAAAATCCTTACCTTTAGTGCAAGAAGAGGTGGGAAACCTTCAATAAAAAGCCATGGGTCATCTCTTAGCTCTCAAAAACAAAACTTGCAGAATAATAACATTTTTGGGGTTTATTTTTTACCTAAGTCGCATAAATCCCGCTGTGGCGGACCCTATCCCGCTACAGCGGCCTTGCCCTGACTGGATAAATCCCGCCCTGGCAGCTTGTACGGAGACATAAAGTCAAATTTATAGTTCCAAACTCCCATTTCACAACACACCTTCAACCTATGACATTCAAACACTACTTGTTCACGCTAAAATCAGTTTCAGGAGTTCTACTCGCCTGAATTCAATTCCGTAAAGTCGTACGAGCTCCTTAACATCTTAACTATCTACTCGTATGATAAAATTTATAATTAGATCTCTCATTCATAACCAGATTTCCCTAGACCTTGTTGACTCTGATTTCGTCTAAATCCGGACTAGGCTAGGAATTCTCAAGTTACTACCAAAAAGTTTTTAGGCCCAAATTTCTTCCTAATGGCTTTTCTATAATGATGGGAGCAGGTCGTTACAATAGATACCGATTTATCCCTCACTTGTCCCCGGTGACCAATTAGGAAAAACAGGTTAAAGCAAGGGTGGAGTAGTACTTGAATCGTCGAACAATTGGGATACTTGTCTCGCATGTCCTTCTCGGTTTCTCAAGTAGGTTCCTCGACCGGACGATGCTTCCATTGAACTTTCACAGACTTAATCTCCTTGGTCCTCTGCTTCCGGACATCACAATCAAGAATTGCAATCGGTTCCTCCTCGTACTAAAGGTCTTTGTCTAACAATATTGAGTCCCATTTTATAATGTAATTCCCATCACCATGATATCTCTTCAAAATGGACACATGAAATACCGGATGAACTCCCAATAGGTTAGGAGTCAAATCCAATATATAAGCCACTGGCCCTACATAGTCAAGGATTTCAAATAGTCTAATATATTGAGGACTAAGCTTGACCTTCTTGCCGAATCTCATCACCCCTTTCATGGGTGATACCTGAAGAAGAACTTGCTCATCAATCTGAAATGCTATGTCCCTTACTTTATGGTCTGCATACTTTTTCTGTCGACTCTGGGCTGCTAGGAGCTTAGCTTGGATTCTCATTACCTTATCCTACGCATCCTTCACTAAGTCCACCCCCAAAGGTTTCACATCTCCAGCCTTAAACCATCATATGGGTGATCTACATCCCCTCCCATAAAATGCTTCAAATGGTGCCAATCAATGCTGGAGTGGTAACTGTTATTATAAGAGAACTCACACAACGGTAAAAAGTTATCTCAATGTCCTCCAAAGTCGATCACACATGCTCTCAACATATCCTCTAACACTTGAATTGTCCTCTCAGACTGCTCGTCCATTTATGGATGGAAAGCTGTGCTAAAGGTAAGTTGAGTACCCAACTCCTCATGCAATTTTCCCCAAAACTTGGATGTGAACTGTGTACCACAGTCTGATATGATAAAAAGGGGCATCCCATGCAGCTTCACTATCTTTTTCACATACACCTTAGCCAACTGTTGAGCATTATAATATGTTCTGACTAGAATAAAATGCGCTGACTTAGTNACATCCTTCACTAAGTCCACCCCCAAAGGTTTCACATCTCCAGCCTTAAACCATCATATGGGTGATCTACATCCCCTTCCATAAAATGCTTCAAATGGTGTCATGTCAATGCTGGAGTGGTAACTGTTATTATAAGAGAACTCACACAACGGTAAAAAGTTATCTCAATGTCCTCCAAAGTCGATCACACATGCTCTCAACATATCCTCTAATACTTGAATTGTCCTCTCAGACTGCTCATCCATTTATGGATGGAAAACTGTGCTAAAGGTGAGTTGAGTACCCAATTCCTCATGCAATTTTCCCCAAAACTTGGATGTGAACTGCGTACCATGGTCTGATATGATAGAAAGGGGCATCCCATGCAGCTTCACTATCTTTTTCACATACACCTTAGCCAACTGCTGAGCATTATAATCTGTTCTGACTAGAATAAAATGGGCTGACTTAGTTAATCTATCAACCACTACCCAAATAAAATCATACTTTCCCAATGTGTAACGACCGATTTTCGTCTTTATAGAAAAGCAAACGGGGAAAATTTTGGGCCAAAAAACTTTTTGGTAATAACTTGAAATTTCCCAACCTAGTCTAGATTTGGACGAAATTGGAGTCAGTGAGGTCTAGGAAAATTTGGTAACAAATGGGAGATCTAATTATGAATTTTATCGCATGAGTAGATATCTAAGACGTTAAGGAATACGTACGACTTTATGGAATCGAATTCCAGCGAGTAGAACTCCCAAAACTGATCTTAACACGATTGGGTAGTTTCTAAGTGTCATGGGTTGAAGGTGTGTTGTGAAATCAGGGTTTGGAACTTAAATTTTGAGGTTCTGTCTCTGTGTAAGCCGCCAGGGCGGGGTCGTTGTGGTGGGACGGGTCCTCCATAGCGGGCCAATCGCAACTTAAGTCAGAAATAAACCCCAAAAATGTCATTATTCTGCAATTTTCGTTCTTGAGAACCAAGGGACGAACTAGGGAAAGTTCTTGACAGTTTTCCACCTCTTCTAGCACTAAAGGTAAGGATTTTACTCCCCTAATCCATTTTTTGATCCATAGAACTTAGTTTCTTTTGTAATTATTGTTGGGGGAAGGTTTTGATCTAGGGATTATGGTGGAAAAAGCCCTAATTTTGGTATTGGGATCATGGGTTGGGTCTTCGGTTATTGGGTTTGTCATAATCCGGGTAATTAGACTTTAATTATTGATCCTCGCATTGAATTGATTGTTTATAGACCAAGAACAAGTAGAAATAATCCTAAAAGGCAAGAATCAAGTTTCTTATGAGGGTTCAAGCTTTGTTCGAGGTAGGTGATGGTTGTGATTTCATGTTTCTGTGATGTCTGTTACTAATTTCCTCGTTATAATGCATGTATGTATGCGAATATTGTACTATTGATCTCACTAATCGTAAATGAGTATGAATGAATGATTGTATGCCATGAATCAATATTTGATTGTATGATTATGATAATGTACCTTGCGATTGTGATTATGGCATATTGAATGGAATGGATGTCATGTTCCGACACACTAACTAGGATCGGATGTCACGTACCGACATAAATATTAGAACGGGTGTCACGATCCGACACACTAACTTGGAACGGGTGTCACGATCTGACACACTAATAGTTTGGGTATGGATTCCATGAGAGGACCATTGACTTTTCAGATATGTATATTATTGAGAATATGGAATTGTACATTGATCCTAAAATGATGGCTGATATTGTAAATGTTCGGTATATGCATGTTTATAATGTTGTGGTTACTTGTATATGTTTCACTTATTGGAATAGTCGTGTGATCCTACCAGTACACTGTGGTTGTGTACTAATACTACACTTGCTCTTTCTTTATTGAGTATAGAGCATCTTTAGACAACTACTGACAGACCTCATCTAGCAGATCAGTGATCAACCGAATTCAAGGGTGAGCCAGTTTTTTCTAGGCTGCCATGAGTTCTTGTTATGTTTATGTCCACATCTTCGGACTTAGACTAGTGCTTTAGATTCCTTGTGTTTAGTTTGGGGTTTCACCCATTTTCTTAGACTTGTCGTTCGTAGATGTTTTGGTACATTGACTTTCAGGTTCTAGGCATTATTTCCGCAATTGTTTCGTTAGACTTTCGGAATTTATGGGAACTCCCTATTTTTCCTTTAGACATTTAAACCTGCTTCCATATCTTTAAATGTTTTAGTTTTTGTTAATTTGGTTTGTTGGGTTGTAGTAATGGTTCTCCCGCCAGAGGGTTAGTATGGGTGTCAATCACAATGGTCTGGGTCGTGACAAAGTAGGTATCAGAGCTCTAAGTTCGTTGATCTCGATGTACCAAAATGAGTCTAGTAGAGTCTTGCAGAACGGTACGGAGACGTCTGTACTTTTCATCGAGAGGCTATAGGACTTTAGGAAATCTCTCTATTTCTTTTATCTCCTTTCGTGCTATAAATTTGTTCCAATTGGTATCTGGTAATCCAAATTGGTATTTAATTTCCTTCACTCTTTTATCCGCAGATGGTTAACACTTGCTTCAACGACATCAAGCCCGTAGCTCCAGTCAATGCGCCAGCTGAGGAATCTACAGCAAGAGCTCGCGGTCGAGGCAGTGGTTGAGGAAGAGAAAAGGGTAGAGGCCGATAAAGGGTAGCACCCATTAGGGATAGAGCTCCGGTTAAGAATGCTCCCAGAAATGAGAATCTTCCTGTGCATCATGAAGAGATAGAGGAGAATGTAGAGGTTGAGAATGATAAGGATGTTTGACAAAAGGAAGAGGTTCAGGATGAAACTACAGGTATCCCTCCCTTAGACCCATTGTTAGCTTAACAGATTATGTCTTTCTTGAAAGGATTGGCTGGACCTAGAGTTCCTCCCGCAGTGCAAGCAACTCAAATCCCCGTCAACCCCCTATTGCTATTACCGCCCCCAAGATGGGTGGAACTGTAGGTACTGATACTTTCTTTCGTCCTTTGTTGGGTCCCGTAGTGACTGGTAATAAACATGAGATGTTGACTAAGTTCTTGAAATTGAAACCACTGGTGTTCCATGGTTCCGAGAGTGAGGACACCTATGAGTTCATCCTAGATTATTATTAGAGGCTTTATAAGTTGGTAATTATCCATCAACATGGAGTAGAGTTTGTGACTTTTCAACTTCAGGGTGAGGCTAAGCAGTGGTAGAGAGCTTATGTGGAATACTAATCTTCAGCTTTACTCCTACTCACTTTGACCCAGTTTCATGCTCTGTTCTTAGAAAAGTATGTGCCCCAGACCTTGAGATATCGTAAGAAAAATGAGTTCATGGCTTTGGAGCAAGGTGGTATGTATGTGGCTGCTTATGAGGCTAAGTTCCATGCTTTGTCTAGATATGATACGCAATTGGTGACTGCTGAGGAAGAGGACCTATCTATTTGTTAAGGGACCGAATTCTGAGTTACATGTATTTTTTATGCACATGACTTCTGCAGGGAAAGATTTTAATGAGGTAACAGATTTTGTGAAGAAAGTGAAAGGGGGTGAGACGAGAAGGTCAGGCTAAGACATTGACTAAGAAAGATAAGAGAACATGTAACTTTCAAGGTTCTACTCCAGTGGTTCAACTAGGCCGATGCTTGCAACCCGGCCAATTCAGTCTGTTATGCCCGCTTCTACAGGTAATTACTTGAGAACTCCACCTCAGAATTTTATTCAGGATAGCCAAGGAGTCACACCTTCAGCGAGCAACATGCCATCTTTTGATCGCACTTGTTATGATTATGGAGAACCTAGGTATATAAGGAGGGATTATCCCCACCCGCGCATGTTAGACTCCGCACAACAGCAAACTAGAGCAGTGGTACCCGCGAGAAATAGTAATAATGGTCGAGGGCGTCCATAAGGTGGGCGAGGAGGAAATCAGCGAGGTCGTGGAGGTCGGGGAAATGGTTACGCAGAGGTATGGTAAAACCAGGAAGAGAAGTCGCCCGTCAAGATGACAGGGCTCAGTGTTATGCCTTTCCGAGCAAGAATGGGGCAGAGTCTTCTGATACAGTAATCACAAGTACTATTCTTGTATGTGACCGGATGACTAATGATCCGGGTTCTACTTATTCTTATGTGTCTGTGCAATTTGCCTCAGAATTTGATATGATTTGTGATAAACTTGATGCCCTCATCCATGTTTCTACCCCTGTTGGAGAGTCTGTCATAGTCACCCATGTCTATCGTGCTTATCCTATCTTGTTTATGGGTTTTCAGACTTGCGTTGATTTGGTTATTTTGGATATGACTAACTTTGATATAATCTTAGGCATGACTTGATTGTCCATCTATTATGCTGTGTTAAATTGTAACACTAAGTCTATGACTCTAAAAATTCCAGGAAGGAAAAAGTTAGAGTGGAAAGGGGTGTACAAGCCTAAGCCAGCTAAGATCATATCATCCATAAGGGCTAGCAAACTGGTGAGGCGGGTTGTTTGGCGTATTTCGCTTATATTTGGGATGTTGAGGTTGAGTCTCCCTCTATTGAGTCTATTCCTGTGGTGTCAGAATTTAGAGAAGTGTTTCCTACCGATTTGCCTGGTATGCCTTTGGATAGAGGTATAGATTTCTGCATTGATTTAGAACTTAGTACTCGTCTCATTTCTATCGCTCCATATCGTATGGCTTCGGCAGAATTATGAGCGCTTAAGGCTCTAATCCAAGAGCTTCTTGATAAAAGATTCATTCATCCTAGTGCTTCCCTATGGGGTGCTCCTGTCTTGTTTGTTACAAAAAATGATGGTAGTATGAGAATGTGCATAGACTATCGCCAATTGAATAGGGTCAAAATTCGAAACAAGTATCCACTACTTCGGATAGATGATCTTTTTGACCAGTTGCAGGGTGCATCAGTTTTCTCTAAGATTGATTTAAGGTCTGGTTACCATTAGTTAAAGATTAGGCCTGAGGCTATACCAAAAACGACATTTAGGACCCGCTATGGGCACTATGAATTCCTAGTTATGTCGTTCGGGTTGACAAATGCAGCCTGCAACTTTTATGAGTTTGATGAATGGGGTGTTCAAACCCTTTCTTGATTCGTTTGTGATAGTGTTTGTTGATGACATTTTGGTTTATTTGAGAAGTAAGGAAGACCATGCCAACCATCTTCATATTGTTCTGAGTGTTCTTTCGAAACAAAAGTTGTAAGCGAAATTTTCTAAGTGTGAATTTTGGTTGACTTCGGTTGCCTTTTTGGGGCATGTACTTTCAAAGGAAGGGGTAATGGTAGATCCCTAAAAGATTGAAGCGGTTAGGAATCGAGTCCGACCAAGTTCTGTGACTGAAATTAGGAGTTTTGTGGGGCTCGCTAGCTACTATCGTCAGTTTGTGAAAAAAATTGCTTTTATTGCCACACATTTGACAAATTTGACCAAAAAACAGATACCATTTGAATGGACTGAAAAATGTGAGAAGTATTTTCAAAAGTTCAAGACTCTTTTGACCACAAAACCTACTACCACTACCGGTGGAAGGTAAAGACTTCATTGTTTATTGTGATGCTTCACATTTGGGTTTGGGTGTTGAATGCAGGATAAGAATGTCATCGCTTATGCATCGCGACAGTTGAAGGTGCATGAGAGGAATTATCCAACACACGATTTAGAGTTGGCAGCGGTGGTGTTTACTCTTAAGATCTGGCGGCATTATCTTTATGGTGTTAAGTGTGAGATATTTACTAACCACTGTAGCTTGCAACATATATTCACTCAAAAGGATCTAAATCTGAGACAGCGAAGGTGGATGGAGTTACTCAAAGATTATGATGTGACCATCCAATATCATCTGGGTAAGGCTAATGTAGTGGCGGACGCACTAAGCCAAAAAACGGTGAGTATGGGTAGTTTAGCTTGTTTGAGCGTATCCAAGCGACATTTGGCTAGAGAAATCCAACATTTAGAGTCTAAGTTCATGTAGTAGGGCATCTCAGAAAAAGGTGGAGTGTTAGCTAGCATTGAGGTTAAGGCCACCTTCATCAAGGAGATCAAGGCCAAACAGTTTGAGGATGAGAATTTGAATGAACTTAGAAAGAGGACAGTGATTGGTAAGGCACAAGATATGGTTCTTGATGCGGGGGGCGTGCTCAGTTTTAAGGGAAGGATTTGTGTTCCTAGAGCGGGCGACTTGATTCAAAATTTATTGACAGAATCCCATGGTTCGAGGTATTCCATTCATCTGGGTGTGACTAAAATGTACCGAGATTTGAAGCGACTTTATTGGTGGCCTGGCATGAAGAAAGATATAGAGGAGTTTGTGGCTAAGTGTCAAAATTTCCAACAAGTAAAATATGAGCATCAAAGGCCAATAGGTTTGCTTTAGAGAATGTTTCGGAATGATAGTGGGAAAAGATAACTATGGATTTTGTGGTTGGTCTTCCTAAGACATTGGGAAAGTATAATTCTATTTGGGTAGTGGTTGACAGATTAACTAAGTCAGCCCATTTTATTCCAGTCAAAATAGACTATAATGCTCAGCAATTGGCTAGGGTAAAAGTAACAGAGATAGTAAGTCTGCACGGGGTGCCCCTTTCTATCATCTCAGACCGTGGTACATAGTTCACAACAAAGTTTTGGGGAAAATTGCATGAGAAGTTGGGTACTCAACTCACCTTTAGCACAGCCTTCCATCCGCAGATGCATGGGCAGTCGGAAAGGACTATCTAAGTGTTAGAGGACATGTTGAGGGCATGCGTGATTGACTTTAGAGCTCATTGGGATAAGTTCCTACCATTTGCGAGATCTCCTACAATAATAGTTACCACTCCAGCATTGATATGTCACCATTTGAAGCATTGTAAGGGAGAGGATGTAGATCACCCATATGATGGTTTGAGGCTGGAGATCTGAAACCTTTGGGGGTTGACTTGGTGAAGGATGCTCATAAGAAGGTAAGAAACATCCAAGCTAAGCTCCTAGCAGCCCAAAGTTGACAGAAAAAGCATGCAGATCATAAGCTAAGGGACATGGCTTTTCAGACTGGTGAGAACGTTCTTCTTAAGGTATCACCCATGAAAGGGGTGATGAGAATTGGCAAGAAGGGCAAGCTTAGTCCTCGATACATTGGACCATTTGAAATTCTTGATTGTGTAGGGCCAGTGGCTTATAGGTTGGCTTTGCCTCCTAACCTATTGGGAGTTCATCCCGTATTTCATGTGTCCATGTTGAAGAGATATCATGGTGACGGGGATTACATCTTAAAATGGGAGTCAATGGTGTTAGACAATGATCTTCAGTATGAGGAAGAACCGATTGCAATTCTTGATCGTGATGTCCGGAAGCTAAGAACCAAGGAGATTAAGTCCGTGAAAGTTCAATGGAAGCATCGTCCGGTTGAGAAAGCTACTTGGGAGACAGAGAAGGACATGTGATACAAGTATCACAGTTGTTCCATGATTTAGGTACTACTCCACTCTTGCTTTAGCCTGTTTTTCCTAGTTATCACTCGGGCACGAGTGATGAGTAAATTGGTATCTATTGTAACGACTGTTTCCGTCGTTATAGAAAAGCCAACGGGGAAAAACTTTGGTCCGGAAAACTTTTTGGTAGTAACTTGAAATTTCCCAACCTAGTCCAGATTTGGATGAAATCAGAGTCAATGAGTTCTAGGGAAATCTGGTAACAGATGGGAGATCTAATTATGAATTTAATCACATGAGTAGATAACTAAGACGTTAAGGAACCCGTACGACTTTACGAAATTGAATTCAGGCGAGTAGAACTCCTGAAACTGATCTTAACACGATCGGGTAGTTTTTGAGTGTCATGGGTTGAAAGTGTGTTGTGAAATGGGGGTTTGGAACTTAAATTCCGAGGTTCTGGCTCTATGTAAACCGCTAGGGTGGGATTAATACCGCCAGCGAGGGGCCGCTGTCGCGGAACGGGGTCCGCCATAGCGGGCCAGTCGCGACTTAAGTCGAAAATAAACCCCAAAAACGTCATTATTCTGTAATTTTTGTTTTTGAGAGCTAAGAGACGAACAAGGGCAAGTTCTTGACAGTTTTCCACCTCTTCTAGCACAAAAGGTAAGGATTTTACTCCCCTAATCCATTTTTCGATCTATAAAACTTAGTTTTCTTAGGTAATTATTGTTGGGGGAAGGTTTTGATCCGGGGATTATGGTGGGAAAAGCCTTAATTTGGGTATTGGGATCACGGGTTGGGTCTTGGGTTATTGGGTTTGTCATAATTCAGGTAATTAGACCTTAATTATTAATCCTCACATTGAATTCATTGTCCGAAAAGGGAAGAATCAAGTTTCTTAGGAGTGTTCAAGCTTTGTTCGAGGTAGGTGATGGGTTTGATTTCATGTTTGAGTGATGTATGTTAGTAATTGCTTCATTATAATTCATGTATGTATGCGAATGTTGCACTATTGATCACACTAATCGTAAATGAGTATGAATGAATGATTGTATGCCATGAATCAATACTTGATTGTATGATTATGAGAATGTACCTTGTGATTGTGATTGTGGCATGTTGAATGGAATGGGTGTCACGTTCCGACACACTAACTGGGATCGAATTTCACACTGACATACATATTGGAATGGGTGTCACGATCTGACACACTAACTTGGAACGGGTGTCACGATCCAACACACTAACAGTTATCGTATGGGTACCATCAGAGGACCACTGACTTGTCATATATGTGTATTATTGAGAATGTGGAATTGTACATTGATCCTCAAATGATGACTGATATTGTAAATGTTCAGTATATGCATGTTTATAATGTTGTGGTTACTTGTTTATGTTTCACTTGTTGGAATAGCCGTGTGATCCTACCAGTACAGTGTGGTTGTGTACTAATATTGCACTTGCTCTTTCTTTGTTCACTACATGGCATTTTCAGGTGGCTACTGATAGACGTCATCTAGGAGATCAGTGATCAACCGAATTCAAGGGTGAGCCAGTTCTTCAAGGCTGCCATGAGTTTTCGTTATGTTTATGTCCACATCTTCGTACTTAGACTAGTTCTTTTGATTCCTTGTGTTTAGAATTGGGTTGCACCCATTTTCTTAGACTTGTCGTTGTAGATGTTTTGGTACATTGACTTTCAGGTTCTAGGCATTATTTTTGCAATTGATTTGTTAGACTTTCGGAGTTTATGGGAACTCCCTATTTTTCCTTTAGACACTTAAACATGCTTCCGTATCTTTAAATGCTTTAGTTTTCGTTAATTTAGTTAGTTGGGTTGTAGTAACGGTTCTCCCACTGGAGGGTTAGTGTGGGTGCCAATCACGATGGTCTAGGTAAGAACACAATGTCTTGGGAAGACCAACCACAAAATCCATAACTATCATTTTCCACTTCCATTCCGGAAATGACATTCTATGAAGCAAACCTGTGGGTCATGGGCCAACCACGCTTCCACTGTGCCACTCTGGCGAATAATACCAACCACAAAATCCGTAGCTATCATTTCCCACTTTCATTTCAGAATTGGCATTATCTGAAGCAAACATGTGGGTTATGGGCCCACCACTTCCGTTGTCCCACTCTGACGAATAAAATGAAACTCGTAGAATAATTACATTTTTGGGGTTTATTTCCGACTTAAATCGCGTATGTCCCTTGTGGCGGACCCTATCCCGCTACAGCGTCTCCGCCCTGACTGCTTGCACAGAGACAGAGAGTCGAATTTAGAGTTCCAAACCCCATTTCACAACACACCTTCAACCTATGACATTCAAAAACTACTCGTTCACGCTAAGATCAGTTTCGGAATTTCTACTAGCCCGAATTTGATTCCGTAAAATTGTGCGGACTCCTTAACGTCTTAGCTATCTACTCGTGTGATCAAATTCATAATTAAATCTCTCATTCATTACCAGATTTCCTTAGACCTTGCTGACTCCAATTTCATCCAAATTCGGACTAGGCTAGGAATTTTCAAGTTACTACCAAAAAGTTTTCCGGCCAAAATTTCTCCCCGTTGAATTTTCTATAACGACGGGAGCAAGTCGTTACACAAAAAAGTCTATAAATTTTTCATATGTCTTTTAAATATTTTGAATTGTAAATTACTGTGACTTATGGAACTTATTTTTACGTAGTTTACAAATATATAAATTTCATTTTTTAAAAAATTGAAGATTTCATACGCAAATTGCCGGTCAAACTTAAACTGTTTGACTCCCGAAAAATAAAATGTGTCACATAGATTAGGATAGATGGAGTACTTTTTTAGCTGAATGTGTGCACATAATATTTTTTTTATTACTGATGAGTGGGTGTAACTAAATTTAAAATTTAATTACATATCATTTAACTAAATTATGTGATTTTTTTTATTATAGCACTAGTAATGGTATAAATCAACCTTAACATAGAAAAGTCAACATAAATAGTTTTAGCTACTACTCCCTTGTTTATCTTTACTTGTGTTTGACTTGACATACCCTGAAGAAACAATAAATAGAAATGTAATGTTATTATATAATTCTTATTAATTATAAGTTATTTAAATATAAGAAATAGATAGTATTTAATAGTAAGGATAAAATAAACATAATATAATAAATTATCTCTTAATAAACATAATATAATAAATTGGACAAATAAAATTGGATACCTATTTTTATTTACCGGACAAAGGCAATGGACAATTAAGACATAATAAATAAACATGACCCTTAACTTGACTTCAACTAGCAACTATGACTTTTAACTTTGGGTGTGCACAAGTAGATACTTAAACTTATATAAAATTGAACAAATAGACACATTCGTCTTACATGACACCCTACATGACAATTTTATGTCATACGTGGTGTTCTACATGTATTATGACACGTACGACATGTGTCTATACTTGTTCAATTTTATACAAATTTAAGTGCCTACATGTGTATATCTAATTTTATGCCGACAATTAAAGATAGATAGAATAACTAATCGAATTATATAAAGAAAACAAAACTCTCTATACTATTTTTTTTAAAATATTCGAAAAATGGAATGTGTACCATTTTTAATGTGGATTTCATCGTGATGATGGGAAAAATTTTCATGGTATTAGTATAAAAAGTATATAATGGGCTTGAATAACTGGGTGAGAGGACTAGTTATAAGATGTGTAGGAAGCAACTTCTATTTGTTTCTCTTCTTTTCTTTTCTTTTCTTTTTTGTTTTCTTTTCTACTATAGTAGAAGAATGGGTTAAAGCTAAAGGTATGAACATGTGTGCTTATGGGAATTTGCTCAATTGATTATGGGCTTTTTTGTCATTTCAGTTTGTTATCCTTCTTCAATTTCATTCCACGTGGTCATTGTGTTGGCATCCTTACCTCTGTCACCTATCTTCATCATATTCCCCTCATTCATACTCTTCCACTACAGCAAAATAAAAATTGGGCATTTTTTTCCATCACAAGGATATTGTTGCAATCTTACTTCCTAGGTTCGTTTCTCGATTTTCTCTTGATTTTTAAATTTTACCTTCAATTTCTATATTTGGTCGAATACATTCATAAAGTTTCGATTTTACATTTAGTTCTATCGGTTGATGATGTTTGTTTTCTGCATGGTCAAAATCTGAGAAAAATTCAAATCAGGGCAAAAATTAAGATAAGAGCTTACCAAAAATTGCAAAACCCATATCATTAGTGTCACTTTGAGAATCTTTAAAAAAAAAGTCATGCTTTTGTGTGTCTGACTAGAACAATCACAAAGGAGTGAATTTCAATATAATATATTGATTTACAGGTCCTTGAGAAAAATTTGTAAAGGAAGGTTGAAAAACTTGGGGAGAATAGTTGAAAGATGAAGCCATCTGTACAGTAAAAAACTCTTACAGGTAAACACATATATTTACATGGTACTAAGAAAATAATAATCCTAACTACTATGGGTGGATCAAAAACCTTGTCATCTTAGCTGGTAGGCGACACACCATAAAATATATTGTGGTCTTAAGGTAACTAGATTATATGTGACAGAGGTTTCAACCTTTATTGAATTTGTTGGCACCACAAAAGATCAGTCAACTCACTTTGTAAATTGTGGTCACTTGAGCTTATTGATGATCAACAATAGCTGATCATATACGAGACTTTTACGAAGTCTTAATCCTTTTTTAATGTTAGAAATTTATATTCTTTCCATTTTTTCTCCCCATGCCGCCATATAGGTGGAACATAGGGACATAAAATATGGGGTCCTATCAACTTGTTCCGGCCTAGGATAATAAGTTCACAAGCTTATTTTTCATAGTTTCTCTAAAGCACCATGGCAATTTGGAATTCTAATATCCAATATAATGACTTTGCACTGTGCAGAAACTTAAAACTTTGGTTTTCAAAAGGATGGGTAAAGGTGAAAGCATTTTTGATTTGCTTAAATGCCAAAGAGCTTTTTTTATCCAACTATTCTGTCTTGATTGATGATATTACTCTCAGCACTCTACAGATTGTTATCCAACGACTTGATCACTGTCAGTACTACTCCATGTTTTGTCCACTTGGACTAAAATGGTCACTCAATTATACTTTTAAATTTCTTTTGTATCTTGACAGTGGATATGGACTCAAGTTTCTACGAGTATGCTTACGAGAAATTTTCAAATAACCTTTCATTGTTATGTTTCTTTTCTCTGGTTTGAATTCTCCTCACTTCTCATACAACACACCTTGATGTTTTGCCCAAATTTTATTCTTTATTTCTGTTTGTTAAAGTATTGTACAGTTCACATAGTTAGTTACACAATTAGTTAGACAGTTAGTTAATTTGTTACAGTGTTACTTAGTCCATATCGTACAAAAGTTAGATTAGATATTTTCTATTTTCAGATCTTTGTAAATACTCATTGATGCAATAGAATAAGGAAGCTTTTCATTTTACAAATCAACATCTCTGTTCTTTTCTCATGGATGGTTACTATTGTCAGAGGCTTCCATTGTTGAGCTTCCTGAAGCTCACAGTGCTGGCAATTCATAGCTTTCTCATGGTATCAGAGCAAGTCCGACTCTGAGGTATTCACTTTCCGCTTTATTTTTGCTTTTTGTACGAGTTTTCTCCTTTCTTCTTCTCTCCGCGATCTGTCCATTCTTCATTTTTGCTTGATCTATGGAAATTGCTCCAAATTCTAGCCAATCTGGTGGTTCCACCGATTAATCTAGTGGTTCAACATATTTTTCAATTGAATCCAATAGACCTCTTTACATGTATCCTTCTGATAATCCCGGAGCCAAGCTCGTACCAGTACAATTTGTTGGAATTGGTTATCGTTCATGGAGACGCAGTGTTTTGAGGTCACTATCAGTCAAAAACAAGTTAGGATTCATCAATGGGGATTGCCCACGACCTCAATCCAATCATCCTTCATATCGTCAATGGGAAAGATGTGACGATATTGTTACAACCTGGATTTTGAATTCACTGTCAAAGGAAATTGCAGACAGTGTTGAATTCATTATGAGCTCTGCAGAATTGTGGAGAGAGCTGAAAGATCGCTATGAACAAACTAATGGTGCAAAACTGTATCAAATTCAGAGGGAAATTAATGATCTGTCTCAAGGATCTCTCATTAGTACAGGGTACTACACCAAATTGAAAAAGCTATGGGAGGAACTTAGTACTTTGAATGTCACAGCTCAATGCAACTGCACCTATGTCTGTGGAGAAAAGGCTCTTATTCATAAGGCTGAACAAGATCGAAGGTTGATTCAATTCCTCATGGGATTGAATGATGTTTATACCGTGATACGTCGTAGTATAATCATGATGAATCCATTGCCCTCTATAGCACATGCTTTCTCTCTTTTGGTTCAAGATGAACACCAAAGAGAAATCAAGTCATCCAATCACTTCAATGTGGAGTCAAGTGTTTTACATGTTGGATCTAGTAGGCCCTCTCAACCCTCTCAACCCTACAGGACAGATTTTTCACCAAATTAATCACTAAATCCTCCATCACATCATGGAGAAATGTTATAGACTCCATGGGTATCCATCTAGTTCGAATCCACCTCATAATTCTAGAGCTCCCCCAAAGCCCCCTCAGAATAATCCTAGAGCTCCTCCAAAGCCTCCTCAGAATAAAGGAACTGGACACATGACAGTAGCAAATGTTCATTGTGCACAAGACTTGGCTCATGGAAAAGGACCAGCAGTAGATCAGAATGAGGAATTATACAATATAAGTCTCACCAAGGATCAATATGGTCATCTTCAGAACATGATTCAGCACTTCCAACAAGAACATGAGAATGAGGGATCCACCATAAGCTCAACTCTTGCTAATGGATCAACTAACTTTGCAGGTATTACAATTTGTACCTCCTCTATAGACTTTGGTAAACAATTATGCAAATGTTTCAAAAATAGATCTGACACATGGATTTTGGATTCAGGAGCTTCAAACCACATGACCTTCAATATATCTCTATTGCATAACATTACCTTTCTGCCCTATCCATTATTAGTTGAATTACCTAATGGCTATAAGGTTAAGGTGACTCAAATTGGTAGTGTAACATTAGGACCTATGATCAGTTTAGAAAAAGTCTTGTTTGTGCCATCTTTCAAATACAATTTAATTTCTATTCATACCATGGCTACACATTCAAACTGCACAGAACCTCTTGTTTGATGCAGGCCCCTTCAATGAAGAGGCTTCTGGTCATTGGTAGTGCAAGTGATGGTCTCTATTTTCTATGCTCAAGTTTCTTGGAGAAATCCTTTACTTCTTCTTCATGTAGTAGTTTACCTTCATGCATCACATGTACAGCTTGTATTGACAATGTTTCTTCTTCTAAACAGTGTATTTCTTTTGATAAATCTTGTTTGACTGCTAAGAATTCTTCAATTGGTGTTCCTTCACACCCTTATGACTATGTGTCTGAATCTATTTCTTGTATTGATAATTTTCATACATGCACTAGAAATAATGTAAACATTATGTGGCATAATAGGCTAGGGCATGTACCTTTTGTCAATATGAAGGGTATTTCTACTATCCCTGTTCAATTTTCTTCTAAACAACCATTCTTGTGTTCTATTTGTCCCATGGCAAGACAAGAAAGACTACCATTTAAGCCCAGTACCACAACAACCTCACACATTTTTGAACTCCTTCATGTTGACATGTGGGGACCATATCACACAATAACTTACAATAACTTCAAATATTTTATCACCATTGTGGATGACTTCAACAGATCAACTTGGACTCATTTACTGAGCTCTAAAAGTAATGCATTACAGTCCCTTAAAACTTTCATTGCCATGATAGAAAATCAATTTGAAACTACTATAAAAATAGTAAGAACAGACAATGGTCTGAAATTTGTTAATACAGAAACAACCACCTTCTTTCAAGCAAAAGGAATCCTTCATCAGAAAACTTGCCCCTACACACCACAACAAAATGGTGTAGTAGAAAGAAAACACAAATATTTACTTGAAACTGCTAGGGCATTGCTTTTTCAATCCAAACTACCTGTTAAGTACTGGGGAGAATGTGTCATGTGTGCTACATACATTATAAACAGGCTTCCTTCTACTGTACTAAATGATGCCAGCCCATATGAAATTTTATACAAAAAGAAACCCCTTTTCTCCCACATGAGAAGCTTTGGTTGTCTTTGTTACCCCACTATACCTACACCACATAGAGCCAAATTTGAACCAAGAGCCACTCCCCACATTTTTTTTGGATATCCTTATGAGACAAAAGGGTACAAGATCCTAGATATGTCCACAAAAAGAATACATGTTTCTAGGGATGTTGTTTTTCATGAAAATATTTTTCCTTTTCACAATGCATCTTTTCCTACTTCATCTACTCCTTGTTTACAGTTTCCTTCTTTCATTGATATCTTAGATAGTTCTGATAATCATGGCACACAAGGTAATCAAAATCAAAATGTATTAGATGATTCTAGTGCTACATATAGTCAATCACCTGATCCTATAGTGTATTTACCTTCTCCTTCTATCCTGTGTTTGTTCCCTCCATGCATCCAAAACCTAGGAGATCCACTAGGAATCCCAAATTCCCAAGTCACATGCATGATTATGTCTGTAATATGCCACAGCTCAAACCACCTAATCCTCAACCTCAACAACTTGCCAATGTTGCTACTTCTCTTAAGGCCCTTTTCTCCAATCACCAACACATGGATCATAGTACCTTAGTTCCTAGTAGTCAAAATCTTGTGAGAAATGTTTGTATTGACAGGGAACCAATTTCATATGAGGAGGCTGCAATTGATCCTGCTTGGCAAGTGGCCAGGACACAAGAATCTGATGCTTTGCATTCCAATCATACTTGGGATTTGGTTCCACTACCTAATGGCAAGAAAGCCATTGGTTGTAGATGGGTCTATAAGGTCAAACACAAGGAAGATGGTAGTATTGAGAGACTAAAAGCAAGTCTTGTTGTCAAGGGGTACACACAACAGGGAAGTATTGACTATACTGAGACCTTTTCCCCTGTAGTCAAGATGACCACAGTCAGGGCATTGCTGATTACAGCAGTTAAGCAGGGTTGGACTATGTATCAGTTAGACATTAATAATGCTTTCCTTCATGAAGATTTGCATGAGGAGGTTTATATGGATGTTCCACCTGGACTTGCAGTTCATGCCCCTAATTTGGTGTGTAAATTGAACAAATCCCTGTATGGACTCAAGCAGGCTAGCAGACAATGGTATGCTAAACTCATTGAGGCTTTATGTTCTAGAGGATATGCTCATTCCATGTATGACTATTCTCTGTTCTACAAAAAGAGGGACAATTCAGTTGTTTATGTGGCTGTGTATGTTGATGATATAGACCTGAAAGTCGTCTATCTGCATAACAAATTCAAGATTAAGGATTTGGGGTTGTTGCACTATTTTTTGGGAATGGAGGTACTTCACACAGATCATGGAGTTGTAATTTCCTAGATGAAGTTTTTTATTGACATGTTAAAAGAGTATGATTGGTTACACATGAGTTCTTTGGCTTCTTCTCTTGATCCTAATGCCAAATTGAGAGCAAAGGAATGCAAAGTTCTTAGTGATGGAACTTACTAAAGGAAGCTGCTTGGAAAACTGAATTTCCTCACAAATACCAGGCTTGATATTGCTTTTAGTGTTCAACATTTAAGTCAATTCATGCAGGATCCTAGAGAGCCTCATTTACAAGTTGTTTTTCATCTTCTGAGATATTTAAAGTCTGATCCTACCCTGGGCTTATTTCTATCTAACGATGCAGATTTCACCATTAAAGGTCATTGTGATTCAGATTGGGCATCTTGTCTAGATTCCAGGAAGTCTGTTAGTGGTTTCTTAGTGTTGCTAGGAGGCAGTCCAATAAGCTGGAAGTCGAAGAAGCAAGAAACTATTTCTTTATCATCTGCAGAGGCTGAGTACAGATCCCTCAGAAAAGTAGTAAGGGAATTGGTATGGCTGAGTAGGTAACTTACTGAACTGGATGTCCCTTTTTTGAAACCTATTTCAGTTTTCTGAGATAGTCAGTCTGCATTGCATATAGCCAAGAATCCTGTTTTTCACGAGAGGACCAAACATATTGAGGTCAACTCTCATTATGTGAGACATGTTTTGCAGCAAGGACTTATTTCCTTGCACCACATTACTACACAAGACCAGTTGGCTGATATTTTAACCAAAGCTTTGACAGGGATCAAACACTCTTCCATTCTTGACAAGTTGGTAGTGTTGTATCCACCTCCAACTTGAGGAGGGTGTTAAAGTACTGAATGGGAATATCTCTCGAAAAGGATGACCTCCTTAGCGGAAGAAAACCGCGCTCTACGTGAAAAAATAAGCATTCTCGCTAGGATTGTACAGTTCACATAGTTAGTTACACAATTAGTTAGACAGTTAGTTAATTTGTTAGAGAGTTAGTTAGCCATATCGTACAAAAGTTAGATTAGATATTTTCTATTTTCAGATCTGTATAAATACTCATTAATGTAATAGAATAAGCAAGCTTTTCATTTCACAAATCAACATCTCTGTTCTTCTCTCCTGGATGGTAATAATAACCTGTCTGATGGCTTTGTTTTCTGATTGTCTTGATTCTTTTGGTGTTGGACAAAAAAGGTTTTGGGCAGAAGTTGGAAATCGCCAATAATAGGTGAATTTTTGCTAGGTAATTGCTACTCTTTAAAGACTATTTTTTTGTGCATTTGTTCTTCATTTTTATAATTACATGCCTCTTGGTTGTCATTGTTGAATTCTTTACGGGATATGGATGTTGTTGTTTTGCTATAATTTTCTCAACTGCTATGTGCGTGAATATTCCATTGTGAAGCAGGTTGGCAGTATCTATCATGAAGTACAAGTAAAATTTTGGAACTGAAGCTTGCATTTCATTTCCTTAATCATTTGTAGATAATTATTAAAATGTACAAGGTTGCTGGTGAAGAAAGGTTCCTACTTTGGGCAGTATGCAACATTCAATTGCAGGTTCTGTCTTCAGTTCCTACACTTATCTTTTTTATTAGTTCTGCTCCACCACCAAAAACATAATTCAGGTCGTGGTTACATTTGTTTACTTGATAGCACGGTAATAGCTTTTGTCGATAGTTAAACAAAGAGGCATGGGCAATCAAGATTCATAAATTTGACCTGAAATTGTTCTAGATTGAAGGACATTTGTTGTTGCTGGTGGTAGTGGTGGTGTCGTCTTTCAAATTTAATATCTTTTACAACATGGGCTATGATGTCTTAGCTTAAATGAAGCAATATGGACAGTGAAGATTCATATAGTTGATCTTACCTTACTCGACATTGAGCCGTTGTAACTATTTGTAGTATTCCTAATGAAACTCGATACTTACAATTTTGTGAATTAATTTGAAATTTTTTCAATTTCAATTTGCTTGAAATTTGTGTGTTATCGATTGTTAAATTGTTAGTTTTTATGGGACTTAATTAGCAACTGCTTATTGTGAATTTAAAATTTGACAATGATATGTTTAATTGCTATTACATATAGACATGTGGTTTGAAACTAAAAAGTTCTTTTTTCCCTGTCATCTGATTTAGTTAATGGGATCTCTTTGTTTCATGTTATATATAGAGGGTCTGTCTTCTATGCTATTTACTTTTCATGTTGGTTTTTGATGGATATGAAATTTTGGAGTTTTAGATTTCTACTATGTGGTTATTTGAAATTCATTTTTTACTTTTTGTTTTCTTTGTTCATGGAATTGAGTCTTTACTCCCCACTTTTTTTAATTGTAATTTGGATGGCAATGCTAGTAGATGGTGTATGAGATTTATTCTAACTATGTGTTTCATTTGAAGTGTATTATCTTACTAAACTCAGTTAAAAAAATGAGCGAAATGAGAATGCAAAAGATTTTAACAGAGTTTTAGTTGCTTGCATAAGAAGTGAAAGCTTCTTAGGATACAACTATTATTTATCTAAAGCATGAGATGTTTTTATATCCTTACTTTTTAGAGTACCTTGTTGTCTCTTTCTTTCTTGAATAAAGTATTATGAATGACAGTCTGACCATAATTTGCATTCACACAATAATTTGTTTAACATCAATCTTGTGACATGTATTTGCTTACTCCACTTTTCTATATTACTAAAATCCTTTGTTCCTACTTCCATATCTGGTATTGCAGAAATTTTTTGTTGCAAAGTGAACCTCCACTTGCTATCTTTTTACCTCTTAAGAATATACATGATGCCCAACATTTCAACAAGGTATGTGATGGCAACATATTGTGGTATCAGAGCAAGCAAGAGAGAACAACCATTTCTCCCTTAACACAGGCGAGATCAAACTAATTGGGCGATAGATTAAGAGTTGTCCATGGCAAGCAACGGTTCCAATTCTTTCTCTCAACCCCTAATTCCAATATTCAAAGGGGAAAAATATCATCTTTGGAGTCTCAAAATGAAGACAATATTCAAGTCCCAAGATCTATGGGATTTGGTGAAGATAGGGTATGTTGAGTCAACTTCAGCACCGACTCAACCTGACAATCAACTACATGAGACTCGCAAAAAATATACAAAGGCATTATTTCTCATCCAAACGGCATTAGGTGATGAAATTTTCCCTAGAATTGCAATAGCAGCAAATTCCAAACAAGCATAGGATACTTTAAAACAAGAATATTTGGGCGACAAAAAGGAAATTACTTTGAAATTACAAACACTTCGTCGTGAGTTTGAAACTTTGGCCATGAAAGAAAAAAAATACCTGCAGGAACTTATGTCTAGAGTGTTTGGCATTGCTAATCACGTGAAAACATATGGTGAAAATGTTAGTAAAGAAACGGTTGTGAGGAATGTGTTTAGAAGTTCAACTAAAGACTTTGACCATGTTGTTGCTGCAATAGAAGAATCTAAGGACCTATCTACTTATAATTTTGATGAATTAATGAGTTCACTGTTAGCCCATGAAGTTTGAATCAGTAGGTCCTAAGAAAAGGTAGAGGAGAAGGCTTTTAAGGGGAAGGGGGGGGGGACCTTTTTACAAAGGAAAATTAGAATATCCAGGTGGTCGTGGCAGAGGAAGAGGTAGATATCGAGGTTGAGCTCTTGGAAACAGGAAAGGAAGAGGCCAATTTCGTGAACAACATCAAAATAGAAATAACATTCTGTGTAGATATTGCAAAAAGTTGAGCCACATAGAAGTTGATTGTTGGACCAAGCAAATGGATGACCAAAAGCAAGCAAATTTCACAGAGGAAGTTGAAGAGGGGAGTAAGTTATTCATGACCCAATCTTCTGTGACAGATGGCCTTAATGGGGTGTCGTTCATGGACAGTGGGTGCTCAAACCATATGTCTGGAACAAGGTCACTGTCTAAAGACCTTGACGAATCCCAGAAAAGTGAGGTTCGACTTGGAGACAACAAACCAATAAAGGTTGAAGGGAAAGGTACAATTTTATTATGTTATTTTAAGAATAAAAATAAGAATTTTATTTTGTTATTTTAATAATAAGAATAAGAATTTTAAAAATTTATTCTTCATTTTTACACAATAAATTCTTTATTTTATTCAAGTAAGACTTAAATATTTAGTCTTAAATATTATGGGATGAGTTAATATTAAGAATTTGAATAAATGTAAAATTGTCTTTTAGAACAAATAAAAGAATTAACTAATTATTAAAAGAATTTAATTCAATTAAATTTGGAATTTTTAGACCAAAAGGTGGAAGGAGATATCTTTGAACCCAAAACAAAGATGGATGGTATTTTTAGACCAAAGGATGGAAGAAAGGTATTTTTGAACCATTTCCAATAGCTGAGGGGTATTTTAGTTTCCAAAGCATAGTAGCGCAACCCCATTTGGTTAAAATTCAAAAATCTGCAGCTGAAAGATAATTTTATTAATTTCCCTTACTTCATTATTTACTTACAGATGAGCCTACTGTGTGTCTTCTTTGACAGATTGTTACATGTTTTACTATGATCTTGTCATTGGACATTGTATGTGATCCCTGAACATTATATTATCAACCAGCAAAACTTTACCAATTCATCTTATTTACACTCAAATTCATCTTTAGGTACTTAAATGACACAACACTATAAGCAACCCATGAGGCAGTGTTGGATACTAAGCGTGTAATGCTGAATTCATTGACGATAGTAACAGAAAATTCTGATATCATGAGGCCATGCTAGTTACTAGATTATATGAGTTGTGGACAGAAAGATTCCCATTTCTGAGATCATAGTCTCTTTCTCATAATACGTCGGTTGGGCATTTTGCTGCTGGTTCAATGATATATAGCAGACTGCAACTTTGGTTTATGCTTTCCTGATATTTCTTTGATCTTTCAATGAAGGACCATCATGAGTCTGTAAAAATATTTTCAAACTCTGTAACTTCAGAATTTTATGTTTCTGAACTTAAAGTCGAGTATTCTATTTTTGTTTTATGATGTCATGTGAAAGAGTTGAGTGAAATACAATTTATATAAATACATTTCATAGACAAAATGAGAACAAAATCTTTATGGAAACATCACAAACAATGAAAGATGAAGGATTTTATCTACATCCTCAGAAACTCTGTAGACATGAATCCTGAAATTTTCAAAAATAAAGAATTAAAGTTAAGAGCTTTAAGGGTGAAGGAGGTAGCAAATACATCGATATATAAAAGTAATCTTCTGACAGATAAAGATCAAGTTGAATACCTGGAGGTCGCTACACACTAATATCTTTTCTTGTGCTTTTTCATTCTCGTAGTAATTCTGTATTCCAGTTTTACAACCATCCTCGAAAACCATGCTGGATATGGAGTTGACAACATTATGTATATTATGGATAGTCCAATAACAAGTCCACAACCATAACCCATGAAAACTGCCTGCCAACTGATCATTGGTATTGAATCTTCTTCTTCTTGATCTAGATCAACTGGAATTGTCGCTTGTGGTACCATATCATCACCACCACAATCTCTTGAAGGTGGAAATCCTCGTAATCCATCATTTCCTTGGTATGAGCTGTTCTCAAATGTATCAAAATGTTTTCCTTTGGGGATGCATCCAACAAGATGATTATGAGAAAGATTTAAAACTGCAAGAAATGTGAGGGATGCAAGTTGTGGTGGAATTTATCAGCTGATTTTGTTAGATGAGAGATCCAATGATTCGAGTACAGATAAATTTTGCAATGATGCTGGTATATGACCTTCCAAGACATTATGAGATAAGTTCAACGTACGAAGTCCAACAAGATCTCCAATAATGTTTGGAATATGACCTTCAAATCTATTCTTTGAGAGATCGATAATCATGTTAGAAGTCAAAATTGGAACAAAATCATGATCCTGTCCCTTTGTTGTAATGGTCATCAAATAATTATCATAATAACCAGAAAATTGATCAAAAATATACTGTGGGATTCCTGCACTCTTAACAATGATCTTCATGGCTTGAAAATTCTCAAAAAAAACTTTCTGGTAAATTTCCACTAAATCCATTGGATGATAGATCCATAATATGAAGCTGCGCAAACAAGTCTCTATTCCCGGAAGATTTAATGGGACCATGCAACTTGTTTGATCTCAAATTTAAAATCTGCAAATCAGGTAGGTCTCCTAACCAGTTTGGAAATGTGTCATTTAATTTATTTTTACCTAGATCAAGGAGTCTCAAATGTTTGCAATTGATCAAAGAACGTGGGACTTTCCCCATTAGCTTATTCCCATGCAAGCTAATGACCGTGAGATAGTTTCCGATACTAAATGTTGTATTAATTGTCCCACTAAGATTATTGTTGCTCAAATCCAAATTCCAAAGGTATTCATTCATCTCACCCAAACATTGTGGGATTGTTCCCCCCAAAGTATTACTTCTCAACTTTAGCACATTCAGTGCTTTCAGATTGCAGATAGCTGCATCAATCTGCCTACTGATATTATTGTGCGAAAGAAGAAAAATTCTTAGGCTTGGCTGGTTTAGGAGTGAATTTGGTATTGGACCTTCCAGCTGATTTTGGTTTAGAGAAACTACAGACAATGTTTTGGACTTGAGCTCCTGAATTTTTCCACTGAAATGGTTTTCACTCAAGTCCAACAAAGATAGTGATGGGAGGGAGAATATCCAGGAAGGTATAGTCCCATTCAAGTGGTTTGATGATAACATGAGCCATTGTAGGTTTTGTAGTCCACTTACGTTGGATGGAATTGGACCAGTTAGGGAATTAGACGGAAATTCTAACGTTTCAAGTTGTGTGCAGCTGCTGTTAAAGGATAAGAACTCAAGTAGGCCATCAAAGTTGTTATTTCCATGTAATAACTCCCTGAGCTTTTCAAATCTCGAGAACTGGGAAGTTGGTCCGTCAAGATGGTTATAACTAAGGGACAAAACCTCAATGTCCGTGAGATTCCATAGAGGTCTAGGAATGGGCCCAAAGAGATTAGAATGACTCATGTCCAACTCATGAAGTGAAGTTAGATGGCTAAATGATTCAGGTACCCTACCAGTAAAATTCACATCATAGAGATGTAACTTCATGAGTGATGCACTGCTATTCCATTTGGTTGTGGGAAACCTAACAGCAAGCTGAGGATTACTTGATAAATCAAGGGATTCTAAGTCGGAAAGGTGGAAAACTCTTTCAGGCAATACCCCACGTAACTGTGTGTATGGAAGCCGTAGATTTGTTAAATAGGAAGAGAAATTCAAAGGAATGCTCGAAGAGATGTTCACAGAGTCAAGGTGGAGCTCTTTTAATTGGGTCAAGTTCTTTAGGAGCAGTTCTAAATTGTGAGGCCCAAGACTAAGCTTATTTATACCACTGATGAAGGTCTGTATATGAAGAACGTGTAATTTAGAAAGGTGAGATATTTCAGACGGGATTATACCTGTAAAACCTGAAGTCGACAAATCAAGATGTGTCAAGCTAGAAAACTCACCAAATTTAGGTGAAATGAGTGATCCAGTGAAATCATTGAAAGACAAATCAAGCCTTTTGAGAGTAAAGAGTTGAAAAAGGCTACTATTTGAATGAAACTTGCCTTGAAGTTGGCTGCAACGGAGATCAAGCTCAATCACTTGTCCTGTTGTCTCGTCACAATGAACTCCATCCCATGAGCAACAATCAGTGCTCTTCTTCCATAAAAGAGTTCTTGGATGTGACTGAATTACTTGGTTTGTTATGTCGTAACAATAATGATAATGATAATCAAAAGCATTAGGATTAATGATAAACATGTTCTTGAATTGTAGAAGAGCAAAAGCTTGATCTTTGGGGCACAAATGAGGTGAGGATGAGGAGAAAGCAAGTTGACAGAGAAAGGTATATAGCATAAGGAATACAAGTCTTACACAATCCATTTCTGCACTAAAAATGATCAAAACTAATTAAGTTGGTAGAGAAGAAATCAAGAAATCTTTGCTTTGTGTGTCTATATTCAATAATTTCTAATGAGGTATATATAGCACAAATTAAACATAAGAAAAATCTACTGCTGGTTACCTAATCATTTTCAGTCAATTAAAAGTTGTCAATCACATATGAACATTTAATGTGTCACACAAATGAATGCAGGAAACTATCAATAGTGTACATTCTCGATTCAAATGAAAGCAACAACACAAAGTTCCACCACATGTATATAATACATTACACATGCATTTTGTGTGATATCTAATTATAGACAAAGACGTCACAAAAAATATCTTTGTTTTGCCAACTTAATTGGATTCCGGGAATAGGACCACCAAACAACTTAATTGTTTAGGATAAGAGTATTACGTGGTGTATAGACCTTGAAAGAAACATAACAACTTTATATCTTAGGAATAGGACCACCAGACAACTTAATTGTTTAGGATAAGAGTATTACCTAAACAATTAATACAGTGCCTTACATATAGTGCGCCAGCTCGAGCCAATTTTCCACAAGAATTGACCTGCTGATAGAAGACAGTGCAGGAGTCCATACATGGTATGTTCTTCATAGATTCAATACCACTGGGCAGCAAAAAAAAAAAAGGATTAAAATGACTCTGAATTTAAAGTTTTCAATTGATTTCAATTAATTTTATTAAGCAAGGACCTTTAAACACATAATCTGCATACTTTGAAATTTAAACAACCTAAAATAGCATAAACAAACTAACTAAAATGCAAAACTCAAATTCATCTCAAAATAAACAACTAATTTTGCTAAAACTTATTGAAGTAACTAATTAAAAGTAAATTTCAAAAACTTAACTCATTTCTTTTGTACTAGTTTCTGGACACATGCATGCGTTGTACGTGTGTCCCCATGTAATTTTTTATAGATATATTAGAACGATTAAAATTCTATGAAACTGTGTGGTTTGAACTTTGTTTAGTAGTTAACATACTTTTAAAGAAGTCACAAATGACTAAGTTGAATCCAACTAAAAAAACTTACAACAATAATTTTTTTAATAGAAAATTAAATAACTCTAGTAGAATGAAAACACATAAAACAAATTGAGAAGAAAAAATACAACATACATATCCTTCTTAAGTCTTGAATCCTAACAATATTAGATGGAAAAAAGTAATATATAGAATCATACATAATTTCGTCCTTTATCAAGTCAAACTGAAACATGAATCAAATAATACAATAGTGATAAGCGCTTTACTATTTTAACTTTAGAATGAAAAGAATGATCATAGGTAAGGATCTCATGGAACAAATGAGATGAATTATATAGAAAAAAATGGAGGAATATCAAAAGATATCTTCAATATTAAAATTAAATAGTTGGAGGTTATGAATATTAAGAGTAACAATTGAATAAATAATTAGATATGAGTTATGAATGTGCATATTTAAACAAATAGAAAAAATTAAATAAAGAAGAGAAAAAGATTAATACAAATAATATTTAAGTGTTGTGCCTATGTGGAAACATGCAAAGAAACAACAAATCTAAAATCAATAAGTTCATGAGAAATTATTATAACCAAAGAAGGAAGAAAGAAACGCCAAAACTAAGAAAAAGGGGGGGATACATATTATTATAGGAAGGAGAGGAAAAGACCATAACTCATAAGAGTTGGAAGTAACTATAAAGAATGTGTTCGAGTCTAGAGGATTAATGCATGCCTATTACATAAGATATTTTAGATGTAATTATTTATGAGAAAATGAGGCAGCTATTGGATAGAAATCTGAATTTGTAATTATTTAGCACTTTCTCACTTTTAGTATTACAATATATATATATATATATATATAAGGAGAAGTGATAGTACTTATGTGTCAGTACCACAATTAATCTCTATTTTTAACTATTTAAATTATTTATCAAGGAAACAAGTTACTGTTTTAAAAGACAAGTTAGAATTTTTTTACCAATTAAAATTGTTTGTTTGTTTACGTTACCGTTTTAAAAGTAAAGTTAGAGTGTTGAATTTCAAATTTTTAAAAACAATCTCTATACATAATAGGAGAGGTGATAGCGTCTACGTGTCAGCGCCACAATTAATCTCTAATTTTTAATAATTATAAATTAATTAAATAGAATGGTTAGGTTATGATCAAGAGCGGAGTGAGTAAGGGATTAGCGTAAAGTGTTCTAGTATATGTTAAGGTATCTGGGAATGTTGAGGGCCGAAGGATATAGAGGTGGAGGAATGAATTGTGTTATTGCATGTTTCCTACTAGTCAATTTCTTATATTATGCGGTGGACATCGGGTTGACCGATAATGTCTACCAGTATGTGTGGTTGTACTGATACTATTTTTGCTATGCCTTTTTGACATAGTCTGGCTGCAGGGTCAGTGACGTTTCATAGGTGAAGATGAAGGCAATCTCCAACAACTTCTATTTTCCCTTCCATGTGATGGGAGCTGCGTCGTTTGTATTATGTTTATACTTTGTAATCTTAGAAGCTTTTGTACCTGTGTTAGACTAGATCTCCGGTGTGTTAACTACTTTACAAGTCTTAACTTTGAAACTTTTAAACTCTTTATTTTATAAAAATCTCCATGAATCTTATTCTATCTTAGTTTTCTTAATCTTCCACATATTTTTAACTGTTTGGGAATCGAGGGTTCTCCTACTTAGGCGTTAGAATAGGTGCCCGCACGGCCCAATGGGTTGGGTCGTGACACTAATACTACGTACCCTTGCTATGCCTTTTTAGGCATAGTCTGGTTGTAGATCAGTGATGTTTCATAGGTGAAGACGAAGAGAATCTCCAACAGCTTCTACTCTACCTTCCTTGTGGTGGGAGCTGTGTCATTAGTTACTGTATTTTATACCTTGAAATCATAGAAATGCTCTTGTACCTGTTTAGACTAGATTCCTGGGGGTGTTAATTATTTTACAAGTTTCACTATGGATCGTTGGAAAAGCTTTAATTTGTAAAAATCTCATAAAATTCCTTTTATCTTCAGCTTTCTTAATTTTCCGCATATTTAATCGTTTTGGGAATCAAGGGTTCTCCTAGTTAGGTGTTAAAGTAGATGCCCGCACGGCCCAGTGGGTTGGGTCGTGACACTTTATTATTCTTACAAGAGAATAATATGAATAGTATGACGATATTTATGATTTTTAAATAATTTACTATAAATATATTATTGTCAAATTTAGACAATGAACTAACCTTACATATATATTGATTTATTTACATAAATATTATATTATAACATATCAAGGTGCTATTTGTTAACATTCTCTAAAACAAAACACATGTCATCACAAAAAGTGCGATCAAATCTTATATATAATAGTAGGACAAACAAAAGAGCTACATGCCAGCATCCCAAAATCGTCAAACTTTCAGTTTTTTATAGTTCTCAATACAGAGAACCTCTTTATTGCTGATTTTTTGAGTTCTCAGGTATTCGTCCAACAATAATTTTATGATGGTAATATCAAATACATACTTTTTAGTTGTGATTGTTTGAAATCTGTATGGATATCAATCCATTTAAGAAATGCAATTGCTGCTTTGAAAGCATTGTTACCTAATGCTTAAAATGACACAGGATAAACGAAATGTCATGTAAATAGTGAGGGAGGACTGGTGCTTAGAGATCATAGAATAAGTGAAATCTCATACAAATGGTGAGGGAGGATCGGTTCTTAGCGAAATCGTTTATCAACTAATTTTGTGGACACACATGAAAATTTGAAATATTCACGGAAACTGTAACATGTTATTAAACTGCTTTATCCCCCTATTACTATACAGGAAAAGAGTGTCGTTATGATTTGTTGCTTAACACGAATATTTTTATTTCAGTATTTAAACCAAATTGATTTGTTGTTTTGTTTGTCTATAATTTCATAAATTCACACGGCTACACACTAATATCATACGTTCGATGACATTTGCTACACCTAACTGAAAAAATCAAACGTGGGAACATGAATGAAAAGATTTACTTGGTATTTTTTAATTGCGCTGTCACATGGTATTGTGCCTGCTACTTTCCGATAATTCAGAATGGATCTTGGAATTTAATTTGAAATGTTATACGGAATGACCTTTGAGAATTAGTTTTCGTAGCTTTTTGTGAGAAAAGTTTTAGTTCTAAATAGTTCTCTGCAAAATCAGTAATTACATTTTTTGTTGTATGTTGCATTCTCTTGAACGGATCATGTCACACACCTCTCATGCCCATGGGTCACAAGGCAAAAAATTGTTTAGCCTGATCTTTTTAACTAACTTTTCAATCTGTCCTTTTGTGATTTTGACTTTGTCATGTGGTCCTCTATCCATATAGTAATAAAACTAATCAATTTGAACCTTAAAAAATGTGATCAATCTTAAAAGTAGGGTCTTTAATATACAGATCTCACTGCTTAGTTATGTGAGTAAAATTTTGTTAATCATTTGTTTAATTTAACTAGACACATCTTTAAATTTTATTGGTTGGACTTTTTTTAGGGATAGATGTAAGTACACCTAACACTGATTTTCGAAAGTATATTTTGTTATACTTGATTTTTTGTATGATGAAAAGAAAGTGAAAAACTAGCAAGTTCTAATGGATCAAAGGTTGTTAAACATTAGGAAGAACTATACATTCTTTTAGCAAGTGACTGCTCATTTTTTATTATTGGAGTTTGCGACAGATATATGCAATGTTAATGTAAAACATAATGTCTAAAATGCAAATATAATGACTTTCCTTTCATCTTTTGTTCTTATTATTCCATAACAAGAGGTACCTCCAAAAGACTCATACTCATGTGCTTTAAATTTCATATATATGCAAAATAACTTTTTCCAGCGATTCAAACAACTTTTAAATGTCTATACTTATTACCTGTTATAATTGTTACTTTACATTTTTCCAACGTTATTATTTTTCTAATAGAAAACTCAAATACAAGCTACTATGTACGATACAGATATCACACATTATGAAAAAGAGTTTGTTCCTTTTCAAACATATTTGGTGTCGATGGCATATGTCTCCGAACGAATCAAGGCATACAAAAAATCCTATTCATCAATTCAGCTGGACAATCGATAAGGGCCCTATTGTTGAACCAATAGAACAGGTTATACACCCCCGAACCACCATTGTTGCCACCAACGCTGCTAAAAATTACATCATTTAATAGCTTCGACTATCAAGCTATAAGCTTTGAATTCGGTACCTCTCAACATATCTTTACACTATACTTACCACACATATAACCCATTTTCTATAGCTATTCTAACTTACTAATACTAACTCTTTACTTGCTGCAAGAAATTCTTGCCCTCTTGATAAATGATATCCTCCATCATATGCCTCAAATGGGAACAGAATTCAAGAATTCTCATCATCATCGACTATCAGCAAGTACATTTTTCCTTTCCAACTTTTCAAAACTGAAAATTTTGATTTAAGGCAGGAGATGTTTAGACATGTACATCAATTAATATTTAATACAAAAGGCAAAACAATCATCTTTTCCTTTATAGCTGTATATCAATTGTTTTATCTTTTCCTTATAAATTATAACAGATCGTGCATTTTTGTTGAGTCACCACAATTAGTAACTCAATTTTTTTAGGTATGCAAGTTGAATTATGTTAATAATTTGTTTAATCTAACCAAACATATCTTTGGAGTTTGCAAGTTTTATGGAATAGTTGATTGATTGATTGATATGTTATAGATATCCAATATAGCTGGCCCTAAAGGTTTTGCTATTGTGGAGTAGTTATGGTAACTATTTCGATTATGTGGCTGAATATATTTAATCATGGAACATTCCAAGCCTTTGCTTTAGAAATTGTCCATGCACATCTCCTTATTTTATAACAATTATTACTTGCTTTCAATTTTTGTTGCATGATTATGCTTTCCCTGTTCTGTTTCGGATTGTCAAGAAACTGCATTCTTGTTTATTCCTATTTCAGATTTTTGTTGTGTTTTCTCACATGCAGTAATTAATTTGGTCTTTTTCCATCCGAATTAACTTTGTGGATTTCTTCAGTTTAGTTGAGTTTTTTTTATTTACAATACTGACCCTGATATACTCAAAGCACTAGCAAATTTTTTGTATTCATGTTCCTCAAATCTACACTCTTACTCTCACATGATTTAAACTTAAAACTTGGTCAGTATACCAAGGTAAGAAAATGACATACTACAAGATCAGATATACCAGTTTGGACATACTAATTTAAAATCTACTTATTAATTTTCTTTACATTTCTATGATGACACATTATTGCATTATTCAAGACATACAGATGGGCAAGTAATTGCCAGAAAAGAAATATTCCTAGGTCAAAACTTACCTGTTTAAAAAAATAAAAAATTCCTAGGTCAATAACAGTTGTGTGAGGTCCATCCCATGAGTTTTTGGGTCAACAATTGCGGCTGCAATTGTTGTAAAGAAAACGCAGTTGAATTTGTTTGTCAACAATAGCTGCAAACCTTTTTCTTTTGTCAACAAAGTTTGCAGCAATGCAAATTTTCGGTGGCATGATTTTTGAATAGTGCAATGCAATTGCATCTATAAAAGGAGCTCTTCAGCTCTTCATTTGATACACCAATTCACAGAGAAAGAAAAATATAGAGAGCTGTGAGGTTTCCATAGACTATACAAGAAAAATAGTCTGTGAAGAAAAATAGAGTGTGAGCGATATTTTAGTATGGTGGAAATCAAAAGAGTGTTATTCCTTTTGAGTGTGTAGTAGTCACTTTGAGTATTGTATTTGTGGCTACACGGTGTAAAATTCCTTACTATAGTGATATCAGTTGCTCCTCTTAGCTCGTNTTTGTCAACAATAGCTGCAAACCTTTTTCTTTTGTCAACAAAGTTTGCAGCAATGCAAATTTTCGGTGGCATGATTTTTGAATAGTGCAATGCAATTGCATCTATAAAAGGAGCTCTTCAGCTCCTCATTTGATACACCAATTCACAGAGAAGGAAAAATATAGAGAGCTGTGAGGTTTCCATAGACTATACAAGAAAAATAGTCTGTGAAGAAAAATAGAGTGTGAGCGATATTTTAGTAAGGTGGAAATCAAAAGAGTGTTATTCCTTTTGAGTGTGTAGTAGTCACTTTGAGTATTGTATTTGTGGCTACACGGTGTAAAATTCCTTACTATAGTGATATCAGTTGCTCCTCTTAGCCCGTGGTTTTTCCCTTATTTAGAAGGGTTTCCACGTAAAATTCTTTGTGTCATTATTTTTTCATTTTATTTCCATTATTTTGACCATCTATATTTTTGTGCTTGTCCGCGTTTTTCCAACAAACTGGTATCAGAGCCAAGGTTTTATCTGAGTATGCTCTGTGGTTGCAGCACAGTCTGAACTTCCACATCAAAAAAGATTTACTTTGTTTGCAATATCTATATTTTTTGGGGATAAACAGTGGAAGCCAACACAAGTAGAATGGTTACTTTAAATGGTGTTAATTATGCCATTTGGAAGGGAAAAATGGAAGATCTGTTTTATGTCAAGAATTTTTATCAACCAGTCTTTACCACTGTAAAGCCTGATAATAAAACAGATGAAGAGTGGAATTTGTTGCATAGACATGTTTGGTTGACGATAATGTGTTGAACCATATTTCTGGGGAGACACATGCTCGAACCCTATGGGAGCATCTTGAAAGTTTGTATGTTCGGAAAACTGGCAACAGTAAAATGTTCTTAATAAAGCAGATGTTGAGTTTAAAGTATCATGATGGTTCTCCGATGACAGATCATCTGAATAATTTTCAGGGGATCATGAACCAGTTATCTGCTATGGACATTAAATTTGATAAAGAAATTCAAGGCTTGCTTCTACTTGGTTCCCTACTAGACTCTTGGGAAACATTTAGAACTTCATTGTCAAATTCTGCTCCGGATGGTGTGATCTCTATGGATTCTGCCAAGAGTAGTGTCTTGAACGAAGAGATGTGAAGAAAATCTCAAGGTTCTTCTTCGTCGAATGTCCTGATAACTGGCTCCAGGGGGAGAAACAAAACTCGTGGTTCTCAAAATAGAGAACAAAATAGGAGCAAATCTAGAGGCAGACTTAAGGATATTGAGTGCTATCATTGTGGCATGAAAGGGCACACAAAGAAGTTCTGCAGGAAGTTGAAGAGGGAGAACAAAAACAAAGAGGAAACTAAAGAAGATGGCAATGAAAATTTCCTAGCCACCGTCACCACCAAAGATCTTGTTACTGTCCTTGATGCGGATATGATAAATATTGCTTGTGATGAGTCAAGTTGGGTTGTGGACACTGGTGCCGCATCTCACGTGACATCAAGGAAGGATTTTTTCTCTTCCTATACTCCTGGTGATTTTGGAACC
Source organism: Solanum stenotomum (assembly GCF_019186545.1). Taxonomy (NCBI): domain Eukaryota; kingdom Viridiplantae; phylum Streptophyta; class Magnoliopsida; order Solanales; family Solanaceae; genus Solanum; species Solanum stenotomum. The sequence goes on along the minus strand of NC_064282.1, from coordinate 60,126,190 downwards.
TTGAGTATGGGTAATGAGACTATTTCTAAGGTGGTTGGTATTGGTACAATTTATTTGAAAACTAGTGTTGGAACTAAACTAGTTTTGAACAATGTGAAACATGCTCCTAATGTTCGTCTGCACCTGATTTCTGTTGGTGTTTTGGATAATGAAGGATATGTTAGTACCAACGGTGATGGAAAACGAAAACTCATTAAGGGTTCCTTGGTTGTGGCTCGTGGTAACAGACGTCGTGGTTTATACTGGACTACGACATCTGTTTGTGTTGATATGGTGAATGCAGTTGAGAGCGATAACTCTTCAACGTTATGGCACAATAGACTTAGCCACATCAGCGAGAAAGGACTTAATGTTCTAGCCAAGAAGAAATTATTGTTAAATTTCAAAAGTGCTAAATTAGAAAAGTGTGAGCACTGCTTGGCTGGTAAACAAAATAGAGTTTCCTTTAAGTTTTACCCACCTTCAAGAAAGACAGAGTTGCTTGAATTGGTGCGCTCTAATTTATGTGGTCCAATGAAGACAAGGACATTGGGTGGTGCACTCTACTTTGTCACTTTTATTGACGACTGCTCGAGAAAACTTTGGGTCTATGTCTTGAAGACTAAAGACCAAGATTTAGGTGTCTTCAAGCAGTTTTAGGCTTCAGTTGAAAGAGAAACTGAAAAGAAATTGAAATGTATTCGTACTGATAATGGTGGTGAATAATGTGGACCATTTGACGAATACTGCAATCATCAATGCATTAGACACCAGAAGACTCCTCCAAAGACTCCTCAATTAAATGGTTTGGCAGAGAGGATGAACAGGACCTTGATGGAAAGAGTTAGATGTTTGCTTTCTGAAGCAAAATTGTCGAGCTCATTTTGGGGTGAGGCTTTATTGATCGTTGCACATGTTATTAATTTATCTCCTGTTGTTGCTTTGCAAAGGGATGTACCAAATAGTGTTTGGTATGGAAATGACCATTTGAGAGTATTTGGTTGCAAAGCTTTTGTACATGTGCCGAAAGATGAGAGGTCAAAGTTAGATGCCAAGACAAGGCAGTGCATCTTTGTTGGATATGGCCTTGATGAATTTGGTTACAGGCTATATGATCCAATTGAGAAGAAACTTGTGAGAAGCCGTGATATTATTTTCATAGAGAATCAAACAATTGAAGATATTGACAAAGCGGAGAAGCTAGAATCTTCAAGTTTTGATGTTATAATTCATCTAGAAGAAGTTCCTCACACAAGTATGCATGATGTTGTTGGGTTTGATGATCACGGTGATGCCCATAATCATGTATCGAATCAACATGTTGATGTTGATAATAACAATGATATTGTTATTGATGATCCTCCTGCTCATGAAGTTGTGGACGAATCAAATATTCCGCTCAGGAGGTCCACAAGGCAGCGGGTTCCTTCCTCTCGTTATTCACCCAATGAGTATGTATTACTCACTGATCGGGGAGAACCTGAATGTTATGAGGAGGCAATAGAAGATGAGCACAAGGATCAATGGATTGAAGCCATGCAAGATGAGATGAAGTCTCTGCATGAGAACCACACTTATGAGTTGGTAAAATTGCCCAAGGGCATGAGAGCTTTGAAGAACAAGTGGGTGTTCAAAGTTAAAGTTGAAGAACACAACTTGAAGCCCAGGTACAAAGCTATATTGGTTGTTAAGGGATTTGGTCAAAGGAAGGGTATTGACTTTGACGAAATATTTTCTCTTGTTGTCAAAATGTCCTCGATTCGCACAGTTTTGGGTTTGGCTGCTAGTCTTAATTTAGAGATTGAACAGATGGATGTGAAGACGACTTTCCTTCACGGTGACCTAGAAGAAGAGATTTATATGGAACAACCTGAGGGCTTCAAAGTAGAAAGTAAAGAAAATTTTGTGTCCAAACTCACAAAGAGTCTTTATGGCATAAAGCAAGCTCCTAGACAGTGGTATAAGAGTTTGAATCTGTTATGGGGGAGCAAGGCTATAAGAAGACTTATTCAGATGATTGTGTATTTGTACAAAAATTTTCTGACAATGATTTTACCATCCTTTTGTTGTATGTGGATGATATGTTGATTGTGGGCAAGAATACTTCCAAGATTGACGAGTTAAAGAAAGAGTTGTGTAAGTCTTTTGCTATGAAAGACTTGGATCATGCCAAGCAAATTTTGGGCATGAGAATTACTCGTCTCAGAGATGAAAGGAAGATTTTTTTGTCACAGAAAAAGTACATTGAACATGTACTAGAGTGCTTCAATATGAAGAATGCTAAGTCTGTTAGTACACCTCTTGCTGGTCATATGAAGTTGAGCAAGAAGATGTGTCCTACAACTAGGGAGGAAAAAGAGAACATGGACAAAGTTCCATATTCCTCCGTCGTCGGAAGTCTAATGTATGCAATGGTATGCACTAGACCTGATATTGCTCACGCAGTTGGTGTTGTCAGCAGATTTCTCAACAATCCGAGAAAAGAGCATTGGGAAGCTGTGAAGTGGATACTTAGGTATCCTAAAGGAAGCTCGGATGAATGATTGTGTTTTGGAGTATCAGATCCAATCTTGAAGGGCTATACAGATGCTGATATGGCAGGTGACCTTGATAACAGAAAATCCACTACTGGATATTTGTTTACTTTTTCAGGGGGAGCTATATCATGGCAGTCGAAGTTGCAGAAGTGTGTTGCACTATCTACAACTGAAGCTGAGTATATTGCGGCTACCGAAGCTGGCAAGGAAATGATATGGCTCAAGCAATTTCTTCAAGAGCTTGGCTTGCATCAAAAAGAGTATGTCGTCTATTGTGACAGTCAAAGTGCAACAGACTTGAGCAAGAACTCTATGTACCAT
>NC_064282.1:60119198-60123253 GCF_019186545.1 Solanum stenotomum | reverse complement strand
AGGAGAAGCTTTGATCACTGTACCTGCAATAAGGATGTTAGTTCCTTCAAGGGGAGGGGTTATAGATTCAACAACATTATTAGAAGTAGTGTACCATTTGTTAATGATAACTTGTAATGACTCAGCACAATTTTCAATCCTACCGGTCATCTCAAACCATTTGAAGAATTCTATTTCACAACCGATTCTTCTCATATCAGCCATCCACAAATCTCTAAAGGATTCTCTTTGCTTAAGAGTATAGGTAGCAACATACCATTTTCTCTTTACCTGATTATCTGGATGAATCCATTGTTCATGCAAGATATCTGGATTGGGCTCAAAGGTTTTACTTGTCTTAAGCATTCCAAGCCAAGCTGGTTTACTGTCCTTAGGAGGCTCCATTTCACTTGCAGTAGGACTGCCAAGGAGGTCTTGGTAGAACACTTTAGGGACGTTTCCTGAAAAGTCTACCCCCGTGACTTTGCCTTTACTGTTGTTAGCAACAGAAATAATTTCATCATCATCTGCTTCCTCCGGGGTTTTTGAAGAAGAAGGTGGCCTGGGAACGGGTCTTGATGGACAAGAAGTAGAAGGAGGCCTGGGAATGGGTCTTGATGGACAAGAAGTAGAAGGAGACCGGGATGACCTTCGATTAGAGGAAGATCTCCTAACAAAATTGTCTAAGAATTTGAGTTTTATAGACCCATCGGGAAATTGAACGACTCTTTCTATTTGAGATCTTTCAGAATGAGATGCAAAAGGTTGAGTTATGTTTTCAAAACGCCAATCATTATTGGAGAGTATATCTTTCCATTTGAGGAGACGAGGAACAAAAGTAGAACTATGTTCATGGTTGGCTTCCATAAGCATAGTCTCACCTTTCAAGCTCTCTATTCGTGCTTTAGGAGCAAGATGGGTTTTCATAGGACGATAATAGACTCGATAAATAATACATATTTCTCAAGTGTTGATTTTGCTGTTTAAGTTTTTGGTTTTGACATCGAGTGTCAAAGAATCCATGACATTAGGATCATTAATGTCAACAGAGAAGTTAGGATAACAATTAAAGTAAACTGGCCCATTAGCAAGATTACTCTGCAAAACTCCTAACATAGAATCATCAAAATTCAAAAACATGCCATCTCTAAGGATGACACAAACAGGAATATCAAGGCCTTTTCTAAAGAGAGGCTTAGCAACTACTTGCACTAGACCAATATGCAAATAATTGTAATCTGTTTTATAACGATTTGTATCATTATCTTTAAGAAAGTGAATAATTTCTAAAGAATTATTAATGGCAATAGTGGACTCACAAGTCTTAATATTACGACGAGTAAGATAACTAAAATTACCTAAGTGGTAAATCTTTTTGAAAGGTTCCTATGGTATGCTCTAGTTTTGTAAATCATTTTCTAATTTAGCAATCTTAGTAGATTGTGAAGATAAATTTATACTATTCAAAATATTTTGGTTGTTTTCCATATGATTTAAAAATACTGTCTAATGGACTTACTAAACAAAAATATTTCAACAAATATATTAATAATCTGACAATAAGATCGAAAGCATGTATGGAATATTAAAATTTATATCAAAGATCCAAATAGAATTTCTAAGGGAGGTTCTTTTGGTTTTACAACAGTTCTATTCCTAGAGTCATCTTAGCTACGAGACCACCAATCAACAGGTCTAAATGCCCTCCTGGCTACAAAAACCTTACATAATACGGCTGACCAACGTATGCTCCGGATATTAATCGAATACCTCATACTCATAGGAAAGAACGAATACCTCACACCAAGTATAGAAACAATATATAGGAACATGATAGAAGTAATAATAAACAAATACATACAAACATCTTAATGTAAATTATTACATATTTATTAAAATAATTTTGCCATGCCTTAGACAACTTAAGGAATCATTCTGAGTCTTACTTCCTGCATTGCATTCATTGATGAGTCTGAGGTGCATTCCGGACAACCCAAGGGATCATTCTAGGTTTTACTTTTTTGTTATGAGTTTGAAGTTCATTCCTGACGGCTAGAGGGATCATTTTGATTCTACTTTTATTGCATATGTAGTTGAGCTCTAATGGATCTATGGAATTTCTTAGGTAGCCTACGAGTGACCATCAAGGGGATTTTTGGACATCTGTACTTTTCTATATTGGCCACATATGCATTGCACCATTCTGTAATGCATGACATTCTTTATATGCAAACATGAAGTATGATTTCTCTTATTATTATAATCTTCGCTATTATTTATTATAAATATGGCTCCATAATATTGTTTTTTGATTTATAGTACTATCGTTATCATGCTTCATATATTATATACTATATTATGAGTTTGGTCGCCCTATAATGTCTACTAGGTACCCATGTTTTAGTACTCATATTGAACTTCTACATCTTTTTTTCCTGATGCAACGCCTAGTACTAGTCATCCTCGATGATCTTCACTCGTTCGATGCCATTCTGCTGTTGGATTATGGTGATTTCTTGGCGTCTAGAGGTTTTCTGCTTTCCCTTATGTATATATTGTGAATATATATATGATATTTTTAATATCTTTATTCCCGTACTTTAGATGTTCTTGTATCGGTGACCATAGTGTCGGTGGTTTGGTTCTTTGTATATTTGTCGTTCTCAATCTCTTTTGGGCTCTTTCTTTATATTATGAATCATTTTGTACATATCTATTCTAGGGGCCCTTTCTCATTTTCAGTTCTAAAGTGAATCATAAGGGGTCACATATATAAATCAGGCTTGTGCAAGCAAGGGACACTTTACTTCAAGAGAAAAGTTTTGCCTCGCTTTAGCTAGGTTGGGAATACGATATTCAACATTGAACTTCAAAAGAGGGATGAGAAGCTGTAACACCCCGTATCCGAAAATAGAGATTTCAGATTTCTGGTGTTACAGGTGGCACTCACGGATACCATCCATGGACCGTAGATGGACTCACGGTCCGTCCTGCAGGTCCGTGGTTCGTGACAGAAAACTTCCCCATAACTCAGTCAGAAAATTTGGCTAAGTCCCGACTCACGGACAGACTCACAGTCCGTAGATCAGACCACGGTCCGTGGTCTATGTCTGTGGATTGAGACTTCCCTTACTCAGCCTCTGACACAAACTACGGTCGACCAGCACGGACTGTCATTCAATCCACGGTCTGTAGGTTTGACCGTAGATGAGGGTCAGCAGCCAGTTAGCTGAAAAATATTGATGGGTCAACTTCAGATGGTCATAACTCTTAGCACAAAATTAATTATGTGTACCATGACATATGGTTAGATAGATAATTGAATTATCTTTCTAACGCCACCGATTTTTCTAAATTCCGACCTCCGAGTAAAAAGTTATGCCCGTTTTAGTGAAGCCCTGTTGGGCAGACTTGACCTACGGACCCAATCGACGGACCGTCGATTGATTGACGGACCGTAGGTCCATTCCGTCAGTCACTCCGACAACAGTTAATTCAGGGGTCTTTTGGTCTTTTCCTACTTCGTTTAACCCCTAATATATGTCGTTTAGACCCTAAATCATGAGGTTTTAATCAGTTTAAGCCTACAAACATAATTAGAACTTACCTTAGTCAAAATCATTAATCAAAACTTAGAAAATTAGGATCAAGAAGGAGAAAAAGGTCAAGAACCCTAATTCAAGAACGCAGCGAGGTTCCTTCAGTTCCAGCCCCAAAATCGAAAGATTTCTTCGTGGAATTCGTCACCAGGTATGTGGGATTTCACTAGTGGGTTCCTTTCGCCCATTAGGTCCCTAGAATTCAGTCAGATTCTTGATTCCATGATTGTGAACAGACCTAGGGTTTCTAGAATTATAGCAGATCATCATGAATTAGTTATTTAAATGTTCCAAATCAGATTATCATGTTATTGCTCAGTTTATCGCATGAATTTCAGAACCCTAGCTATGTATTTCTTTAGTTCTTGAATTACACATGCTAGGTCAGATATTTCAGTATTCAGTTTTACATGCCTCAGTTTATGAATGCATCATTATCAGATTAATTGTTGCATTCTCAGTTTGCATGTTCAGTTT
>NC_064282.1:60097103-60118631 GCF_019186545.1 Solanum stenotomum | reverse complement strand
ATTCTTCGAGGACTAGTGACATGTTTATCTTTATCGCTTTTAGTCTTTAGTTTCAGTTTTGCTAGATCTAGTTGGGGCATGTCCCAACATTTCTAGTCAGTTTAGAGGCTTATTTCAGACATAGTTAGATTCAACTTAGTGTTTTGAGTTTGATATTTCTTTTGTATTAAACTCTCAGATTTGATATATTCAGTTATAGTATATGGGTATTCCCCATCTTTTCAGATTTATTTATGAATTAGCTTCCGCATCAGTTTATTATCTTTAGTATGCTCATGATCATGCCAGCAGGGTTAGCTTGGGATCACTTATGGTCCTAGGTCCCGTGTCCGCGTCTTGGGGGTAGCTCGGGGCGTGACAGAAGCGATATGCGGCTGCAAGTGTATATGAAATAGTGCGTATATAAGAGTTGTTTGAAAAAATTGTTTATTATTACTTATGTTTTAGTTATTTTTAGTTTTAATTATTTATCATTTGTTGAGTTTGGTTTGCCTACTGGTTTATGGTAGGCGTCATCATAATCCAATTTCGAATCATGATAAATGAAAATTTTGAAAGAGTTTTGGCTAATGATCCATGATTTTCTATTATTTGTGTTTGACTTGTATGGAAATTTGTGTATACTACATGATGAATAGCCATTATGGATTCTAATGAATCACTTTTGAGCAAGTTGTGTCAGTCCATAGGATAATTGACCTCTGCAAGTTAATAATTTTGATGAAATAGGAATCCTTAAAGTATGACTTTCGACTTTGATTCACCTTAAAGTATATCACCTCCTGAAAGTATGGTTGATCTAGTTAATTTGTATGGTTATTTTGTCAGTTTTTACCTATTTTTTACTTTATTTTGAGGAAGATAATTGTTTAATAACCTTGTATTTTATGCATATTAATAGTATTCTTGATAATTAGCTAAATATGTGATTAAATACATTTCACGTTGAAAAAAAATGGAGAAAAGCACCCCAAAAGAGTTAAAAGTCGCAAAGCCAGAATTTATGATCAAAATTGAGAAGAAATTCAGAAAAAGCACCTTAGGGCTATGGATGGTGCCCCGCACCACTGCCCAAACTTCAAAGAATAATCCATAGTCCAGGCGTATTGATTGGTGCTCCGCGCTCAAGACCTAACTTTAGAGAGCAAAATTAATAGTATTGGTGTATCACATCAGCCTAACTAAGGCTACAAAATGGAACGTTGCACCATATGCTATTTGGGATGAATTTTCTGCAAGTCTAAGACTAACAAAGATTGGGAGTCATTTTCCACTACTATTAATATAATCCCAAGACATTTTTAAGGGTTGTTGATCACTATTGACCAAGCATTATGCGGAAGGAAGTTCTATCATTAGGTTTCTCTTTTACTTAATTCTATCAGCCATATTTTATATAAATAAATACATTATTTTTTAGTATTAATCAAAGCATGAATGTCTAACCATCCTTATTCTGGGGTTACGACCATAACATGATTTTTATTAGATGATTTAGAAGTTATTTATTAGTATTAGTTATTCCTATATTCTTGTACTTGCTATTTTAATGCTTAGGTACCATAAAAATAAATGGATAATCTCTTTGTGAATTTGAAAAGAATCATTGAGATAGACCGAAGAATATAGGGAGAAAGATTTCAATTTCGATAAATAAAGAATTGATTTGCATTTAGAACCAGAATGTACCTAAAACCCTACTTGGTTACAAAAAGGGAAGATAGATATATATCCCCATTTTGGGTTATCAAATGGGAAGATAGATAGTTCTACAATATAGTTGTGAAGTCAATGATAAAAAATTAGAGGATCAGAAGACCATGATCATATTATTAATCTTGTAAATCAACACCTAAATAACTAAACTAAGTCAATGAAATCATATATTATATATGAATACTTAGTTAGTAGAATCGTAACCGCACAATATCTCTCAATCGGTAATTTCAACCAATTTTACTTGCTTTCAGTATTTTAATTAAAGTAGTTATAATAAATAATCATACTCTCTTTGGTCATTTAAAACACTTGCGTAAATCTATATTATTAGAATAACTATATTATTGCTAAATCACAAGTCCTTGCAGGATAAATATTCAATAATGTTTGAGCATCTAAATTACTTGTACGATCATATACACTTGTGTGGCTGTTGGAAGTGAACAAGTTTTTGGTGTCATTGTCAGGAACTTAAAAATTAGCAATTTGTTTAGTTTTTCTTTTACTATTTCTTTGCTCAAGTATTAATAACTTGATCTTAGTTTTTGTTCCTACAGGTCCATGCTCTAGTTGCAAATACATTGGCACACAATAAAGAAGTAGTCAACTCACATCTTGAGCGGTAAAAACTACTTCACTAGAGAAAGAAAGAAATTGTTCTGCGATAGTTATACTTAAGTCAAATCTAGAAAGTGCAAACATGGAGCTAATCTCGCAGATATGGTATTACCCATATGGCAATACGCAACATGGAAGTACCACTCGAAGGAAATGTCACTTCTAGAATCTGCAGACCAGCGGCACCAAATAGATTCGAGCTTAAACATAATATGCTACAACTATTGCATATAATTGGACAGCTTACCGGTGTCACTACCCAAAGCATACCCTAGGCGTATCATGGCGTATAGGATCCTAAGAGGCCCTACACAAGCCACTTAGCATACATCATACAAGATAATAGAAAATTAAGAGAGTTTAAAAAGTCAATTTCAAAATGTAAAAGTTTATAAAATGTAGCGGAAGTCTAACATAGTCTCAAAGCTATCTAGTACATCAAGAGTGATCGGAACGTAACCCATAAATCACATACAATACAGAAAGTAAAGACAATAAGCAATAAATGGCTCGGTCCTTGGAACATGAGGACTCACCAATCTTCAATATCTTCTAAATGTTCCCTAGCCAAGGAGATGCGAGACTGGAGCGTCGAACCCTACATATGGAAATAATATAGGCAAGAGTATGCGTTAGTACAATGAATGTACCAAGTATGATAGTCATGCATAAAAGTATGAAATCATGTTAAAAAGACTTTTTGTGACATGCAATGACCAAGCTAAATCATGAGATAAAAAGGTTAGAAAATGTAAATCATAAAAACATGGCCAATGCAAGCTAACTTCTTTAAAACATTCGTGAGATACTTCTAGAAGTAACTTTAGTTCATTATTGTGGGGGATTTACCTTTAGCCGACATAGAGACAATGTGAGTTATTAACATGGAATTCGGTGTCTACCCCACACCGAAAAGGGGTGTCGTACTTGCCAAGGTAAAACCATAAACTTTCTATCTAAGCAAATCATCCTATGGGGGCACATAGGTATGTGATAAGGAGATTGCTACTAGAAACCTGACCTCAAGATACGAGAGAGCTTCCATCTCAATATCCTCTCGGTACTAAGCTTAAATCCCACAAAATAGTCATTATCTTAACTTGTCTTATCATTAAGAGGCATGTGTAATTGCCACTTGCCTTATCAACCATGGAAGGCACATTAAGTAGTCAATCCAAGCTAGGTTTCATTAGAATAGCTCCTAAATCTTGATTCAAAGTTTAGTTGACAAAACCTTTCAACTTTAAGAATTCTTTATGTGAGAAAACCCTTTCACAATCATGTTTTCATGTGCATGTGAGAAATACTTTCACAACAACAACAACATGGATGCTTTACTCTCAAAGAACCTTAAATCATTTTCATCAATTTCATAAAGAACATATCTTTAGTAACTCATCTTTCATGATTCAAAAGCTTCATCATATGATCAATTTTTTTAAAAAAACATGGATTTCACATGTATTCATGGGAATTCATCTTAGAAACGTGCAATTTCTTCAATTCATGCCTAAACAAACATAAAACAATTAATAATATCATAATTGAAAGGAACCCGTGATATTGAGTAAAAACCCTAACTTCCATTGGAGATTTTAACTTGAGAAAATAGGAGAATTTAGGAACCCTATGGAGGAAAGGACTTCGTAGGTGAATATTATCATACCATAATACCAAGAGCTTACAATCAATGATGAATTTGGAGGCTTGACCTTGAAACCCTAGTCTCTTCTTCAAGCTCTTTAGAGAGAGAAGTATTTGGGGAAGAACTTTGATCAACTTTGGGAATTTGATAGAATGATTTCAATTGAGAAAATTTGGGGGTAAAAACGTTTATATTGAATCTCTAATAGAAGGTAAAACAACATAGTATTGGGTATTAGGAAAAGACCCAAAAGGCCTTCTTAAAAATAATTGCCGACCTCACCAACGGCCAGATCTACTATCCGTAGGTCACACCACGGACCGTTTTGGTTGGCTGTGGGTGGGCTCAGAGACCATCAACCTTGGACCCCCAATGACGAGACTCATGTACGGTCCGTGGGTCCACCTACCGGTCGTACACCTCAATCACGGTTCTCAAATTTTGATCTAAAATTTCTCTTAGTCTGGGAATCACCTATGCGACCTACCTATGACTCGTGCATAGGACAACAGACCGTCTTGGTGAACCGTGTGAAAATACTGAAACCCTGACATTTTAAGGGAATTTGGACTGGCCAACCCCGAGCCTACCTACGGTCCGTGTGTTAGACCACAGACCGTTGGTGGCTCTGTCGATTCTGGCACCAGATCTTGAAAACCTGAAATTTTTCATCCTTTTTGAATCCGAGGTGTTACAATGGATCGGATTTGCAACACGAGGATGTGCTATAACATATTTAGAACTTTCTGGAGATTAGTGACATATACATACCCCTAAAATTCGTAGTTGATTATGTGAGGCACATACTATTTCCATTTTCCCGTCTTGGAAAAGCGAAGAGATGGTTGATGGTTGAACTACTTAACTCTATTAATTCATGGAATAACCTGGAAAAAAATTCCTAATTTGCTTCTTTGCATCTTGGAAAATGACAATGTTGAGGAGCAAAAAAAATGAGTTTTAAACAATAAGAGAGCAAGAATCTTTACCGAAAAGGTTCAACTATGTCCTCAGAGATTATATGCATCATCATTTTAAATGATTTAGGTATTAATTCATACATTTATCGAGATTCTAAAACCACATACAAAGATATTGTTAGATTCTGCAACAGGTATTCAAGATTTGGAAAAGATGTATGATGAGCTATATATGCTTCTAAATAAAATCTCACAAGATAGCTCAGACTGAAAAAGATGATAGATCGAGAGCTATGGTGAAAATGTCGCAAATATGCTCGATGCTTATGAAATCATCGCAATAGCAACATAGTTGCCAATCCTGGAAAATCGAATGATTACACAGTTCAACAAGCTTAACTTAATTAAAAGAGATAAGTAAAGAAAGTGAGGTCCACTAGATTAGAAATAAAGAGGAAAAAATGAAGGAAGTGGGCCCACCACATGTATACAAACACATGTATATATTTGGTTAATGACAAAAGCTCAACGTTTAAGGGTTACAAAATATCAAAAATAAAAGGTTCAACATGGTAATATGACCTCGTAAAGTATTGGTGTGTAGTTGAGAATCGATTAATAGATTGGGATCGGGGGACATTTGGCTATTTTTCATTACAGTTATATTTTAAAACATTCAGATGAGCTAATAGAAAGAACTTGAATAAATAAAACCAACAATATTTTATTTAATATCAAGAAACAAATTAAATAATTGAATTAACTATTAGCAAATCATCACAGTTCAATTCTTTTCATAATTTTATAATATAAGTAAAACTATTTGCCTAGCTGAAAAAACTCCTTAACTATGATATATTATTTTCGTAAAAAGAGCATTAACGATGAAAGGAACAAAAAATAAAGCAAATTGATAAATAATATAGTATTAAACGTGAAGTTGATTAAGATTTACATACAAATTTAACGCAACGAAGATGAAATATTGAAGACAAAATGTATTGTAAAATTAATTATCGTTTTTTACGTTCAGCTCAACATGACAATGCCACACTATATTCCTTTTTTGCATTCTAAGGTTAGACTTTACACACTGTTTTTTTTAAAATTTTTTTGTAAGAAATATGAGGCCAATCTTTTCATTGACAGATCTTTAAAGGTTAAAAGATTCTTTTTTTTTCATGATATTTTTATTTAACTTTTCCTTTTTTATTATTTAATTATCTCAAATACAACATCTAATAATATTTACATAATTAGAGTAGTACTATTACCAGAAGTATAAATAATACAGACGAATAAAGCAATAAACCCAATTAGTTTTTTTTGCAGGTAGAATAACAAAAAGACCACTTGAAATGCCAAAGGTTATTCTAAATCCGTTTTGGCTTATTATAATTAGGAAATTCTCTTATTAATAACAAGTTTAAAGAAAAGAACCTAACAGTAAATTATACACCCTTTTTCTTCCCGAGACCTCCTTTTGTTGCTACTACTATTTTCCGATCAATTCAACAAAATCTAGATTTATCAATCATCGGCGACAGGGAAGAATTATTGTGATTTTTCAAGTATGTTTTTCTCCGGTGATCCTTCGACGAGGAAGCGAGTCGATTTGGGTGGCCGCAGCTCCAAGGAACGTGACCGACAGAAGCTTCTAGAGCAGACTCGTTTAGAGCGGAATCGTCGCCTCTGGTTGCGTCAGCAGAACTCTGCTGCCCTCAAAATTCAGGTTTCTTTTTTTCTTTCATTTCTTTTGTTGCTTTGCTATAATTCATGTTTTCTTGCTCAATTTTGTCACAATGGTTTTACCCTTATTGGGTTAAGAGAAAAGTTTTAATTTGGGTGTTGGCAGCTAAAATGCCTGTTTTACCCAATACTTAACGTTTATCAACTAGTTCAGGATTGAAACACAGTTGATTGATTGATATTTCATGCCCAACTCAACTAATTCGGGACAGATGTCAATAATATTGATAACCAATTAGTTTAGTCTTACTTAGGCTGTAGTTTGAGTATTAATGAGATGGCTTTGTGGAATTGAATTATGTATTATTTGATAAAAATCAGGTTAGGGATCTAAGAACTTGAGAAAGAAAATTAAAAAAAATCAAGAAACAGGTGGAAGCTAAAAAGAAATATACAACAACAACATATCCGGTGTAATACTACAAGTGGGGTCTAGTGAGTGTTAGATATATGTAGACCTTACCCCTACCTTTGTGAGACAAAGGCTATTTCTGATTCCAAAATAAACTGAAAATAAAGATAGAACAAATTTTAAAGAGTGATTCTTGAATTTAAAGAACAGATAAACAAGTTCAAGAATGATAAAAAAACTTGAAAATAAGTATATTCTTCAAATTGACTCCTACAACAACAACAAAACCAGTGCAATCCCTAAAGTCTATTCTTGAAATGACTTGTGTATCAATCCTCACTTCCACATCTAGCTCGTGAGTTATGTAATTGAAGTTGCACAATAAGTACTCAATCTTGATACTGGTTTCATCCAAACCTCCAGTCTATCGTTAACTTCGTTGCAAGTCTCGTCAATCAGTATCATGTCATTTGCAAATACCATCCACTACGATACCTCTCCTTGGATATGCAACGTTAGTTCATCCATCACTAAGGCAAAAAGAGACAAGGTAAGAGTTGATCGCTGATGCAACTCCATCACGACTAGGAAGTGTTCTGAGTCTCCTCCCACTGTCCTCACTCGAGTCTTGTCTCAATCATACTTGTCCTTAATCGTCCTAATTTAAGCTACAAGTGCCCCTCTAGCCTCTAAACATAATCATAGTTACACACTAGAGACTTTGTCATATGCTTGTTTGATATCAATGGACACCATATTCAAGTCTCTCTTCCTCCCTATACTACTCCATCAATCTCATTAGATAGATGACTTATGTAGTTGAATGCCCCGACATGAATCCAAATTGGTTCTCAGTAATAGATGCACTCTTTCTTACCCTCATCTCCCCTTTCCTTTCCCAAACTTTCATATTGTGACTCAACCACTTGATGCCCTATAGTTGTTACAATTCTGAATATCACTCTTGTTTTGAACATTGGTATCATTGTACTCCACCTCCATGCTCTGGGCATATTAGATGTCTTTAAAGTAATGTTAAACAACTCAGATGCACTCTTCCAAAATTTTGTGAGCACCCCTTCTAGCCTGATCGCCCTCCCCATTCTCATTTTACGATAACCTCTTTAATTTGTCTAGCATGTGCCTCTACCACCAATACTTTGTCTTCCTTGTCTCTGATGCACTTCACACTTCACCTGGTCTAGGTCTTGACCCTTCTCTCTCGCCTTGGCAAGCCTATAGAACTTCATATCCTCGCTTTCGTCATATAGTTTTTCATATAGGCGTTCAAACGTCGTTGTAACAACTAACTTCTCTTCCTTCTTTGCCACCTTATACCTCTCTCTATTTGCCCTCTTTTCATTCTCATTTTTACTCTCCACCAACTCCTTAGACGCAACCTTTCTGGTCTTCACTTTCCCTTGAACTGCTCCATTCTACCACTAATCCCCTCAATGTCCACCAACGTTACCCCTCAGGACCCTAATCCTCTCTAGCTACTTCTTTAATGCACTTAGTTGTCGTATACCACATACAATTTGCATCCACAGTACTACCCCAAACCCCTATCACCACCAATTTCTCCTCCATCTCCTCAGCTCTGGCTGAGGTCAAGCTTCAAATTGACTCCTAACGACAATTAACCAACAAGGAACTAATCGCCTTTGATCTAGAGTCATTCTCATTTTATTTGAAGCAATCTCAGGTTTACACTTCAACTAGTTCAAAAGCTTCATCTACCCAATTAATGAGGTACCTAGGATTGCCAGTTTGGCCAACATCCATTTTGAAAATAATTGGAGAGTTGTCTACAATGTATCTTGGTATGCCTATAGGAGACAAGATCATATCAAAGGGTATCTGGAAAATGTATTAGAGAAATGTTAGAAGAGTCTTTTGTTATGACCGTGGTGTCCGAGCCACCTTTTGCGCACTTCGACTAATTCCACGGGATACGTGCCACCTCCTGCCAGCAACACTTGCCAAGTAACTTTGTCCACCAAAGCTAGGACAGATGGGAAGAATCACCTAGTGTTTTGTTGTCTTCGTTGCGTTTTGAACCTAAGACCTCAGGGTTCTCAACGAAATGTGAGAAGAATCTAGTCAAGTGGAAAAGGCAGTATCTATCCCCGGGTGGTAGAGTTGCACTCATCAACAATGTCTTAGATGCATTGTTTACCTACATGATGTCCTGTTCCCTATGCCAACAAATGTGAGGGACATACTTCTCGTAAGGAGGCAAAGTTAATTCTTACCAAGTATATCCTATCCAACATTGCCAAAAATATTGTATGTTTTTGTTCTAGATTCCATCTTCAGTTACTTTGAAATTAGAGAAGCCACTAAGGACCTTCTTTGGGAAGAAGAGGAGGTAGTTGGATGGTAGAAGGTGTGGCTCCTAATGACTCGGGGCAGATGGGAAACTGGTGGTTGTCAATTTTCAAATAAGTCCTCTTACAGTAGCTGAGAAGATCTGTGAAAGAATTTTGTATAGAGGAGGCCGACTCCATACTAGAATCTTGGAAGCCTTGTGAAATGTACATAGGCCTTTTACTTTCTGTTCTACCGTGGCAAACACTACCTCTGTGTTTATGCATAATATGCTACCATTATTAAAAAAAGGTCACTTGGAGGTTCTCCATTTCCCTTTTTGTTCTTTTATCTACATATCTAATTGAGTTGAACTCCATGTTATTGCCTATGTTGGAGGTCATTAATGATGCACCTCGACACCTGGAAATAACTCTTGTTGTCATGCTGAAACATACATATCCGAGTATCTGTGAAGCATTTCCATAACTTCTAACATCCTTTTGTTTAATATAATTGGCCTCCAATAATGAAGAACTATTGTATTTAGCATTTCTGACATTTTGGTCCCCTGTAGACACATAAAGTTTGCTCTAGGTTTCAGCATATCCTTCACTACCACATTTTCCATGGTCATTTTAACCTCTCATGTTCCAGATTTTGATTTCCATTGGCATGTTGGGGAGGTTTATGTAAACTGCATCCTCATCCTTCCCTGGATCCTTCCTTTTCTTTACCTCCATAGCTTTAGAAAGGAGAGAATTTCAGACTCACAATTCAGGTTGAAGACTCTTCTCAGTTCAGTCTCTTTTCCCCCAGTTCGTGTCGTTGTATTTGAAATCATTATATACAATCACAAATTATAGAATTTATCCCCCTTTTCTCAATCAAATATAATTTTGTTGATACTGAGAAAGCCCTCGTGTTGTACAAGAGTTATACTAAAAAGTAGAGAATCAACATAAAGATATGATTCTAAACAAAAGATGGCCATCTTGTTGTACTAATAGGAATTCATGGTGCACAAAAAAAAAACACTAAGGGGTCGTTTGGTAGAGTGCATTAGCAAAATAATGCATGCATTAGCTCTATGTATTAGTAATATCTTGTTTGGTGCACTTTTTCATGCTATGTATAATTAGTTATACACTTTATTGTGTATTGGGTATTACTAATACCATGTATTTCTAGGTATTAGTAATGCAAAGGGATTTAATGCATGCATTAACATTGTCAAAAACCCAATTACCCCTCAAAACCCCTTTTACATCTTTTTTACTATAATTGTGGAGGATATTTTTGTAAATAAATATTTTTATACAATACATTCTATTTTTAATACGCCAAACCAAACAATGCATAAGAAATAATTTATGTATAACTAATGCAACCATAAATAATATAAGCATTACTAATGCATGCATTGTTAATACACTCTATTTAATATTATTTCTATACGCTCTATCAAATGACCCGTAAATATTTTTAGGCAATGCATACTATTTTAAATGCACCAAACTAAACAATGCATAAAATAATCTATGTATAATTAATGCAAGTATTACTAATTCACCCTATTTTGCATTATTCTTATACACTCTGTCAAACAACCCCTAAAACAGAAGACTATTCTCAGATGTACACAAACCCTTTGTAGGAAAGTATATATCTACACAAGAACTTTTTCTTACACCAGACAAATTATCAAATGCATGAGGGCATGTCTGTTCTTAAGTTTTGGGTTCTTTTTTTGATCAAGTAAAAGTATTTTCATTCATAAGCATGGCCAAATTGGCTGTATACAAGTGATATACCAAAAAGTAAAGAATATACAAATTATGATCTCTACAAATTCCATCCAATCCTCTATATAACAAGGAATTTTCTTATTACAAAGAAAATAAGGGAACGAAGACTACTCCTCAACAAAGAGAAACTCGACTCTACACCTGCAAAAGCTCTCTTATTTCTCTCTCCATGCCACCCACACTAACGCAAGTGAAACCACGTTCCAAGGCCTTCATTTCCTTCTCCCACTCTTCTTAGTTGAACATCAAATATTTCACCATTTTTGGCATTGCCCAAAGAGTGCCAAACCACCTACGCATATCCCACCATAGTCTCATGGTTAGCCTGCAATGAAGTAAAAGATGATTCACGTCCTCACCTGCCTCCTTACACATGTAACACCAACTGACACAAACAACTTTTTGCTTTCTAAGATTTTTCGTTATCAAGATCCACCCCCCTTAGTGGCTAAGCCAAGTGAAAAAACACACCTTTTTCCAAGGCACCATTGGAACTCATATTGCTTTACATGGGAATTTAATATCCTCCCTAACTAATAGTTTCTTATAAAAAGACTTCACGGAAAACACTCCATTGTTTTCCAACCCCACCACTAAACATCGGGATGATTTATCAGATTGACTTGCCTATAAATAAGGCTAACAATCTTTGAAGCTTACTCACTTCTCAATCTTGAAAATCTCTTCAGAATCTCAAGGCCCAAAAAGTCTCTCCACCTTGTGCCCCCTAATTTGTTGAATTAGCATCTCTTTGACAAGATATTTTGTACACGTCCACCCCCNCCCCCCTCCCCACACACACAAAAAAAAAACCTCTCCTCCATCTCTATCCTTGAATGACATATTTTCCTCAAAATATGCCCGTCCCTTCATGATAATCCTCCGCAAACCACACCCAAAAGACAAAATGTTATATCTAGTTTTTCAACCTCCTTTCGTGATCCCGTACCTATCAACTATCCCCCCATAAAGCTTGTATCTACACCCCACACTTCCATAACCATTTGCCCAATCAAGCTTTATTAAAGACTTTTAAATGTTTAATTTCAAGGCCTCCATATTTTTTAAGGAGATGTGACAGTCTCCCACTGCTCCAAGTGAAATTTTCTTGCCCCATCCACCGCATCCCAAAGAAAATTCCTCTGAATCTTTTCCAACTTTTCAGTGACCACATTTGGAGCTTGAAACAAAGACATTCAGCGACCACATTTGGATCTTAGTTGCTCTTGCCAATAGAAACGAGAAAATATTTTTCAAGGACCATCTAACATGACATTTCGCAAGTTCACGTTGTGTCTTGCACTTTCCCTATCTTCCTATGCACGTCTCTTCTATTTTGGCTTTATTTGAGTATATATTTTTTGGGTTATGTGTGGATCCTCTCATGCTAGAATCAGCTAGGACTTGTTACTTTTTTCTTAACTTGAATAAGTACTGAATACAGAAATGCTTCAGAGGTAGAAAGGAGGTTGAAACTGAATGTTCTAAAGTTCGCGAGAATTTCTTGAAAACTCATGGGGAACGCTGCCACACTGTTGACAGGTTTGCTTATATGGCTTCTATGTTCTCTTTAATATGTTGCTTTAGATGCAATTCCCTCCCCCCTGTTGGGTCATGTAATTGGGTGCTCTGATGGTGTTTCCTTTTCTTTGCTCTTAACCCATGAAGTTGTATGAGCTTTTTTCTAGAATCTGTGATGATTAGCTTTTATTTTCTCTTTTCCCATGTGTATTCAGGCAGTGCTTCAGTCCAGATTCAGATTTTCTGCGTCACCTACTTTTCTTTTTCAATCCAACATACACTACTGATGTTTCTGTCCTTGTGGAGACATGCCGATCGCTTCTAGAGTTTGTTCGAGATAACGGTTTGTTTCATCTCTGTCTAACTTTATGTGGACAATTTATGTGACTCATATGGAGTGCCTTCATCTATTTGGAGTTGGTGGAGCTGTGTATTTCTGTTTGATTTTGGTTTCGTTTACCAATAGAGATGATTAATGGTAGCTTTATTCTAAGCAGAAAATATTATGTACGTTATATGGGTTAAACTATCTATGGAACTCATGAATTGATGACTATCTTAAAACCTTAGAATTCAAGCAGCATGTTGCATCACGTCAAACAAATGCTTGCTTGAAAATGTTTTGGGCTTTGATGGAGTGTTGAATCATGTCTCCTTGTGTTGGTGCCATGGTTTTAGTAATCTGTGAAACTTAAGTTACTTTTCAATGGAAGTCCACTGAAATGACACTGTATTGTATTATTAGGTATCTCTGTGTATTCTTGATATCTTTTGGTGTTCCCTTCCTAAATAATTGATGTATTGTTGTATGACAAAAATCAAGTGTATGTTTAATGGTTTGAGTTAATTTTTCTTTACCCAGCTTTTATAGAGTGTGGTGCCCTGTCTAAACTGATTATTTATGCTGATTATCACTTATGAGATACTTCTAAAATCTAAATTACACAACTGACCTTGTTTCTTTAAGTGCATGTTTTGTGCATAGCATCTTCGCGTTCAAGTTTAACTGCGTTACAAAACTAGTTCTTTGTTCTCTAATTGAATTTTTTTTGCTCATCATTACATGTTATTACCTTGTTTCTCTGTTATTAGCCTCTTGGGTTTGCATGCTAGAAGCTTTTCATTAGCATTAACAGTGTGCAGGAATTTTACAGGGGATGTTGTTAGCCTCTTTGCTGGTACGGAATATGCTTCCAAAGCTGCCTTGGTGAGATACAGAGTGAAGAAATTCGCTCATGCTTGTATTCGGGCTGTTTATGGAAACAGGTTTAACTCAATACCTTCATTTCTTCTTGATTTACTTTCCCATATGAAGCACCTGAACTTCATTTGGTTAGTGTTACTTTTGTCTCTGTCGAACACAGAGAAAGAGATTTATTTGACCTTATTATCTTTAAAGTTTAAAACCAAACTATTTGTGTAGAGAACATATAATGTTCAAGAAAAAGGGGATAAATTTATTCTTTTGGAAGGAGATGAACTATAGAGCTTTTGAAGACAAATACCATTTTGTGTAGAAAATGAAGATGAGCTATATATTTTTGTTTAATATTTGGTGTTACTATGCAATCACTAGTTGATATGATAAGATCCTTGTGAAGCAGTAGCCTAAGCTTGGTTGGGATTTTGTAAAGTCTTTTTGCACTATTATGGTGCAACTTTATAAATATATATATATATATATATATATACAGTTGTTAATAGTTTTGAAAAGGAGATAAATCTATTCTTTCATGTTTTTAGTCTTTTAATAAATTCTTTCCTTTTACTTTTTTTGGATCGTATTGGACCTGAACTCCAGATCTTTATATTGCTATTGTTCAGTCTTCAGTGTTTGGCATTTCATTCTATTCTTTTTGTGCTATGGGTGTTCTGTTGAATGACCACTTGGAGCTTCACTTCACTACAAAACAACAACATTATATCACAAAGTGGGGTCTGGAGAAGGGGAGAGTGTACACAGACCTTACCTCACAATATAGCAACTTGGTACCCGTATAGTAGTTGCAATTATGAATATCACCCTTATTCTTGTACAACAGAACCATTGCACTCAACCTCCATTCCTTTGACATTTTAGCTGTCCTAAATATGACACTAATCAACCCAGTCAGCCACTCCAATTCGGTATTGTCAAAGGCACGCTTAAGCTCTGAAATGAGGATCAAAACGTGTTGACCGTTTTGCCTTGCTTAATGTGAGCTTCATAGTCGTCATCAATTTTTCATGGCATACTTTCTCTTGCCAACGAGCCTTTCTGAAGAGGCGACACTAAACAATTGATATTTCATTTTATCATAGTTCTTTTTTCATATATTTGTTATTCATGTTTATAATTATTAGTCTTGGCCTCTCTCTCTCTCTCTCTATATATATATATATTCGTATTTTTCTCCTTTTGTGCCTTTTTTCATTTAAGCCAATGCTTTATTTTCGGTTTGCACTCATAGCCCCAACAGACCTTAGAGCTTTTTTGCGCTTTTTGCTTTTGATAACATTATATTGACCTGGCCTGTGTTCTTCCAAAAATCCACCGTGATTTCGTCTTGCCCGGTCACTCTTCCCCTCCTCATCTAACAAATAGCCCCCTTAACCTCCGCAACCTTTATGCACCTACGATACCCAAAATCTCTATGACCCTCAAAATGCTCTAACTCCCCCAACACGATATCCCAGTCCTCTTTTTCATTTAAGAACTATGGTCCCATTTGTACATGTATTATCTTGCAACTTTCTCTTCTTCCCTAACATAGTTAATAAAACACCACTTGTTTTCTATAGCTACATACTATGCTATTTTACGATGTCTTTTATCGTTCCATTATTTCAACACTTCAATGACAAGCTTTATAACTGGTTGCTTAGAATTCTTTACAGAAAGGAGAGTGAGTTTTGGGGGGGGGGGGGATCTTACTCTTCTAAACCTTGAAATTTAATTAGCTTTGATGAAATTGCATGTGGTAGGCATTTATTTTGATTGTGCTACTATACTAGTTATTGATCTATGATTTTACTCATCTATAGTGTCATTTTCTGAAATAAGCTATTTTATTTGACATCTGTAGGACACCAGTTTTTTAGGTCTTAAATCCAATTGGAATGCTAAACAAGTGCTTTCATGTCTTTATTTTACTTATATGAGCCATGCTCGTGCAGGAATAAGTTGAGAGATCAACTTTTTATGGAATCTGAGAAGTCCTGTACATCAGCAATCCTCTTGTTGGATGCAGTAACATTGTTGATTGATTTAGGGCTTCCTTGGGCTTGCAGCACTGTCACCTATCTTCTTCAAAGGAATATATATTCCTTATTTCGGGAAATTGTTCTGATTGGCAAGGTATAATATACATCAACATGAATTCAGCTGATACTTCCTTTCCTCTATAATGTATATTTTCTGACTGCTATTACAAGTACAAGAGCTAGATAGTTAAATTATTTTACTACTTGCCTCAGCATATGTAATCCTTAATGATGAGTTTTTAAGTATATTTTTCAGGGAGTCCAAGTAGTTTGTAGTTATGGATTAATTTCACATTTTTCTAGCTAGCTTTATTGCTTAAAGTGCTCTACTATTGGGAGCTAGAAAGTAGGTAGCAGAAGGTGATGGAATGTGTGACAAGCTTGTAATTATTCATGGAGATTTCTAATAATCTGGACCAATGTTGAATTGCAGGGCTTTCATACAACTCTATTCAATCCTATGTTTCCGATACACTTCTTAAGAATTAGTAAATTATTAATATTTTTTTTTTGAGAAAAGGTACCTAGTAAATTATTAATATGATAAGATTCCTTTCATTATTTAAATATATTTGTGTCTCTGTGTGTATATATATATAGGAAAGGTTTAGAGTCCTTATAGTTGTGTTGTAAGAAAGAGGAATTGCTTTCCTTCCTGTTTTGGGATTATTTTCTCTCTTTTTAGGATTTTATTTTGATTGTTAAAAGTATTGATTAATCTCACCAAGAGATGTCGTAAATATTTACAACAGGGGATACATTACTGAATATGTAATGATGTATATTATATATAGGGCTTTGCTAACCTACTACATTGAAGGTAGTAGATTAGCATGGTGCCAATTTTTTAATTTCCTTAAAAGTTCCTAGCAAAATATTATCAATGCACATACCTCTCCTATGTGGTTTGCGAGCTATTGCATAGGAGCGGGGGTTTTACCCTGTGCGCACCCAAAGGGTAGCGGCTGCGGGTTTCCCTTGTCATCAAAAAAATAAAATAAAAATATTATCAATGCACAAACTGAGAGGGATATCTTTGTCTTGCCACCAAAAACTAAAGCCAATTCCTGTTTTCCCCCTTTCTCTTACATTTTATTCTCTTCATCTGCGAAGCTTGAGGCATCTGTTTTGTTTTATTCTTTTGCTTTCTATCATTCTCTTTCTCTTCTTAATTTTGATAGTCTCCCCATAAATTAAACCATGATCTCCTTTAAATTATTTGTGAGTTGTTTGCATTCTTAAGATTTATTGTCAATATTGATGAGTATAAAAGACATGTAACAAACCCAACATTTAATTTCTGTAATCAAAATTCAGGCGGAGGGAAATGGGTCTTCTACCATTATTTTTTTGACAAAGGGTCTTCTACCATTATTCTCTAAATGAAATGGTTTCGTAGAGAAAAAAGAGAAGATAGGTGGGTTAAGAACACATGTTAATTAGTGTGTGTAAA
Source organism: Solanum stenotomum (assembly GCF_019186545.1). Classification (NCBI taxonomy): domain Eukaryota; kingdom Viridiplantae; phylum Streptophyta; class Magnoliopsida; order Solanales; family Solanaceae; genus Solanum; species Solanum stenotomum. The sequence goes on along the minus strand of NC_064282.1, from coordinate 60,101,293 downwards.
ATGTCACTTTTCCCCTAAAATGGGACTAGAAATTGGCTAAAATATTGGGAAATACCAAGAATGGCAAATTTCATCAACAAGATGGAGCAATTCAGTGGGTTGGGAACAGATGAAGATGAACTATGGTGGAAGGGAGATGAGAAAGGCACATCAAAGTGAGCAAAGCGTACAGGAAAATGAAACACAACCAGCAGCCAAGCAGTTGGCCATGGAAGAACATTTGGAAAACCAAAATACCATATAAAGTGGCATGCTTTGTGTGGCTTCTGGCAAAGGACGCAATGCTTACCCAAGAGAACCTAATGAATAGAGGGATAATTTGAAACCCCAGGTGCTTCTTGTGCGAGGAGCAGGCAGAGACTGTGAATCATCTATTCCTACATTGTAGAACCACAGGACAACTATGGAGATTGTTTTTGAACCTCAGAGGAATAGCATGGAGCATACTTGGGAAAATTACAGAGGCCTTAACAAGCTGGGAACAAGCTGGGTTGTTGGGCAAGAATAGAGGCAGGTGGAGGATAGTCCCAGCAAGCATTTGGTGGACAATATGGAAGGAGAGGAATTCTAGGTGTTTTGAGAGCATAAAGAACAATATGCAACAGATTAAGCTCACTTGCATCTTGCTACTGTGTTTTTGGTGTAATCAGTTACTTTTAAATCATCCCGTCTCTATTATTGATGTTTTAGACTCATTATAGACATAGGATCATAGAATCATTGATGTAGGTAGTACTTTGTAAATATGGGGCTACAACAACTCTTGTAAGATTCGGATTCTAACATATATAGACAAAGTTACCAGTTTCAGAAAAAAAAAAAAAAAATTGGCTAAAAGAATGGGGGTTTGCTGAACCGAGATGATCCCTGATAGAATGAGTGATGAACTTGACGAAGAGGGATGGTAAGAAACTAGGTCATGCTGGTGTATCAAAAGACGAAACTGTCATTACTGCTAAAGAAATATTTAGAATAGTAATAGGGATCTTTTGGGTAATTTAAAAGTGGGTACAATGCTAACATACTACCTTCATATAGTATATATGATTAAGGATTTTACTTGTAAACACTATTTAAACCCCAACATATTTGAGGGAATAAGCAAGTACTTCATTCTCAATATTTTTCTTTGTTTTCTGATATTTTACATGGTATCTGAGCCTATAAGATCTTGGTAGAAATTCAAATAGCTTTCGCTAACGGCAGGCAATGCCGGCCAAGATGTGCCGCCAATGATTTTCTTCTTCCATGTATCTAGCACAACTCCTCTCTCCAGCAATCGGTGTTCCTCTCTCCGTTCTAGCATCGTTCATCTCTTGGACGACCATTATGGTGCCACTATCACTTTGGTGACCCGCACTGCTACTTTCTATGTGACCAACACCCTCCTCTGATCTTGAATTTCTATTAGAGCCAAGAGTTTGAGTCCCTATCTGAAAATTCTTTTACTCGAGGCAAGTTTGAGTTCCTACTCTGAAATCAAAGCCAAGGGTTTTGCTTTACTCTTAGATTTCTTTCTACATATTTTGAGAATTCTCTCTCGCTCTTCTAGTACTACTTTCTCTATTTCTTTTTCTGGTTAAAAAAATTTCTCTCATCCAAAATTTCCTTCAATTTCTCTAGTTCAATTAAAACATAATGACTATTTCCTTCCAAACCAATCTTCTTTTTCTTCTTAATCTCACAAAAGCAAAGAAAAATTTCTTGTGCTTATTCCTAAATTAAAATGGTTGTTTAGACTAATGGAACTGGAATCCTACCTTCACTGGATGCAAGAGGGATCAAATACCTCATTCTATTACCTTGATTTGTGGTGATTATGAGAACTATCTTCATCTTCGGTAGGTGCAAAGCAACATTATCATCTCATCTACAGCTGCAAGCTCAACCTGGTACACAAAGTGTGACTCATTGCCTGCTCTTACAACATCTACTGCTTCCGTCAAGCACTCATCAGATGAGGTTGAGTATATTTGTGGCTCCAGAATTGAGTATATTTGGGGCAAATTAGGAGAATAGAATATGTACGCTCCAACCTGAGGGCAAATGTTAAGAATTAGCAAATTATAAATGTGGCAAGATCTTCTTTCTCAAAAAAATAAATGTGGCAAGATCTCATTCCTTAATAAAAATTACTATCATGTCCTCGTTAAGGTTACTTTTCTTTTTAGAGTTACTTGTGAACACTATTTAAGCCCTAACATGCTTGACGATATAATCAAACAATTTATTCCCCAACATCTCTCTTCTTTTCTCATTCTGCACAACTTTTAAGCATTCTCTGCAAAAGATATAGACTACTTTTGGCACCTTCTTGGTTCGTTATTAGTTTTACTTATAAAAAAGAAAAAAAAGCCGCCCAGTGGTAAGCAGAAAAGACTTGAATATCTATCGAGACTGTAAACTTTGATATGATGTGAGAAATGAGTGAAGAGAAGATATGGGGGGAACGCTCCGGACAATTATCTTGTGCTTAGGACCTTCAACAAATGCTTTGGACAATATACATGAATGTAATATTTCTTCGGATGGGAAATAATATTAAACAAGACAAGTAGACAACCTTATTTTTATGCGTGCATTATTTATTTGTTTTTCGGTTTTGGTGTACTAGTATCTCAAGAATCCAAATTTCTCCTTGCCTAGGTGTTTGTTTAAGTTTGAAGAGTGACATGATGCAGCTTAATTTTTGCAGGATAGAAGCTTTCCAGCTTCCAACAGGGTTGTATCTTCATTCGAGCGCGTGCTTGGACTAATTACATCTCATATTGGTCAAGGCACTTGTACTTGCCCAACTGTTGATCCACAATGTTTCTTTCCCTCCCAGATTCTTACAATTCCATTTTTATGGCGGTTTTTCCCTCACCTGAAAGAGGTAATTGGTTACAATGTTCCACCAGAACATTGCTGTTTCAATGGAGGATCAGATTAAGGGATAATCCTTTGCCAACCAAGTATCAAGTTGCTCTATGCTAGCTCATGTAAAATGATCTTTAGGATTATCTGCATGAATTGTCAGCTCATGTCTCATATTTGTGCCATATAGTTGTTCATCTTCATGTGGAAGTTCAGATTTATGCTTCTGTGAAGTTTATGTTCAGCTGGTTTCATTTCATTATGCAGATCTTTGCAAGTCCATCAGTGAGTCGTCATTATTTTCATCAGATGAAATTATGCATGAAAGACCATATTAATGTCCTCCCTCCTGATATAGCGATTGATCTTCCTGGTTATGCTTGCCTTCTTGGGAATCTATTGGAAGTTGCCGGGCTTGCTTTTGCTCAGCCAGAATCATTCACTATGGTAAAGACTAAAGACATACCATTAGCTTTACTCAAATAAAAGATATTTTTTTGTGGTACAAGTTTTATAATTACTGTCATTTATGTTTGGAACCTATGTTATAAGGACATGTATGAAGGAGTCGTCACTAGCGTGAGAATAATAGTAGTAGATACAGAGAAGTTTCCCACAACCGTGGTTTACAAGAGGTATTGACTTGAGCAGGTTCTTGTTTACCCTAATTATGAATGAGCTAACCAGCACAACACAAAAAGAGGTTTCATGGTGTATGCTATATGCTAACGATATTGTATTAATTAATGAAATAAACAAGGGTATCAACTATAAGCATGAACAATGGAGAAACAATCTAGAGACTAGTAGTTTCAGGATAAGTAGAAGGTTTTCTAAATATATGACTCTGAAACTAGAACAGCAGTATTAGTTGAGATTAAGATTTGATGAGATTGTGGTGTCTTAATTAAACAAACCAGATATATAGGCTCATTGTTCCAAGATAATGAATGATAGATTATGATGTTACATATAGAATCAAGATCCGATACTTGAAATGAAAAGTACTACTGGAGTGTTATATGACTAGAGAATGGCTACCAAAACAAAAGGTAGGTTTTTAAATTAAAGCACTATTAAGCTCTGAAGCTGGGTGAAGCAAAAGTTGTGTGCTTCGCCTCGCTTCATCGGTGCTTTAGTGTGGGTGTCAAGGTGCTAAGCCGTGTGCCCCTTCACTGATGGATTCTACTTAAGAGCACAGCAACATTTTTTTTGTGTGTGTGTATATATATATATATAAAAAAATAATTCATTCTTCTGTCCAAATATTATTGTTTATGTTTATAATTACACTTTTTTTTTTTTGATAAAAGTAATAGTTAGTCTATATTTAT
>NC_064282.1:60086067-60097003 GCF_019186545.1 Solanum stenotomum | reverse complement strand
GTTTATGTTATTTTGGCTAACAAAATTGTTAAGTGTTGTAGGTTGGAAAACATGTTCATTGGATAACCAAATCGAGGATGAAGTCAGAACCAAGTGTGCATGTCACAAGGAGAGCTGAAGAAGGAACTCAACTCCACTTTTTCTCCGTGTCACGAATAATCTGAGAAGAAAAATATGGCCATGAAAATAAATTGGAACCAAAGGCCTTCGAAAAGGCTCCCTGTCACAGAGCTATCGTGGATCAGGATAAAATGCAAAATAGGTGAGTCTTCCTTGACTTTGCTTCGCGGACCTGTAGACTAGAATTTTGCCGCGTTTTCCAACCTATAAATAAATTCATTTTTTTGTTGTACAATTATTCCCTTTCTAATTTTTTGAGGACAAGACTTGGTTGACTTTTTTCTTCAATTTCTAGGGTTCATTCCTACTCTTTTTCATCTTTTAATTTCTAGAATGTATATTCAATATCCAAACTTTGAGAATCAAATTATAAGTAGCTAAATCCCTTTGTTCTAGGTTTGTAGCTACGAATGATTTTTTAGTATCAAATCTATGGATTAAGTTTGGTTATCATTAAAAGTTATTCTTCTGTTCTTAAATTTACTATTTTAATGTTTCATCACCATTAGAATTAAAATATTATCTTTTCTTGAACTCGGGAGAGGAATTGAGAGATACGATCTGGAATACAATAAGTATGATATTTCTTTGTACAAAGATGATATTGATATGTATCTAGGATAGAGATATACCTAGTTACCATGCTTGGTATTGAAACAAGATGAAAGCTTAATGGTCCGTAGTTGTATCAATCTATCCCCACTCAACGATGTAGTTAGATTGTCAATTGTGGTAGGTGGTTAGAGGTCAGGAAATCATAATTATATTATTAATCTTGTGAATCAGTAATTTGATAACCATTCAAATTCTACAGTGAAATATGTTGGGTATGTAGCAAGAGTAATGGGAAATGGAGGGAAGATGAAAAGAGAGGANACTTGAAAAGTTGGGAAATTGAAGAGTTGAGAACTTGAAAAGTCCTCTTATGCTTTATTGAAAAGGCATTTGTTCATCATCGGTGGTGGAAAGAAAAATAGGAGAGTTTAAATATAGAAACACTCATATTAATTGTTAAAAGGGTTGGAAAGAGGGACCCCCCTCGCGCCGTCGTCGTCGTCGCTCGCTCGGCTCGGCTATGGCTTTGGAAAATGATCGATCGACAGATTATTTTTTGGACAAAGTTTGTTTTAATTATTTTAGTTAATTATTAAATTAAATTAAATTAAATGGCCAACGTTTTAATTAGTTAATTAACCGAAGCATTTCAATTAATTAGTTAATTAACCCGACCTGACTCTGATCCACGCGACCCATTTTATTTAAATCCTTCCTGTTTTATTTGAATTTCCCGCCGTTGGAAGTGACTGTTCTGAAAGGTTGCAACTTTCAGAAACAACTATGACCGTTTGAAAGGTTGCAAACTTTCATGAATGGTCTTGTGGATTCTGAAAGGATCGCAACCTTTCGGAACCAGTTCCTCTTGCTTATAAATACATTGATTCTTCAGACTTATTCCTTACAAATTTTTCTGATTTCTTCTTCTTCTTCTGCACAAAATTTCTTCGTGTACTTTAATGTTGTTGAGTGGTTCACTGACACCAGAGTTTTGGGTATCAATACACTGGTGATTGAGATCATTCTATCCTGGGAGGACATATTCCAAATCAAACCTCAGATACTAGAGGGGAATAATTTCCTTAAGGGGACATTGTGCATTCAGTGGGCTTGATCTTTTCTGATTTTGTTTTTTCCAGATTGTGGTACGTTTTTTACAGATTTTAGTTTTGTCAATTAATTTCTGTTGAACTATTCTTACTGGTTTATTAAACTTTGGTTACTTCGTGTTTCTGAAAAGTTTATTGAAATCAGTAATTTTAGTTTTTTAAACACAGATTGATAACAATCTTAAGGAAATTATTTTATACTTTTTAATCTGTGTTTCTGGTGGAGAGAAAAACCTTCGTGGTTTTATACTCCTGTTAAGTTTGCAACTTAAGTTATTGCTTACTGAGTCATTTGTATCAATTTATGTTTGTTACAGATTCTGAAATGGCTAATGACAAAGTTACGGTGGTTGTTGCTGCACCAACCCGAACTGCTGCACTACTAGCAGAGAAACCGAGAAAATTCTCTGGTGTAAATTTCAAAGGATTGCAGCAATGGGTATTTTTCTGGATTACCACTCTTGGTCTGCATAAATTTACCAATGTAGTAACTCCAGTGCCTACTGCGAAAATACCATACAGAGAAAAATTCATGATTATTGAAGCATGGAAACAGGCAGACTTCCTATGTAAGGGCTACATTTTGAGTGCTTTAGAGGATGATTCATATAATGTCTATAATGCAATGACAACTTCGAAAGAATTGTGGGATGCACTTGAGAAGAAATATAAGACAGAAGATGCATGCTTGAAAAAGTTTGTGGTCGCAAAGTTTTTAGACTATAAAATGTCAGATAGTAAAACTGTAGGATCGCAAGTGCAGGAACTTCAACTTATTTTCCATGATCTGATTGCTGAAGTAAATGAAGCATTTTAAGTGGCTGCAATGATCGAGAAGTTACCTCCTTCGTGGAACGACTTCAAGAATTATTTAAAGCACAAACGTAAGGAAATGAAGCTTGAAGATCTTGTGATTTGGCTCAAGATTGAGAAAGATAACAAAACCGCCGAAAAGAAGTCTCGTAAGAGCTCAACAATAATTGGAGTTAATATTGTTGAAGAAGCTCCTACCAAAGACAAGAAGAGAAGGAAGTCCAACGGACAAAAGACAGAACAGGCCAAGAAAAATTTCAAGGGCAACTGTTACAATTGTGGTAAGGCTGGTCATAAGTATTCCGATTGTCGTGCTGCAAGAAAAGACAAAGACAAAGAGAAAGGCAAAGGCAAAAGCCAAGCAAACATTGTGGAAGAGATGGAAGATGCAGATGACCTTTGTGCAATGATCTCGGAGTGCAACTTAGTTGGAAATCCCAAGGAGTGGTTTCTCGACTCAGGTGCCACTAGACATATTTGCTCTGCGAAAGAAGCCTTTGCAACATACATATTTGCTCTGCGAAAGAAGCCTTTGCAACATACACTCCTGCTGAGGTTGATGAAAATTTGTTCATGGGAAACACAGCAACAACAAGGATTGCAGGAACTGGGAAGGTAATATTGAAGATGACATCCGGTAAGGTGTTGACTCTGAACAACGTTCTACATGTTCCTATTATAAGGAAGAATTTAGTTTCTGCTGCACTGCTCATTAAAAATGGGTTTAAGTGTGTCCTAGTTAGTGACAAAGCTGTAATAAGTAAGAATTAGATGTTGTTTGGAAAAGGCTACCTCACTGAGGGCCTCTTCAAACTGAATGTAATGATTGTTGATAGTATTAACAAGAATTTTGCTTCTGTTTACTTATTGGAGTCAAATGATTTATGGCATGCCCATTTGGGACATGTAAATTACAAAGCCTTGCGAAAATTGGTTACTTTAGAAGATTGCCTAATTTTAAATGCCATAAATCGAATTGCAAAATTTGTGTGGAAAGTAATTTTGTTAAACATCGTTATAAGTTTGTTGAAAGAAATTCAAAACCTTTAGACTTAATTCACACATATATATGTGATATGAAGTCGACACCATCTCGTAGTGGGAAAAAGTATTTTATAACTTTTATTGACGATTGCACTCGATTTTGTTATGTATATTTGCTTAATAGTAAGGATGAAGCAATTGATGCATTTAAGCAATACAAAAATGAAGTGGAAAATCAATTGAATCTAAAGTTAAAAATGATTCGAAGTGATAGGGGTGGAGAATATGAATCTCTTTTTGCTGAGATATGTTTGGAATATGGTATTATCCATCAAACTACTGCATCCTATACACCGCAGTAAAATGGTTTGGCTTAATGGAAGAACAAAACATTAATGGAAATGATGAATGCCTTGATAATCAGTTTTGGTTCACCAAGAAATCTATGGGGAGAAACCATCCTTACGGTTAACAAGATACTCAATAGGGTACCCCGTAGCAAAACGCAATCGATTCCACATGAGTTATGGAAAGGAAGGAAACCCAACTTGAAATATTTCAAAGTGTGGGGGTGTCTTGCTAAGGTAGAAGTTCCTTTACCCAAGAGGGTGAAAATTGGACCCAAAACAGTGGATTGTGTATTTATTGGATATGTTGTGAACAGTAAGGCTTGTCAGTTTTTGGTTCACAAATCTGATAATCCTGAAATTTATGAGAATACGGTAATTGAGTCAGATAAAGCTGAGTTCTTTGAACACATTTATCCGTATAAAACTTAATGTGAGTCGACAGGTGAAAGATCTAAACGACCACGGGAAGAATCAAAGGAAAATGCACAACCTAATAGAAAGCATTCATGGTTTATCAAGATATGTTCTAATATATTCGAAAGGAATATTCCTAATTGGTTTTGTAGATGGTGGACATTATATGGTCCCTCGGTTAAAATTTTACCAGAATCTTATAAGAAATTATATTTAGAGTGGATAGATATCTTCCCAAAGATTATAAATTTACAGGGAAATAATATATTCTTTGAGGGAATGTCACTAATGAATTTCTTCATTGAATTCTCTATTCCATGGATCTTAAAATGGTCGATAGAAGTTAATACTACTTTTGATGGATTTCCGTGTTTGCAAAGAACTTTTTATACAAAGTTCTGGAGTAAATTATTATAGAAAAATCAAGAAGGACATCTACATGGACAGGAAATCCTTGATTTAATAAATGTAAAAATAAGTGGTTATTATAATTCCGCCACAAATGATTCACTAGCGATGGATGATTTTAGTCCATTCAAAAAAAATTACTACAAAAATTCAAATGAAGAAGGGATTAATTGCAAAGTCGAAAGCAATATCGATTTATATGGAGGAAGTGAAAAGGGATTTAATGAAAAATTTGGATGTTGAATTAAAAGATGATACTTCTATGGCATCAGCCAGTCATACCAATGATGAAATGAAGAAGCTTGTTTAGCAGGTGAAGGACAAAATGTGGATAGTGATGAAGAAATCGACATTGAAGCTATCCTACAAAATTACCAAAAACAAATCGAAGAATCTTCGAGTGGGAGTGCAGTTGGCAAAGGAAAAGAAAAAGTCTAGCTATCAGCCAAAATTATTGAAGCTACTTTGATAAAGGTGTCGGCCATATATAATAAGGCCAAACTACTTTATATAATGGAATAAAAGGCCATGTGAATGTGTCGGCCTCTTTATTGTATGAATGACCATTGTAAAAATGTGGGCCAATTTCTTTTGTTTGTTTTTGTCTTGAAGATTCTTTCCACCACTATATAAGGGAACGACGTGTGTTTAGTTGGAGGCAGGATTTAGAACCCCCTCACTCTATATATCTCTCTCTTTGTAATATTTTCCCAGTTTTAAAAGTTTGAATAAAATTTGCAACTTGATTTCGAAGATATCGTCTCAAGGTACTATTCTCTTTATTATTTTGATTTTCTTTTGGATTTTATAAAATCCAAAAATTCCTTATACATGGGGTGGTTAATATCAATACCACTGGTTCCACTGGAACTCGATGATCCACTAATATTAGCGGTTATTAGCTACTTATTTCCATGTTGGATGAGGATATTACCTCTTCCTCCTCTTGACGTGTTACGTCCTCTTCCCCTTTGTGGAGGGGGCCATGATGGTCTAATCCTACAAAAAGACATAAACGTTTATTAATTCAAATATTCTCTAGTAAGAAAATCTGGAAGACTATTATCTTCATCCTTTTTATATTGTATCTCAAAATCAAAAGAAGCTAATAATGCTTGCCATCTTGCAAACATCTGTTTAGACACATTATGTTTAAAATCTTTATTAAACATGAATTTAGCCGCTTGGCAATCAGTTTTTATTAAAAACTTTTGGTTATAAAGATCGCCTTGGAATTTAAGCACACATTTTACTATAGCCAAGATTTCTTTATCTGTAGTAGCATAATTTTTTCTGGGCTGTATTCCATTTGCCCGAGTAAAATTGAACTATGTAATGGCGTTTATTATCCGGACAATATTGAGTTAATACTCAGCCATATCCTATATCTGAAGAATCAGTTTTTATCGTCTTTTCCCAATTCGGATTGGCCAAAGTTAAACAGGGAAGGACGTAATAACATCGGGAAATTTAGAAGCAAATTCAATGCTTCTGTTAATAGGACTAATGTTTCCTTTTTCAATATTATGACCAAGAAACCTGACATTTGTTTTGAACAAAGCCATCTTAGGTTGAGATAAAACTAACCCATTTTGAATAATTATTCTTTTAAGCAATTCCAAGTGTTTAAAATGAGTTTCTATATTTTTAGAAAATACAAGGATATCATCTATATAAAATATTATAAAATTACTATAAGGAATAAATATATCATTCATTATTTTCTGAAATTCTGATGGAGCATTTTTTAAACCAAATGGCATAACATTCCATTCAAATTGCCCCATCGGTACATTAACAGAGGTTTTAAACCTGTCTGACTCAGCTATCTGAATCTGCCAATAACCTTATTTCAAATCAAATTTAGAGAATATAATAGCATCATAAACTCTATCTAATAAATCTTTTTTATTAGGAATCGGATACCTTATACATCTTAATGCATGTTTATTATTATTATTATTATTATTATTATTATTATAGTCTAACATTTGTGTAAACAAGTGTTCACAAGGAAAAGTTGTATATTAATATAAATTTTAGTAAAGTTAATCTTTTGCATAGATTTGAGGTATTACTACAAGGGTTGTTCATGGTTATGGTGAAAAATCAATTCGAATTGCAATCAAATCCAATCCGATTAAAAAATTGTTATATAGTGTAATATTGTTAGGTATGATTTTAAATTTTGAAAATTGATATTATTTAGTTCAGTTTTGATTTTACTGAAAAAACCATAAAAATAATCAAATCGGACCGAGAAATTATATATATAAATTTTATAATTTTTTTTTATATATTATGTATAAATAAAATATAAATATTTTATTAAATGTTAGTTAACTTAAATCTTCAACTTTATTATTAAATATGTTATTTATTATTGTGAAAATTTCACAAATAGCTACTATAGGAAACTTAATAGGCTCCTTATGTACAGTTTGCATAATTACGATCGTAGCTATAATTTCATTTGTTATGAATAATCTAGTCTATAAAATTCACGTTTTGTTGTATAATTGAGTTATTTTCATCCGTATTTGTATAAACTGGTTAGTATCAATTGATTTGTATTTATTTTTGTACAAATTATTTTTGATTGATAATTGTAGTTTTTGTGGAATAAGAGTTTGTATATATGAGCTATTTACGTCTGTGGTTGTATAAACGGAGTAGCAACAACCAATTTGTACTTATATATTTTGTATAATAATAATTATGTTGGTAGACTTTTGTAATTGTATACTTTGTATAAGTAAATTATAAAAATATACAGTTAGAATAACTATATATAATTACATATTTATACAAATATAGATACACCTGTAGATCTAAAATTGGATCTGTTTTTGGAGTAGTACAAATTTCAGAAATATACAAACATGATAAAACTCAAAAATTTGTTAGAATTTATACAAACACAAACATCTGAACTTTAAAAAGTTATACAAATTATATTATATAAAAGTTAGACGATTATATTATAAAAATTACAAAAACTACATGTATTACAACTCAGATGTGGCTGCGTAATTATGCCTATAAGTTAGTGATGAATGATAATTAATTCAAAGTGTAGCTATGTTAACTATTGAACTAGTATATGTTTGCTTATTCGCGTTATTTTCTCTATTAAATTTACTCCTTTCGTCTTGCCAAATACTTATATTTTAGTCCAACTATTACAACCCTAAGTCCAAGCCCATCGAAATTCAGTACTTTAGTCTTTATCCACCCTACCTCACATAAGATAATAACATTGTCTCTTAATTGAATCACTTTGTTCGTGTAATAATAACTCTAGTGTTGCTTAACTGTTTGATTGAATCGGTAGTATCTTTCTTCTGGATTGTTCATATATTAGGTGTTTGTTTATCGAGATACCTATATCCTAAAAAAATTATTACTTTCAAAGTGAAAGAACCTAAAATCCCGAACTAGATCGACAATAACCAAATCGATAGTTATTTTGATAGTTATTTTTTTGTTTGATTTGGTTTCGTTTTAGAAATTTAAAAACCAACTAAATTGTTTGATTTTCACCAATAACCAATCCAAATTGAACCATGAATACCCCTAATTACTACTGTAATAAATAATTATACTAAGATGAAATATATTACACTTTATAGATGAAAATAATGAAGATATTAGATTAAAATATGATCCCATATACTAGTTAGATATCCAATCTTTTTATTTTATTTTTCTTTTACTTTCCTCGATAAGTATTTAATTAAGTCATACATACTGATGATAATATACTAATCATATTTTGACCAAATTCAAAATAGTATTACATAGATCACTTGTAATTATCTTACAAGTAATATGATTGTATACATATTTCTACCTTCGATATATCTTCAATATATAGAACTTAAAATCGATAAGGATTTAACACATGGAGCATAAAAAAATTAACACATGGAGCATAAAAAAATTAACACATGGAGCATATATTTCTTCTCATGATCACAAAATTACAAATTGTTCCTAAAACGATCCAGTACTGACATTATGGTACGAAATGGATTTTGAGCCTAACATAACCTTAAAAGTTAGCTCATAAGAAGTATATATTCAAAGGCCATATAAGGAAACCACATATCCCTATTTCATCCAATGTAAAACTCTTCAACAATTACATATTAAAAAATATACGTACTGATAAAATTCGGGATTAGGTCTTGGAAAATGTACGTACTAATAGAATAAGTGATTAGGTTTAGAACATTATAACTTTTTATAAATTAAGATTTAGGTATTGTAATGACTTTAAGACCAAAAACACCGAAAAAAATTAAAATGAACTTTAAAAAGTACATACTAATAAAAATAGAGTGTAGGTCTTGAAAAAATGAAATTTCTAAAAATTTATGGTTTAGATCTTTTGTAAATATAAGACCTAAAACATCAATACAATGAACTTGAAGAAAATATACGCACTAATAAAATTAGGGTTCAAATCTTGAAAAAATATAACTTCTAACAAATTAGGGTTTATGTATTGTAACTTCAAGACCTAAAACACCAAAAAAATAAACTTGAAAAAAAAATATACGTACTAAACGAATTAGTATTTATGTCTTAGTAAAATGTAACTTCTAAAAAATTAAGATTAAAGTATTGTAACTTCAAGGCATAAAACACCAACAAATTAAAATGAAATTTTAAAAAAAGTACATACTAATAAAATTTGAATTTAGGTCTTGAAAAAATGTAACTTCTAAAAAATTGCAATTTAGGTCTTGTAAATGAATATCAAATATCGTATATAAATATTAATTTTAAACATTGCATGTAAAAGACATTTTTGTTCTATCAATATGGATTCTGGGATGCATCCACGACCCATACTAATTAATTAACATTTTTTTAACAAATAAATTTCAAATCCATTACATTAAATGTCTTGTGATGTACTACCAAATTTAAACTTGTTGTTTAAATTCTGAATCTGTCTCCTACATTTTAGATAAAATTGAGCTCAAATTGATATAGCTAAAGCCTTGAGGTTAGTTTAGTCATTCAACAGTAAAACTTTTCTAATATTCTAAGTATGATAAATAAATGTTTGTGTCCAAATATTCTCACTTACCATATCTTCCCTCTGTATATATTCATAGGTAGAAGTAATCCCTAGGGTTTACTTTTGGCCGCTAACAATCCACAACAACCTCCGATGACCTACATCTACATGAATCAGGTAAATCAATTTTCCTCTTCCTAATTTGTTCCTTTGTACTATCTTTTAGGGTTCAAATCGTTGTTCATAGTTCTAATAGATTTTTATGTGGAGAATTTGATGTTGTGTTTCTATTTGTTGAGTTTAACTGCTTTGATATCCTTTACTTGATTCAAGAGTGTGTCTGGAAGCAAGATTTCCTATCTGCACAAGGTACAGGTAAGGTTTGGGTATGTTGTTGTTTTTAGATGAGTTCAAGTCGGCCAAGTTAACATTTTTCTGAAACAATTCTAGTGCTTAAGCTTTCTCTGAGCCAAGGGTTTATCAAAACAGTCTCTCGTGGTTAAGGACGCAAATAACTTATGCACATCAAATCAAATCATTTATAAAAAAAAAGTACTTTTGGAGAAAAACAATTTGTGTTTTGTGTTGTATGTGCTCAAAAGGACTTCTTTTTTTGACCAAACACCTTGAATGTAAAAAGGAGTGCCTTTTTGTGCTTTTAGCCTAATAGAAGAGTCTAGCCAAATAGGCTACTAGAAACGTAAGGATTCCTATTCTTCCAAACTTCCTAACATTTCTTAAAAATTTCATTGATTACGTCTATCAAGAATGCAACAATTGTGAATGGAATATACTTTAGTGATTAAAAAGAATGACTACAAAGAAATTGGCTTGTCTTAGTTGTTGATCATTAAATAATTTCCTGATTTGAATAAGGAATCTAACTGTTTATCATCATAGAATATGACCAAAAAGGACGAAAGGACTATTAGTGTCACGACCCGATTTATCAAGTCATGATGGCACCTACTATAACCCACCAGCAGGTAAGCCAACCCGTAACCCGGAACAACAAGTAATGGGTCTGAGGGTAGAAATTAAACAAGAGTAGGCAAATAACAATATAAACAGGCGGAAGCAAACCAAAAACATATATACAAATAAAGATCCCCCCCAAAACCTAGAAGTCACTAGTACAAAGCTACTACAAA
>NC_064282.1:60084296-60085967 GCF_019186545.1 Solanum stenotomum | reverse complement strand
AGTAGTAAATGGGGGTATGTACATGAGCATACAGGCAACAAAGACAAATAATCTAACTAACTCCGCCGGGCTCCCATAAACCCGACGGGTACGCTCGTGCACAATAAAAGAAATCACCTGCACGGACCCCCATAAGCCCGGCAGATGCACCGGCAGTTGAAGTAAAATAATGGAGCTACAAGGTCTATCACAATATTACCAATTTCCAGACTTTTAACTAAACCATTCCCAATCATATTCCAGGATCTCATTACGTCCCGGACTTTAATCGGAATCTCTCCAACCTCCAAAACCTCAACTTACAGATGAGAGTAATCAAGACTAAACTGAAGCTTTAGTGAGGAATTGGGAATACACCACGTGCAAGCTGGACTACGGACTCGAACCGGGTACTATAGCTAATGAGTCAACCTATATGGGCTGGACCACGGACTCAAACTGGGTGCTGTAGCCAAAGGTCGGGCACGGGTGGGCTGGACCACGGACTCGAACCGGGTACTGTAGCCAAAACCAGATCACAGGTAAGCTGGACCACGAACTCTAACTGGGTACTGTAGCTAAGCCTGGACATAAGTAAGTTGGACCACGGACTCTAACCGGGTACTGAAACCGAAACCAGATCACAGGTAAGCTGGACCACGGACTCTAACCGGGTACTGTAGCTAAGCCTGGACATAAGTAAGCTGGACCACGGACTCTAACCGGGTACTATAGCCGATAGAAAAGCAGGGCATTATGGATACAAGGTCTTAAGCTGAGTTACCGTCTAGCTAAGGTTCAGACTATCAGACTCAAGTCTGCTATATCAGTCTACAAGGAGCTGACCGTCCGAAACGACGTCGGACAAAGTTCTACTGCCCAACGACATCCAAAACCTTGCAAGTCTATGGCAATACTAGTCTAAGCCTAGACTAAGGCCAAACATACTTCAAATCAATATTATCATATACACCACAAAATATGGATATTCAATAATATCAAGAGACATGCTGTCATAATCCAACACTTTCCCGAAATAAGGTCTAAGGCAGGAATTATAGAAATTTAGCATGATCGACACCCGAACCCCTCCATACTCAAGCAAATTAATAAACAAATGCCTAAACATGCTCAAACTCACGAGAGAAAGTCATACCCTACCTGAAAGCCGACCACGCGTGCTCCAACTCACGGTACCGGATCTTTTCCCCTCCGAACGGTCTCCAAATGCTTCCCCACTAACAAAAGGTTAATCACCTTGTCATTACGAATATAATGACACTAAAATTATATTTTTCGGAGACGGACCCAAAATCGGGTCTAAAACGTGATTGTGGGGCCCACAATTAGAATCTCAAAAACGAATCTGTGAAAACGTCTCAAATACCTTACTAAACTAATACACCAAAATTTAGCACAAACAGATGCCAAAAACATAGCAAATCAGCCACAACAATTAAAATGGGCAGCCCCTTGATCACCAATTTTTGGAAAAACAAGACCCTTTCAACCCAAACAGATTATACCACGACGATCCTTGCAAAAAACTCTACAAGTTAGCCTCAGGAATGACTCAAAACGGACCTAAGATGATCAAGATCTCACATTTCAAAATTCAACAACAATTCAATCCGGAAATCACCCTAGCAGTGGCTAAAATCGATTCCTTACCTCAAACGAAGCCTCCTCTCG
>NC_064282.1:60062204-60083970 GCF_019186545.1 Solanum stenotomum | reverse complement strand
AAGGCGGAATTTCCATTTGGAGATCGCTTCGATGAAAAGTGGGTCCCACACCCAATATCGTTTTGAGCCAGATTCCACAACTGCCATCTAAAGCCTCGGGAAATGAACAAAGGGTCGTTCTAGACCAAAATCGATCTTCCGAAGCTAACCTAGCTGTCAGAATTTTCATATGAGCACGACTTCCAAGAAGGTTGACCAAAGTCAACTTTTCAAGTTATAAAAATCTCCAAAACAGGGAAACAGGCCTAAAACCCAACGAACGACCAGGCGACCGAACAGTCAGTGCCAGCAAGTCATAAATGACTTGGGGTCGCTACAGGAATACTCTATACGAGGGAAAGAATTCTTTAATTTAAAAATGACTTGGAGGGTCATTACAATTAGCCCCTACAATAACAACATACCCAATGTTATCCCATAAGTGGGATGTGGGGAGACTAGAATGGTGCTTGACTCAAGATATAACTTAAGTTGTTGTTTGCACTCCTTTCTTTATCCCGTTCACATTATTTTTCCTTATGTTGTTTCTCATTTTTTTCTCGCAGGTTCTCATTTGTAGTCCCTCTCATTGTCATCATTTGCCTTATCCTTCATCCTAGGTTCATCTTTCTGAAGTTTTTCTTTTCTCTTTTATTATATTTTGCAGCTCATACACATTCTTTGTACTGAGATCCAAAGGTTGTAGAAACTTGAAGTCTTCATCCATATCAGTTTCATTCTGCATTCTTTAGTTATTATTGGTTAGTTCAAAATTATCAAAAGATCTAAACTTCAGATAAAAAAATTAGAATATCAAAATGGTTGCATTACATTGCTCCAATTTGTTTCTAGTTCAAGATACTGAATACCCTTTGGCACAAAGGTAACAAGAGCACCGAGAGGATGAAAATCTACTTCCTCCTAGTGCACAAAGGGAATATAACAATTCTCACATAAGAGCACAATGGAAGGAATTCTACTTCCTCCTGGTGCTCTTGTTACCTTTGTGCAAAAGGGTATTCGTTATCTTGAACTAGAAACAAAATGAGCAATGTTATGCAAACATTTTGATATTCTGATTTTTGTATTTGAGGTTTAACTCTTTTGATAACTCTAAACTAATCAATAATAACTAAGAAATGCAAAATAGTACCGATATGGATGAAAACTTCTAGTTTCTACAGCCTTTGGATTTCGTTACAAAGAATGTATATGATCTTCAAAATATATTAAAAAAGTATAAATAAATGTTTGTGTCTCAAAATTCTCACTTACCATATCTTCCGTCTGTATATATTCAGAGGTAGAAGTTAGAAGTAATCCCTAGGGTTTACTTTTGGCCACTGACATTCACAGCAACCTCCGATGACCTAAATCTACATAAATCAGGTAAATCAATTTTCTTCTTCCTAATCTGTTCCTTTGTACTATCTTTTAGGGTTCAAATCGTTGTTCATAGTTCTATAGAGTTTTATGTGGAGAATTTGATATTGTATTTCTATTTGATGAGTTCAACTTCTTTGATATCCTTACTTGATTCAAGAGTGTGTCGGGAAACAAGATTCTCTATCTGCACAAGGTACAGGTAAGGCTTAGGTATGTTGTTGTTAGTTGAGTTTAATTCTGCCAATTTAACATTTTTCTGAAACAATTCTAGTGTTTAAGCTTTCTCTGATGGTTAAGGATGCAAATAACTTATGCACTTCAAATCAAATCATTTATAAAAAAGTACTTTTAGAGAAAAACAATATGTGTTTTGTGTTGTATGTGCTCAAAAGGACTTCTTTTTTTGGCCAAACACCTCGAATTTATAAAGGTGAGCATCTTTTTTTTTGTTGTGAATTTAGCCTCCAAGAAGCCTCTGGCCAAATAGGCTACTAGAAACTTAAGAATTCCTATTCCTTCAGAACACACAGAAACAACCCAAAAGAAAAAAAAAAGGAAAAAAATAAATAAAGATTATTGGGAATGCTATCCCTCACCTGACAAATTTGTCTTCAACTGGGCCAAAGCCTTTACTCTGTCTATCAAGGTCTAGCATATAGGAAGAAATCACCTAAAACTTTTTGTCCTTTTTAGGATTTGAACTCTAGTCTCCATTATATTCTCTCATTTCATTGCTCCCTAGTTTATGGCCTTGGGTGCGTTGGGCCTGACTTGCCTCTTTAGTTTTTTCTTCTTTTTCTTGTACACTATTGACAAAGGTGCACTTAAGCCCTGAAACAAGGCTAAGAATGTGGCGAGTGCTTCGCCTCGCTGAATGTGTATACATAAGGGGGAAAGTAGGCCAGGAAAAATTTAACAGACGAATATTACAAATAAGCATGCATATAACCTTGTGGAAATAATCATACTTACAATTAGTAGTTAAGACCTACACACATATATTTGTTTTTTTTCTCCATTTTCGCTTTTCTCTAAAAGACCCAACGAACTCTAAAACCCCAAAAGTTGAGTTGAAATTTTGGAATGATTGCAATTTGGCCTGTAATATCCTTGCGAGTAAAAATAATCCAGAGAGATATAGTTTCACTTGAACCGTCTAGCTAATGGATTCTTGGTGTGCGATGAACCCAAAAAGGGGTCTAATATATTGCACCTAACCTTTTGGTTCTATGAACTTACTGATTTTGTTTTATTGTCTGTTTGTGTAGGGGTTCATTTAACGCTATAGTGTTTGTGTAGTGGTTCATTTAACGCTACAGTGAATCTATGGCATGTTGAACGAGGGAGTCTTCTTCATAGCTTAAATGCTCAGACGTAATGGATGTGATGTCTAATAAAATTATGGCATTCTTAATAAATAAGTGTTCTCAAAGGCGATCACATTATTTGTGGTTTGCTTACTTGTACTCAGTTGAACTATCAATTAGTGTTCTCAAAGGTGGTCGCCTTTGGTGAATGGCGAGGCGAGGCACATCCTTTGCGCTTATTACCGACAAGGCGAGGAGACCTCGTAATGGCGAGCAGAGGCGAGACAATGACGAGTTGTGAGTGGGAGGGGAGCCAATAAAGGCGTCACCTTTTTATTAAAGAAAAATTGGCCTGATTTAATAATTAAAAGGTAACATTACGGTTTATTTGGAGTTTTGGACAAACCCGACTCTGTTTTCCCTTTTTTCTCTCCAGTTCGTAGTATCGACACTCTTCTCGATCTTCGCAACCTCCAGTAGGTACTTCTTCTCTCTTCCAGTGCAATTCTTCTTTCTCCTCTGCTTCATGACCTTCAAAAGGTACATTTTTAGCAATTGTTTTCTTCTTCTTCTATTCCTCTTTTATGTGTTGTCAGCTGTGTGCACAGTGTTAGTTTTTTTTATGTCTGTTATTATATTTCTGCAGACTATTGCAATTTGCCTATTGTTTATTTCTGCCCAACTCAATTTAGTTTTATAATTATTTTACTGTTAGTTTTGAGTTAAAATGTTTGCTAATATGTTATTGCTATTGAAATTTTGGATATCTATATATTCAATTAAATATTTTTAATATCTATATATTCAAAATATTTTGGATATCTGTATATGAAATTTGAAATCTATATATTCAAAAGGGCAAGTGCATCGCTGTGCGGTGGGGCAAACCCTTATCGCATTTCTCCATCTAAAACACTTCTATCAATACTTATATACTTATTCATTTTATTTGGGTGGGGATGTAAGGGGGAGGGGGAGAGTGGACTGAGAATGAGGTAAATGTGTATCTTTCTACAGGATCATCAAATCTTTGTATCCTTTTTGTTGATTTTTTTTGTGTTTTACTGATTTGGTTTTCTTCCATTTTGAATCCAGAAAACCTGTTTACTCTGTTGTATATAGTTCGAATGGTGAATACTTAGCAAGTAGGTCATTGGATAAATTCATGAATATATGGTTAGTGAAGAAGGCAAAGATTATAAAATTTACAATGGCGATGGCGGTATTTTGAAGTGTGTTGAAGCAAGGAAGGAAACAAGGTTGCAACTTCCTTTGCAAACAACAAGGTTTGTGTGTTTGATATTTGATTGTAGAGGTTGAGGAATAACACTTTAAAAGGACCTGGGAACACAGAGGCAAGAATTTCACAATTCAAGAAACTTTGTCGTGCAAAAATGGAGATTGTTGATATGCTTCTTTTGATATATCACACAGTGTCCGGTTTACCCACTGCAAGCATAAGTTTGGATCAAAGCAATAAGGACTTAGTTGGCCCTAATTTTGGTAAACCGGACAGCGTGTGACAAATCAAAAAAAGCTTATCTACAATCTGCATTTCTGCAAGGCAGAGTTCCTTGAATTGTGAAATTCCTGCCCCTGTGTTCTCAAGTCCTTTTAAAGTTATTCCTCAACTTCTACAATCGAATATCAAACACACAAACCTTGTTATTTGCAAAAGAAGCTGCAACCTTATTTCCTTCCTTGTTCCAACACACTTCAAAAATACCGCCATCGCCATTGTAAATTTTTACAATCTTGGCCTCCTTCACTAATCATATATTCATGCATTTATCAAATGACCCACTTGCCAAGTATTCACCGCTTGGACTAAATACAACAAAGTAAACAAGTTTCCTGGATTCAAAATGGAAGAGAACCTACTTAGTAAAAAACAAAAACATCCAAATGGAAGAGAGTTCTTATTAGTTATAGGGGTGTTCTTTTTGTGGAGCTCTGGACTCAACTCTTGTTCAGAGTTCGTATAGTTATACTTTGTGAATTGTTGTTGTATCTTGGAGAGGATAAGTCAGAAGACTACAGTTGGACCGGTTCAATGGTAACCATTTCAAGAGATGGAGGAGTAAAATACTTTTCTATTTAAGTCTCTACTCAATGTTTTTTATGTGTTAACTGAGAAGAATCCTAATAAAGTTGACAACACCTCCATAAATGATGATAAACTTGTTTCTCATCTAGAGAAAGTGGAAAAATATGATGTTGATTCTTACAAGTGTCGGTATTATATTCTTAATTGTCTATTTTATTTTATAACTTTTATGATTAGTATAATAGAACTTACTCTAATACAAAGGAAATTTAGAAAACATTGCAGAGTAAGTATGATACTGAAGAAGGCGGAGTAAAAAATATGTAGCTAGTAGATTTTTGATTTTCAAATAGTGGACAACAAATCAGTGGTTGACCAAGTTCAAGACTTTATAATGATTTTTCGAGAGATCCTGTCCGAGGAGATCGAAATTGGAGATAACCTTATTGTTTGTGGCGTAATAGATAAACTTCCACCTTCTTGGAAGGAATTTCAAAAATCTATGTGCCACAAACAAAAAGAAACCTCTCATGTGACGTTGATAATGTGAATCTGCATGGAAGAGGAGGCAAGGGGCCAAGATGCACTTTTATAATTAGAAGAGAGTAACATCACAATGAGGTAAATTTAATTAATTCAAATAATGCTACTTCTGAATCTTACAAAACCCTTTCTATAAAGCATAAGAAGAAAAATTTCAAAAAAAAATAATAGTGGATCTCTCAAAAAAATAATGGTACAAATAGCCATGAACAAAATCAACAAGTTCAAGATAAGGGACCGTGCTTTGTTTATGGAAAAAATGGACATATTACCCGATTTTGAATATTTCAGACACGTGGTCCTACACCTCAGGATATGTCATCACAGAGACTTATGTGGAGGTAATTACAAACATAAATATTTATAAGAATGTTTATGAATGGTGTATTGATTCTGGTGCAAATCGTCACGTTTGTTATGACAAATAATGAGTTAAAAAAATATTCTCCTTTTGAGGAGCCCAAAATCATCATGCTTGGTGATTCTCATACTACTCAGGTGCTTGAAATAGAAGATGCCGAATTGTGTTTTACCTATGAAAGGATATTGACTTTGAAAGATGTACTTTATACTCCTTCCATGAGAAAACAATTGGTGTCTAATTTTCTTCTTAATAAAGAAGGTTTCAAACAAATTATTTAATCTAATCAACATATAATTGTAAAAAAAAGGTATTTTTGTGGAAAAGGGGTATTCTAGTGATATGATGTTCAAGTTGAATATTGAAATGAATAAAGTTTTTACTTTTATTTACATACTCTCTTCTACTAATTTTTGGCATGCTCGTTTGTGTTGGAATCATCAGTAGTTTAAAATTAATCTCAATGATTAAAAAAGAATTTTGAATAGTGTGGGGCTTGTAGTAAAGCCAAGATCAATAAAAAACCTCCTTTTCAAGTTGAAAGAAAAATTATTTATTAGAATTAGTTCACACTATTATTTGTAAACTTGGAGGAATTTTAATTCGTGGAGGAAATAGATACTTTATCACTTTCATTGATGATTTTTCTAAGTTTACATATGTTTACATGATGAAAAATAAAAGTAATGCTTTCGAAAATTTTAAAATTTATCTCAGGTTGAAAATCAATTTGAAAGAATAATAAAAAAGAATTAGAAGTCACCATAGAGGCCGTGAAAATGAGTCAAATGAGTTTGATTATTTTATTAGATCATTGAGAATAATTTATGAAACTACTCCTTATTCTCCTACATGAAATGGTGTAGCGAAAAAAAAAATAGAACTTTGGTTGAATTGACAAATATACAATGTCATGCTTATTGAGCCAAGTGTACCTATAATTTTATGGGTGAAACTATTTTGACAGTTTGTTATGTGTTATCGTGTGCCTCGTAAAAAGTCTAAATTGACACCTTTTGAGTAGTGGAAAGGTCACAAGCCAAGTTTGAGATATTTTAGAGGTTGGAATTATCTAGCCTTTGTGAGGCTAATGGATCCTAAAATTACATAATTGAGTAAGTAAGTTACTACTTGTGTTTTTCTTGGGTATGCTTCAAATAGTAGAGTCTATAAATTTTTTAATCATGAAGATAGTATTATAATAGAATTTGATGATATTATTTATCATGAAAATAAATTCCCTTTCATTCTAAAAATAGTGGGGGTCAAAGGATTGAACAAACTATTTTGTCCCTACCTTGTTCTTCTACTTGTACTTTGAGATATAAAATATTGATGATTTTGAGTTAAGAAGTAGTAAACGAGCTAGAGTTGAACACGATTTTGATCCTAATTTTCATGTTTTTTAATGTTAAAGATGAACCTCCCACTTTACTAGAAGCTTTATCTTTACATGATTCTACTTTTTTGAAAAGAGGTTGTAATGAAGAAATGGAATCCCTAATTTCTAAAAAATTATGAAATCGGTTGATTTATTACCGGGTTGTAAAATAATTGATTGCAAATGTGTCTTACTAATTTTTATTTTTTTTGAAATTGAATGGATCTATTGATAAATTTAAGGCTAGACTAGTTGCTAAATGTTTTAAGCAACTAGAAGGCCTATAATTTTTTTTTATACTTTTTCTCTGATAACTAGAATTACATCCATTAAAATTTTAATTGTTATGGTTACAATTTTTTATTTGCATATTCATCAAATGGATGTAAAAACTATTTATAAAAACTGGAGACCTAAATGAAGAAATTTATATTGTAACACCCCAGAAATTTTTTGAACTAAGACTCAAGCCGTCCTTCGTTGTGAGTAGGATTTTATTAAAGAATTTAAAATTTCTTGAGTGTTAAGGTCACTAGATGTAACACCTTGAGTTCCCAGAAGAACCTAAGAGAAAAGCATTGAAGTCATTCCTAGTTTTTCTTCAGTTTTGGGTCAACTTCATATGACCATAACTCCTAGTAAAAGATGAGTTAGGTGAACTACAAGATTGAAAATTAAAGCCCTTCGAGTCTTCTTTCTAACGCCACTGAGTTTCAATTCCAACTTCTAAATAAAAAGTTATAACTCATTTACTAACGTCGCGCAAACCTGGCAGCAGCTCCGCGACACGAGCCACTACGGACCTCACTGCCTGGTGGAAAAATTTTCTGACTCCCAGCTCATTTTATTTATTTCTTCAAGGGTATTTTAGTCCTAAAAACCCTTAGAAAGTAATCTAAATTGCCCTAAACGTGTAGAAAATCAGTTTTTCTTAAATCAAAACCCTATCTTCCACTTCAAAGATTCTACGCTCAAGGGATTCAAGAAACGCTAAGACTAGGGTTCTTCTTTCCAGATTTTCCTTCAAATTCTTCAAGAAGATGATTCATTCAGGTATGTAAGCTTCCATAGTGTTGGGTTTGTTCACCCACATGCCAATCATGTTAATTTCAGCTTTAAATTCGTTCTAAAAGTTGAAGCTCTGATGTTCTTGTTATGTATTCATGAATTTGCTTTCATTCTTAAATTGGGCTGAGATTGAGGAGTTCTTGAGGTTAATGTGTTGATTTATAGAGGGGTTAGAGTTAGAATATAGTGTACATGTGCTGGGTATCTAACTCTAAAGAGAGATTGAGAAAAAGAATCGGAGTTAGGTGAATTGGGGTTAGAAAACGAAGAAGAAATTTCGTCGGTCGAAATCTGGAATGCCCTCCGCATCGCGCAGCCTCTTTCCAGACTTGGGAATTTCTGTTTCGTGTCGCAAAGCTGACACGAGGTGTTCTGCCTCAAAAGACGTTTTCGAAACCAAATTTTTAAAAGCCTCGCCGCGTCACAGACCCACTCTCAAATATTGGTTTTCAGTCTTTTCTCATGTGTAGCTATCTAAAATCATTCCTAAACATCATGAGACCTTTCCTATCACAAATCACAACCTTGAATTCATAAATCACATTCAAGGTAGAGTTGAGAGTCAAGTCTTGAGAGTTCTTTTGAACATTTTTAAGAAAATCCCTTTTTGTCTTTTTGAGGAGTGATTTTCTACAAATTCTAATAACTTGTTTCAAGACTCGAGCAACTGAGTATGAGAGTGAGACTAATGTATTCATGAGTCTACCTTGTCATCATGAGATTTTTCTTATCATGAACTATAACTCTTGAATTCATAATTCACATTCAAGAGAGAGTTAAGAGTAGAGTTCAAGAAAGCCTTTGAGTTCAATTGTGAATCCTTTGAGATCAACTGTCAAATTGAACTAAGCTTTGAGGAAGTAAGTCAGAGAATAAGAAGAGTCGTATACATGAGTTCCATACAGTTATGTAGACCATCGAGTCGAGTTGTTTCATTCCCATAATTCCGCATGAACTTCGTAAGTTGAGCATCTTTCAGAGAGGTGGTATCTTCAAGTTCTAATATTTTAAGTGTTGAGCTCCTAATCCCTTTTGAAAGGTATCTTTGACTCCTTGAGTTGAGTGTTTCATGCCCATAATTCCGCATGAACACTATAAGTCGAACAATTTTGAGATGAGTAGTATCATTGAAGTTCTTGAGTTTCAAGTATTTGAGTTCTATCTATGGTTATTGAAAACTTTGCATTGAGTCGTTCATGTCCATAATTCGGCATGAACCATATTTTAAGAAGTCTTTTACAAGCGTTTTAACTTTGTTTTAAGACTTAAGTTTTGAGTTCAGTAAAGAGTAAAGTTGAAGTTATTTTCTTCAAAAAGTATATGGGGACTAAGTACCCAAAGAGATTTAAAATATTTTTACATTTAAATAAGAACGAAAACTAAGATTTCCAAAGAGCCTTCGGGCTAGTTTCTGAAAAGAGTAATCGCTTTCAAATGAAGCAAGAGAAGAAACTTTGATTTCCAAGATAGCCTTTGAGCTAAGTTTTTGAGCACTAATCTCAAATCACAGAAGAAGTATGTTTTTAAACATAAGAGCTAGTATTATATTTTTGGGAGTAGTATTGAGCACTGATGTGGGGATGCGAGTTCACAATAACTCAAGTCTCCATAAACCATGTAGCCATCATGGGTAGAAAAATGTCATACTTTTTAGATTAATCCTTTTCTCATAGACTAGTGGATCCACTTAGTGAGTTAGCTTCCTATATCACGGCAAGGTATCGGATGGGCCTCGACATCGTGAGGTAAAGCGTTGTATTATCACTATAGTTCTTAAGTGATAATTGTTAGTTAGAGAAACTCCCACAACAGTAGTAGCAAGGTTCCTCAAGGCATTCTACTTAGTGTGAATGGGGGTATGAGACTTCATTCATGCATTGCACAAGTAGACTTTGAGAGGGAGCATGGTTTGTCTTTTTATGATATTATGATTATGAATTGACAACATGTTTTCAACAGTTTTTCTTTATATTGCACTTGTTTTAAACTGATTTATAATGAAATGAGTTCAGTTATGTTGAGTTGAGTTGAGCTAGGTAAGTTCTTCAGTTTCTTTCAGATTCTTTCAAGCTTATGTTATGCTTTAGAATTCCCCTTACATGCTCGTACATTCCACGTACTGAGCCATTTGGCCTGCATCTTTTCATGATGCAGACACAGGTATTCATGATCATCAACAAGAGATTCGTTGATACATCCGAGAGTTCGAGTTAGATATGGTGAGCCTCCCTATTTTTCGAAGGGTTTCATTTACTTTTCAGTTTAGTCAGGATGCCGTGGGTCTTGTCCCGACTTCCATGTTTATTAGTTAGAGGCTTCATAGATAGTCAATATAGTTGAGAAGTCTGTATTATTCATGTATTTTATGAATTTTTTAAAGACTAAGTGCCTATTTTATGGCGAGTTGAATATATTATTTTATTCTAAGTTGTTCATTTCAGTTAAAGTTTTGAAAAGTTAGGTTTATTAAATTTTATTCAGTTTTTAATCTTTGTATGCTTGAGTTAGTCTTCTGTTTGTAGTCAGCTAAGATGAGGGTTCTCTTGGGGACCAGCAATGGTCTTCGAGTGCCGGCAATGTCCAGGGTGTTGGCTCAGGTCGTGACATATATAGAACAACTGAGTATATTTTGTGAAGGCAGACCAAGAAACCAAAGTGTTTAAACTTACTAGATTCCTATATGACTTGAAACAGATACCAAAACAATGACATAAAAATTTGATTCCTACATGATTGAAAATGGTTTTGAAACATATAAGTGTGAGAAGTACATATATCATAAGTCTTGAAATAATTTACATGTTATTATTTGCCTATATATTGATAATTTATTGATCTTTCACTGTAAAGTGAATGTTATTGATGAAGCTAAAAAAATTCTTAGAAGCCATTTTGATAAGAAAGATCTTCGTGAGACAAATTTTATTCTTGAAATAAAAATTACAAGAACATGTAACGGAATTTTCTTTGACCTGTCACCTTATGTTGATAACATTTAAAAAATATATATATAACTCTCTTCATTACAAGTACGTTGTAACTTCTTTTTATTCAATTTGTTCATTTATTTTCTATTCAAAGTGAAAATGACATGATAAATTAAAAGGAATATGCTAGCTTAATTGAAATTTTGAGATATGTGATTTTTTGCACTAGATATGATATTGTATATGCGGTAGGAATAGTTAATTGGTTCACAAGAAATCTAGGTAATGAACATTGGCATGTTATAACAAGAGTTATGAAATATTTAATTGGGACAAAAACTTGTAATTTGTTCTATAAAAAAAGATAATGTTGTACCTGAAGGCTTTTTTGATATAGATTGAAAACTTTATCAGGTGATTCATGTTCTACCCCTAGATACATTTTTACTTTGGGTGGTGGTGCTATTTGTTGGAAATATAAAAAAAAGCAAGTAATAATTGCTAACTCTATTATAGAGGCTGAACTAATTGCTTTAGCATGAGCTAGTGAGGAAGCAAATCGGTTGAGAGATTTATTTCAAATACCTTCTTTTGAAAAATCAATTCCTCATATTTTAACTAATTGTGATAGCATTGCTGCTATTGGTAGAGTTCAAAATCGTTATTACAACAGTAAATTCAGACCTATAAGGAGGAAACATAGTAATGTGATATCATATTTGACAACTGATACCATTAATGGTTATTTTGTCAAATCTTGGGATAATCTTGCATATCCTCTTACTAATGCCTTCACAAGAGAAAAGGTCTAGAGCATATTGAGGGGGATGAGATTAAAGTCTACAAATTATTGAGTCATATATGAGGAAATCCAACCTGGAGACTAGAGATCCTATAAACAAGTGCAATGGGAAAAACGAATCATATGATGACTTGTTGTAAAAAATGCACTATTTTTTATTCGCTCCCTATGATTTGAGTGCATTATTTTATGTAGTAAATTGTGGAAGTTGAGTTTAAAAACTCATAACGAAAAATATATAGCCCGTATGGATGGAGTTTTAAACTTATTGGAGCACTCTCGACATATTTCACCTATCTGAGTATGGAAGTAGGTCGCTTCCTATCAAAATTCGGCTTATTCTCAAAAGAACTCATGAAATCGAGATAACACAAGGTCGTAATGTGCTGACTTTTAAAGCTTATGTCAACACCTTGATTATTATGTGTAAGTAGTCATATTTTATTTCCCTTAAGTAGTCATAGTTCAAGTCTGAGACCATTATGACATTGGAGTAAAAATTATTGTTTTACTAAGTTAGGGTTCAATGCAGATGTTTTGCCGCGAACCTACACCCTGGACATGACTGACACTGATCAGAACCATTGTTGGTCCTAATCGAACCATTGTCCTGATTAACTATGGTACACATGACTGTATAGAATATCCGAAAACTTTAATAGATTAGAATTTCAAAATAGTTAAAGAACTTAAACCCATTATCTGAGAATACTTAATACATATAGTAAATGTTGAGGAAAAACATCTGAGTAAGTATTGAAACTATCTAACTTCCTGTCCATGAAGCCTCTACTTTCTAAAGATAGGTGATGGGATAAGACCCACGACAACTCAAAATACTACTAAAACTAAACAATAAACTGGAGTCCTCCAAAAGCAATGAGGTCTCACCAAAATCTGACGACCGGATATGGTAATCTCAACAGAACGCTTGTTAATGATCCTAACCACTTGAATTTTCATCATGAAATGATACAAGTCGAATGAAATCAATCCATTGAATGTATGGTATGTAATAGGGCTATACAAAATGAACTAAAAGAGGTTGGAAGTAACCTGATTGGAAGTGTAGCTTGAACATGAGGTAAAATCATTTAAGCTTTCCAATATAAGATATGGAATAGAAACAACATAAAAAATAATACAATATACTTTCTTGGAGAGTTTCTCTAATTCACAACCATAACTATGAGTCTAGTAATGATACAACATTCGGCCCATGTTGAGAGAATCATCTTATACCTTGCCGGGGTATATTGGACAACAACTATAATATATGGATCCATCCCATATGCCTTATAAAGAGGAACTGAGGAGTCACCTGAAAGTCGATACGAATCCTACGTTGGCTATGTAGTTTATGAGGATTTAAGTTAAAATAAATTCCTACCCAATTTGGTGCTCAATACTATTCCTAGAATAATCAATATCAATTATGCTCAATAGCCCTATTTAGGGAACTGACCTTTATTTCACTTTACTTTACTAAAATGATATTTGAAAATCAATTATGCTCTTTTCTTCTCAATTGCCAAATAGAATATATGAAACCATT
Source organism: Solanum stenotomum (assembly GCF_019186545.1). Taxonomy (NCBI): domain Eukaryota; kingdom Viridiplantae; phylum Streptophyta; class Magnoliopsida; order Solanales; family Solanaceae; genus Solanum; species Solanum stenotomum. The sequence goes on along the minus strand of NC_064282.1, from coordinate 60,070,614 downwards.
TATGTTGTTTTAAAAACCTCTTTTGAAATCATGCATTTAAATGCTCATTGACTCACTTTCCATGTCCGAAATTAATGTATAGGAAAATCTCATATAGAAACCTTTTTAAAAATATGACTTCAATAAATATGTTCATGTAATAATCAAAGCATGAACAACAGTGTAAGAATCAACATGCATAAGAGAATCAAAATCTCAATGATTAAGCAACCAGAACTCAGGATAAGAAAACACAAACCAAATTCAAATTTCAAGAGATTATGGTTAGAACCCTAAACATAATCTTTTAGTGACTGAATGTAGATGTAGGGCATGAGGACAAACTTAGTCCATCACGATGAGTAGCCTGACATACCTTAGTGACGAGTCTTGAAGAAAAATCTCGGAAGATGAAGTGTGTAGAAGAATCTTGAATTGAAAACTTTAGGTATCTTCAAAAGAATTTTGAACTCGGAGCCTTTAGATCTTGGAAAATTGGAAAAATTTCTTTCTTGGAGTTCTTGATCTTAAGACGAAGGATAATTAGGTATTTTGAGAATTTCTATACATATAATGATGATATTAGGTTATAATATGGGCTTGGTGTCACGACCCAGACCGTCGTGATTGGCACCCACACTAACCCTCCTGTGGGAGAACCACTACTACAACTCAAACCAAGCAACTAAACCAAAAAGTAAAACATTTAAGTTACGGAAGCAAGTTAAATAACTAAAAACTAAAGTTCCCATAAACTTCCAAAAGATCTAACAACTAAACAATGCGGAAAATATACCTAGAACCTGAAAGTCAATGTACCAAAACATCTAAAGTTCAACAAGTCTAAACAAGAAGGGATACAACCCCAAACTAACAAACTAATAACTAACTAGAAAAGTCTAAGTCTGAAATGTGGACATAGACAGAAAGAGAACTTATGGCAGCCTGGAAGAGCTGGCTCACCCTTAAATTCGAACGACGATCATTGATCTTCTAAGCGAGGTCTGTCAATAGCCGCCTTAAGATGCCCTGTACTCAACAAAGAAAGAGCAAATGCAGTATCAGTACACAACCACAATGTACTGGTAGGATCACACGACTATCCCACTAAGTGGAACATACATAAGCCATTATAACAATATAATCACAAGCATATATCGAACATATACAATATCATCATCATTTACGAACAACGAACAATTTCACATTTCTAAAGATTTACAATTATATCAAATCATTGGTCCGAACCCAAACCCAATATGTTATCAGAATGTGGTACCAAATCCAATGATTATGCCGAAACGTGGCAACCGATCCCAAAATTATGCCAGAAAGTGGCAACCGATCCAAATTAGTGTGTCGGAACGCAACACCCGATCCATTCAACAAGCCATAATCACAATCATAAAGTTCATTCTCATAATCATACAATCAAGTCATGATTAATGGCATTCATCATTCATATATCCTCATTTACAATTAATAATGTGATAAATAATGCAACATTCGCATATCAACATGTATCATAATGAAGCAAAACCAAACATACATCACACAACCATAGAATCACAACGATCACCTACCTCGAAACAAGATTGAAACCCTAAGAAACTTGATCCTTCCCTTTCCTGATTAGTTTCGCTTGTTCTTGGTCTACAAACAATCAATATAATGTGGGAATCAATAAACAATCACTAATTACCCAGACTACTCACAATTCTAACAACCGTATCCAAATTAGGGCTTTTTCCACTATAATTCTTAGATAAAATCCTTACCCCATCGATTATTACCCATTAGATTATGTTCTACAGATCGAAAAATGGATTCGGGGAGTTAAAATCTTACCTTTAGCCTCAAGAATGGTGGAAAACTGTCAAGAAAAACACTGGGTTCGTTCCTTAGCTGTCAAATTTGAAAATTCCAGAATAAATTTTTTTTGGGGATTATTTATGACTTTAAGTCGCGTCTGGCCCGCCACAGCGGTCTTTACCTCGCTACAACGACCCTGCTTTGGTGATAAAAATCACCGCCAAAGCGGCTTGCACGAAACAATGAGTTATTTTAATAATTCCAAGACCCCCATTTCACAATAAACCTTAAACTAACGAAACTCAGAAAATACCAATTCACGCTAAGTTCAATTTCGGGAGTTCTAATCTCCTGAATTTAGTTCTGTAAAGTAGTACGGATTCCTTAACGACTTATATATCTACTCATGTGATCAAAATTCATAATTAGATCACCCAATTGCTACCATATTTCCCTAGACTTTAATAACTCCAATTTCATCCAAATCCGGACTAGGTTGGGAAATCTCAAGATACTACGAAAAAGTTTTCCGGCCCAAAATTTTTCTCCATTGGCTTTTCTATAATGACGAAACCCAATCGTTACAATAGATTCAAACTTATCCATCACTCATCCCTCAGTGACAAACCTAGGGAAAATAAGCTAAGGAAGGAATGGAGTAGTACCTAAATCGACAAACAATTGGGGATACTTGTCTCACATGACCCTCTCGGTTTCCCAAGTAGCTTCCCAATTGGACGTTGCTTCCATTGAACATTTACAGACCTAATATCCTTGGTCCTCAGCTTACTTACATCACGATCAAGAATTGCAATCGGTTCCTCCTCATATTGGAGGTCTTTGTCTAACACAATTGAGTCCCACTTAATGATATAATCTCCGTCACCATGATATCTCTTCAACATGGACACATGAAATACCGGATCAACCCCTGATAAATTAGGAGGTAAATACAATCTCTACGCCACTGGCCCTACGCATTCGAGAATTTCAAAGGGACCAATGTATAGCGGACTTAGCTTACCGTTCTTGCCAAATCTCATCACCCATTTCATAGGTGATACCTTAAGAAGAACATTCTCACCAGTATGAAATGCCATATCTCTTACCTTATGGTCTGCATACTTCTTCTATCTACTTTGGGCGGCTAAGAGCTTAGCTTGAATACTCCTCACATTATCTTGAGCATCCTTCACTAAATCAACACCCAAAGGTTTCACATCTCCAGCCTCGAACCATCTTATGGGTGATCTATTTTCCCTCCCATAAGGTGCCTCAAATAGTGCCATATAAATGCTGGAGTGATAACTATTATTATAGGAGAACTCACACAAAGGTATGAATTTATCCCAATGCCCTCCAAAATCAATCACACATGCCTTCAACATGTCTTCTAACACTTGAATAGTCCTCTCTGACTGCCTGTTTGTCCGTGGATGGAAAGTTGTACTAAAAGTGAGTTGTGTGCCCAATTCATCATGTAACTTCCTCCAAAACTTGGATGTGAATTGGGTACCACGGTCTGAGATGATAGAAAGAGGCACCCCATGCAACCTCACTATCTCTTTCGCATAAACTTTAGCCAATTGTTCAACATTATAATCTATTCTTACCGGAATGAAATGGACTGACTTAGTCAATCTATCAACTACTACCCAAATAGAATCAAAGTTTTCCAAAGTTTTGGGAAGACCAACCACAAAATCAATGGCTATCCTCTCCCACTTCCATTCTGGAATTGACATTCTTTGAAGCAAACTTGTGGGCCTTTGGTGTTCATACTTCACTTGATGACAATTTTGACACTTAGCCACAAACTCCGCTATATCCTTCTTCATGCCTGGCCACCAATAAATTATGTTCAACTCTCGGTACATCTTGGTCACACCCGAATGCATAGAATATCGCGAACCATGAGATTTTGCCAATAATTACTAAATCAAGCCACCAACTCGAGGAACACAAATTCTTCCTTTAAAACTGAGTACACCTTCCGCATCAACAGTGGTCTCTTGTGCCTTACCAATCATAGTCTTCTTCTTAAGTTCATTCAAATTTTCATACTCAAATTGTTTAGCCTTGATTTCCTCAATGAATGTGGCCCTAACCCCAATGCTAACTAACAGCCACCTCTTTCTGATATGCCTAACTGCTTGAACTTAGACTCCTAGGTATGAATTTCCTTAGCTAAAGGTCGCTTGGTTACACTTAAACAAGCTAAACTACCCATACTCACCGCTTTTTGACTGAAAGTGTCTGCTACCACATTAGCCTTACCCGGATGGTATTGAATGGTGACATCATAATCCTTGAGTAATTCCATCCACCTTCGTTGTCTCAAATTCAAATCCTTTTGAGTGAACACATGCTGCAAACTACGATGATCATTAAACACCTCACACTTAACACCATAGAGGTAATGCCGCCAGATCTTAAGAGCAAACACTACTGCTGCCAATTCCAAATCATGGGATGGTGAATTCCTCTCATGCACCTTCAATTGACGCGAGGCATAAGCTATAACTTCTTATCCTGCATCAACATAGCACCTAAACCAGAATGTGAAGCATCAGAATAGACAATAAAATCATTACCTTCAACCGGTAATGCTAGAATAGGTGCGGTGGTCAAGAGAGTCTTGAGCTTTTGAAAGCTATCCTCACATTTTTCAGTCCATTCAAATGGTATCTCCTTTTTGGTCAAATTAGTCAAGTGAGTGGCAATAGAGGAAAATTTCTTCACAAATCACCGATAATAGCTAGCGAGCCCCACAAAACTCCTAACTTTAGTCACAGAGCTAGGCCGAACCCAATTCTTCACCGCCTCAATATTTTGAGGATCTACTATTACCCCTTCTTTTGAAACTATATGCGCAAAAAATGCAACATAAGTCAACCAAAATTCACACTTAGAGAATTTTGCATATAACTTTTGTTTCCCAAGAACACCCAGAACAATACGAAGATGATCAACATGTTTTTCTTCACTTTTCGAATAGACTAAAATATCATCAATGAAGACTATAACAAACAAATCAAGAAAGGGTTTGAACACCCCATTCATCAAACTCATGAAAGCTGCAGGCGCATTAGTTAAACCAAAAGACATAACTACGTCCACAATGTACAAAGAGGAGAGTCAGTGATAGCAGAAGTAGTTATAGGAATTTTGAGGAAAGATTTCCCTTTTACATATCTTGGGTGTCCTATTTTCTACAAGAGGAAACAAAAATCATACTATCATCAAATGATCTAGAGGGTTGGTGCGAAGATACAAGGATGGAAAGGGAAACTTCTATCTTATGGGAGGTGTGCTATTCTAATTAAACATGTGTTACAAAGTACCCATATACATTGTTTTTCAGTTATGAATCCTCTTAGCAATGTCCTAAATCTAGTGCAAAGAATGATGGCTCATTTTTTCTGGAATAGTTGCATAGGAGGACGAGGCAGACAATGGAGTAAGTGGGGGTAATTTATGCCTTTTAGAAAATGAAGGGGCACTTGGATTCAGACTATCACATGATGTTTCAATGCCTTTATTCTACAATCTATGGTGGAATTTTAGAATAAAGCAAAAATTGTGGAGTGAGTACATGAGAAATAAATATTGTAAACCACAAATCAAAATTTGGTTATGTGGAAAGTGGGAGGTGGTGTGCACAAGTATGGAAGAAGATGTTGTAGGTTCGAGAGTTAATTGAACACCAAATATTATGGCAGACTAGAAATGGATCAGCCTCCCTGGGGCACTACAACTGGACAGGACTGGGGGATTTGTACACAATTACAAGGGATGACTTTAAATGGGATGAGACTTACTTCAAGCTAGCAAATCTTGCCACTCAAGGAGAATGGAACGTAGATATTCTGAATGATATTTTACCCTCAGATCTGGTGGAACATATACTGTCACATCAAACCACCTAAAGAGGGATGTACTGAAGATAAACCATGTTGGATGTTGTAGTCAAGGGGAGCCGTTACGGTAAAGACTGCATGGAATTATATAAGGCATAAGGAGGACCCTAACAGAATCTATAGGTGGATATGGACTAAAGGAATGCCGTTCAAAATATGGATAATAAGAAAATTAAGGAGAAAATTAAACAAATTATATCCAGAATATAAACAACTCAATATTACAAAAACCGATAACAACAAACTAAATCAATTAATAGATAACATATCTAAAATAGAATATAAATATATTCAATATTTAAAGATACAATGAATAGCGAGAATAATGAATATAAAGAAAAACTTACTGAAATAATTATAGCAAAAAGGCAAGAATTAGAACATAGGCAAAATAGACTTAATAATAATATATTCGCAGGAATTTGTAAAAAATCTATAATAGCACAGAGAAAAACTGTTTTTTATCTAGAAATACAAATAGAAAGTATAGAATATAAACTTCAACACAATTTATAAATGAATAAGGAAGAATACGCAATAGATGAAAAAACATATGAAAACTATGAAGGATTAAAAATAAAGATAATATCTTCCAACTTAGGAAGAAAATATAAGAAAATAAGTGACAATCTAAGTTTAATGTTAGAAAAAGAAACGGTAAGACTAGAAGATAGTTTAACTGCTATAATAAGAATAACAAAAGAAAATGAAGAAATAGATAGAAAAACGAAAATTGAAAAAATAAAACAACAAGCAAAAAAGGAAGTACAACAATTAGAAGAAGTAAAAAATACTAATATAATAGAACTAGAAAAAGAATTGGCAATGTTAAAAAAAATGTATGAAATGAAACAAAAAGAACAAGAACAAAAAACAAAATTAGCAAATGAGATAATTAAATTTAAAGAAAAATTACAATTAGAAGATGAATTAGAAGGAAAAGAAGAAAATAACCAAGATAATCTATCTGAAATAAGAGTTGATGAAATAAATAATGATGATCTAGATGAACAACATTCGGAAACAAGCGAAACATATACGGAACTTTTAGCAAACATAGATAATACAAATAATTTAGAAGTAAATACAGGAGAGGTAGACATGGATAAAAAACCTAGCACATTAGGAGTAAAAAAACCAAAAAATTTTGATCCAAAATATTATAATGAAAACTAAAACCAAAAAATTTTGATCCAAAATATTATAATGAAAACTATGGACAATATGATACAAAAAATACTATATGGGATAAAAGATTAAATAAAAAATGGACACCTAAACCAATAACTGAACGAAATGATTTTTTAGATTTAGACTGTGTAGCAGATATAAATAAAACAATCCAATTATGGATAAAATATATATCAAAACAATTAATAGATAACAAAATAGTAATAATAGAGACACCAGGATATATAGAAAGAACGCTTATAGGAACAGTAAAATTATGGCTACAAAATTATCAGATGAAAGTTTAAAAAATCTAAGAAATGATAAAAAATTTGATGGTGGAATAGCCACTACAACTATGGAAATATTATATAAATACGAAATAGCTATAAGAAATGAATTTAGTAGTATGACAAAAGAAGTAGAAGAACAAAATAAAGAAAAATTCATAAATCGGAATCTAATGACAAAATTAGCAATATGTAATATGTGTTACATAGATAAATATACATGTGCATTTAGAGAATACTATTATAAAGGAACATATAGCACAGAAGAAAGTAAAGAAATAAGAAAATTATATTTTATAAAATTACCAGAACCTTTTATTTCAAAAATAATAAAAAGTTGGAATGAAGAAAAATTAACGGACACTTTAGGAGCTAGAATGAAATTCTTGCAACGATGGTTTATGGAACTATGTGAAAAACATAAAGAAGAAATAAAAATGGAAAAAATATTAGTAAAAAACTTAGCATGTTGCAAAAATAAAACAGCACCTCAATTTGGTTGTACGGATAGGTATTATAAAAATAGAAAGAAATATAATAAAAATTACAGATCAAAATATAAATATAAAAAACCAAGAAGAAGATACTATGTAAAAAACTACAAAACCAAAAGACCATATAGACCAAAAAGAAAACTAACGGAATGTACTTGTTATAATTGTGGAAAATTAGGACATATAGCTAGAGATTGTAAATTACCTAAAGATCCAAAGAAAAAACAAATATCAAAAATAATAATAGACGATGAAAAATATACGCAAATAGAGTACATAGATTATGAACTAGAAAACAATGATAGTATATATGAATTATCGGAAAATGAAATGGAAAATAATCCTGTAATAGAATCAGATAATGAATATGATATCAATGTCTGAAAAAGATATACAAATAATAAATAAAGAAAAATATCAAGATGAAGAATCAGCAGAACAAAAAATAATATTTGATAATAATATATTTGAACAAATAAAAGGAAAAGAATTAGACCTAAGCGTAACAAAAATATTCGAAATACCAAAAATAAGAAACTGGTTTAAACGACAAAAAGAAAAATATTATGTAGTAAGTCAAAGAGAACATATCATAGATTGCAAATACACTAAAGGAAAGGCCAAAATACCAATAATAAATAAACGAATAATAAATAAAGAAATACAAGATATTAAGGCTAAAAATCCAATTAAATATGTACATTTAGGAGAAACAGAAATACTAATAAAAACATGTTTTAGAGAA
>NC_064282.1:60030077-60059875 GCF_019186545.1 Solanum stenotomum | reverse complement strand
CATTTATTATATATAAGAGAGTTACTAAGGGAAATTTATTCTATGTAAAATTTATATGGCAACAACAGAGCTAAAAGGTGACGTTGGGAAACACCTAAAAATCCATAACATTTGTTTAAATACAAGCCAACGAGTTAGTGAAAAACATAAGAACTCAAACTTAAACCAGATATTCGAAAAATCGTTTACCCCAAGGCTAACACAAAAAAACATATTGACTATAGAACCACAAACTTCTACATACGCGGATAGCCTACACCATGACAAAAGGACATATAACCATATTACGTGAACCTATATAAAAAATATATACAAAATCCAAACATTTTTAAATCTTAAACCCAGATCTACTACAACCCAAGACCCCAACCAAGATTATTTAACCCAAAAATTACAAGGTTATAATAAATTGATTGCACAACCAAAAACTAACGCCAACTTAGTAAGGACATGTTACAACTATGGACTATTAAATACAGTATATACTTATGACGGAGAGGAACTAAGTGGAATACCGGAACTACATAAAGCATTTATTATATATAAGAGAGTTACTAAGGGAAATTTATTCTATGTAAAATTTATATGGCAACAACAGAGATAATATACGAAGAAATAAAACCTCTGATACAAGTGGTAAAGATAGGACTAACAAAAGATATGATAATACCAGAAGATATCGAACAGCAACCAGAGATACAAAAAAGCGAGATACCCAGTTTTTATGCCAATAAGAGAATAATTGGTATATCAACCATCATACAAGAACTAGCAAATAATTATTTAAATAGGAATGCTATATGGAGCTACTATGCAAGAGATCAGTTAATAATTTATTCCAATTCAAGGGAGCTAAGGAAAGCAGATATGGATGAAGTCCAAAGATGGATTTTATCATTGCTAAACCCAGAAGAACGACCTACGACAAGAGCACTAAAAGCAGGATTTATTTCAACAGAGTTATTAACCAGATATTGCAAACTAATTTGACACAAATATTCTGATCACATATGTTCGAAATGCAACGATAAAGATAACATAATTCCAGATGTCGATTTAGAGTAAAGAAGACAATGAAGATATGATGCAGACAAGACAAAATAAGATATGGACAAAATAAAAAAGATAAGATGGCAGACAAAGTGGCAGAAAAGATAAAGGAAAGAGTTAAAGTTTTTTTACTAAATTATGTAAAATAACGTGACAATGTAAATTATTAGTCAGCATTATTATTTATAAAGACTAGGTAGTGTAAAATAGTCAATAAGTGCATGTGCATATTAAGGACAAGTGTAAAAGTTAGGAGACAAGGTTGTAAATAAGTCTTAATAAGATAGTAGTAGATTAGAATAGGAAACTATTCATGAATAGTAGTAAATAGTAGTGGACAGGTGTAAAAAACGTATTAAGATATGTGTTTAGAATAGTTAATTTGTATGTCTATATATAGAACTCAGTCGTAAACATTGTAAGGCAGGCGAAGCCTAACATATAAAACGCTCTTTTCAGAAAACTCTCTACAAAAATTAATTATTTAGATAAATGGAGCAACAATCTGAAATCCAATCAGATATTTCAGATAGCATGAATAAGCAAGAAGCAAAGGTATATTGTTCAAAAAATATGCAGAACTAATTTCATATATTCCTGAATATCATATATATGATTGAATAAATTTATGTTAGTTATTCTGTATTAGAATTATTTGAATCATGATTTCTAGTTTATTAGCACACTGAAAACAGGGAGAAAACTTCTATACTATGTCATCCTAACGTTGAAACCGGTAGGCGAGGAAGTCGTTTAGGTGAGTAAACAAAGTTGAGGCGCTGATAAGAAGGAAGTGTCCGCTAAAGTACGATGCTAGTAGTGACAAAAGAACATGATAAACAGATAATCTAGTTCATAATGATCTAATATGAATTTAATCAATTATGAATATGATAGGAAGGAATAATTTGAAATAAAAAACCTGCGTGATAAAGAACATGACTACATACGTTCATGATGAAATGATAAAAAAACTATGAAACTTTACTCTTATATATACTTAAAGATATAAAAATAATCGAATTAAGAAGAATCATATGGAAAAAAATATTTAATGACAACGAATCAAAAGATATATTGAACCAACAATGGTATGAAATAAACCTACATAATTTAGACTACGAAAGAATAGAATGGTACGATTTAGAAATAAATTTAGACAAAAATGAACTACGAATATTTACAATATTGGACAGAATCTATGGAAAATATAAAACTATTGGAACAATTAATAGAAGAAAATTTATATATGTACCAAAGAACCCAATATATGTTATACCTAGAATATATCATAAATAATATTAATGAAATATTCTGATTAAAACAACTATCAGAAGAATATTACAATAAATATTATTATATTTTACCATGAATTTCGCACCTAATATTAAAGAAATATCAAGATTAAGACACTTAGCAAAAGAATATTATAATAAAATCTTCAAAATAAATTACTTACCTACCACACTACGACCTACCACACTACCACTTCCTACCACACTACCACCTACCACACTAACACTTCCATGAATTCCTCAACTACCAATTCCGCACCGAAAAATGGTATTTCTCACATGTTTCTAAAATCAGATTTTGCTAACAGGACATGGTCCTACTTCTGTTCTTTTGCAGGTTTAAACATTACTGGATTACAACTAAGGGAAGTGATAATGTTGTGGTGGGGCCAATATCAAACTAGACCAAAAGTCATTCTATAGAGCCATGCCAAGCTTCATAATATGGGAATTATGGAAGAGAAGAAACAAAAAGAACCATGAAGGAAAGAACAACTCCTTACCAAGAGTCATGCATAATGTAACTAGAAATATGTTTATGTTGACAAAGGTACGAAGGCCTAGTATGAAAAGTGGAGGTAGCTGGGCAGAAATTCTAAAGGCAATGGAGGACTATCGGCCGAGAGTGAAGATTATCCAGGTGAAATGAGAGTATCCACAAATAGGATGGATTAAATATAACACTGACGGAGCATCTAAAGGAAATTCGGGAGTGAGCTCTTATGCATTCTGTCTAAGGAACGAGAGAGGAGATATTATGTATGCTGAAGGTGTGTGTATGGAAAACACTACAAATACAGTAGCAGAAGCAAAAGCCATCCTAGAAGCAAGTAAGCATTGTAAGAAATCACATTATAATCAGGCCATCATCCAAACAAATTTTATGCTAATGTGCAAAGTGCTAGAAGGAAAATGGACTACCCTATGGATAATCACAGATCTGGTGGAAGAAATTAAGACAATATTGAAAGACATACAACATACATTCCATCATATAATGAGGGAGGGAAATCAACTTGCGGACTGTTTAGCAAACAAGGTGATAGAGAAGGGTACATGCAGATATGAGTATTTTAATAGTCTTGAACCTGATGGAAGAAGAATACTAAACAGTGATAAAAGTCAGACCCCATACATACGAGTATCACCATTAAGGAGGTAATGGGAAAGGGGAGGATCGATTCAGCCACAACTAAGGTGAGGAAGTTTTCGGGAAAGGAAAGGAAAAAAGCAAAATTAGGAAACTCTAATAGTCAGGGATTATAAGGAGTAGGGTGACCGAATGGGCTGACCTGATTTATTGTGTATTGTTTTATTGGATTTGGGTATTAGACCCAAATGAACTTGTAATTTGTTACTCTTGATTTGATATTAATAAAAGGCCTGCCATAATTTGCATAAAAAAAAGTGAAACACTATTGTGAACAAAATGTCATAATTCCAACTTAATTATAAACGATAATAACACGTATGACATTGAATTTATTGATAAACTTTGATTTTGGTACATGCGAAATATGTAACTAAGACAATTAAATTGAAATAATAATTCAATTTTAGTGATTTATACACACTTTAAAGTTTATTCATGCATTCAACTAATTTTAATAATTAATTTTATTTTAAATTATAAAATATCTGATTGTGTCATTACATTGGTAAATCAAAAGGTGAAACATGAATTACAACGCAAGGTGTGTTTCTAAGGAAGGAAAATGTGTTGCATGAAAACATATTTTCTAGAAAAATAAATGAGTTTCTTATTTATTTTCTTGTGTTCAGAAAAATACATGATTGGGTTATTTTTCATTTGGGTTAGATCTGGAGGGGTAACAGTTTTGAAATATTAAAAAATATATTTTGGATTCTCGTTTCAATTTAGTAAAATATAGTTGTTAAAGAACATGTTAAATAAAATACATCAGTTAGTTGGCGTATAAATGTACCATATTTTTTAACAAGGGGCATATCTGCTATACATCGCAAAGTTTGGGACAAATTCTAGGATAAGCATAAATGAATTCTAAATACTTCGGTTCTCATAAATAACATATACCTCAATTAGTAGAGCTGGTTATTGCCTTCATGATCCAAATCACATTTAAAGTTGAAAATCTAACGTGTCAACTCCAAATCTTCCTATCTCTATTACATCAAAGAAGAAAAGATATTCTAGTTGGGGGGATTCAATTTCTATTGTTGTCCTCTATGGTAGATTGGTCGGAGACCTGAGAGGCGTTAGTTTATGCTACGACTGATTTAAGTGATTCAAGTAGGCTCTCTCACATTTATAGATAGGAAACCCCTGTGATTACCTCTTGACTCGAGCCTAAATTTGGCCTTGTCAAGTTGATCTTCTTGTTGCGGACTTCTCATTGTGAGGCCCATATATCGTGAAAAAAAACATACCTACACAGGTGAATGGGCCTTACGATGAATAGCCCACCAAAAGAAGACCAACTTGACATGCCCAAATGTAGGCTCGTTTCGAGAGGCAATCACAAGGGTTTCCTAACTATAAATGAGAAAGAGCCTACTTGAATCACTTACATCTTCCATAGCATAAACTAGCACCTCGTCGGTATCCCAGCTAATCTACCCTAGAGGAAGACAATAGAAAATAAATTCCCCCAACAAAACATCTTTTCTTATGTTGATGTAATGAAGAAAGGAAGATTTGGAGTTGACCCATTAGATTTTCAACTTTAAAAGAGATTTGGATCAAGAAGGAAATAAACAGCCCTACTAATTGATGTATGTTATTTATGATAACTAAAGTATTTACAATTCATTTATGTTAGTCCTAACCCTACAATTTGCCCCCAACTTTGCGATGTACAACGGATATAACCCTTGATAAAAAAAATGGTGCATAGATACCCCATCGGCAAACTAATGCTTCTTATTTACCATGTTCGTTAACAAATATATTTTACTACATTAAAAAAATCCTAAAATGATTTCTTAAAAAAATTTCAAAAATGTTCGTAACTTTAATAAATTACCCCACCCATATTTTTTACCCCTCTGAACCTAACCCAAATGCAAAATAACCTAATCAAGTATTTTTCTTAACAGAAGAAAATAAATAAGAAAATCATTTATTTTTCTAGAGAATATTTTTTATGTAATACGTTTTCCTTCCTTAGAAACACACCCTACATTGTAATTCAAGTGTTAGTTTTGGTTTTAACAATGTAATGACACAAATTTTATAATTTAAAATAAACTTAATTATATAAAAATTAGTTGACTACTTGAATAAACTTTAAAGTATATATTAATCACTAAACTTACATTATTGTTTCAAATTATTTGTCTTAGTAACATATTTTCGCAAGTACCAAAACCAAAATTTATCAATAAATTCAATACCATGCATGTTATTACCCTTTGTTATTATGTTTCGAATTATGACACTTTGGTCACACTATTCTTTAAGCACAACTTCCTCTTTCTCAAAATACTTGTCGCCCTTACTAAAAATATTTGTCCTTTAAAACAAACTAGATTATTTTATGATTGTTTTTTTAGTGTGCTAATGGTTGTGCAATTTGACTCAGGTGCATATTCATGGATTCAGGGGATGCCTCTATTTCAAGAAGCATGTGTCAAGATTGTAACCGTCCTGAGTCTAGAAAAGGGGAATTCTCATATTCAGAAGGTGGATGTGTATCTTGGGTGGACAATGGAACTCACACGGAATGGCCTATCTTTGTGGATTTCCAATTGGGGAGTCCTCCACTTGTTGTTGATGGTGGAAAGAACAACAAAGGTCGGATTCTTCTAAGTGATGACAAGGAGTTTGAGTGGACTTTGAAGTTGATGGGAGGAATATCCTTAAGATTTTTATTATCCTACGAATGTGAATGTTGGAGAAGATTTTAATAGTGGAAGGAAAAGAAGAATGTGGAACATTTTGGAGTTGACAAGAGGAAAAATTTCAGTCCAGGAACTTGTTGGTTCCTTTCGATTAAACACTTCCTTTAGTATTCCAGTTTGAATATGAGGAACCTCTACCAACGGAGAAACAAGATCGAGAAAAGAAAATTGACAATATTTTTGTTGATATGGACATGTGCATCATACAAGTACACATTGACTTTAAAAATTTGTTCAACGATGTTGATCGAGTGAAAAAGTAAGTGACTATTTGAGCTTAATGACTTTCAATGTTTCCAGACTTTGGATATTTATCAAAATAATCGTTCATACTTAGTATTACGTCCATGTTTGACCCCTCAAAATTTATCACTAACAGGATTCCTCTGATGTATTAAATGTCTAAAGAACACATACAACTAATCCTGCAGAGAATTGAGGGGTTTAAGTATGCAAAATCCACACTATACAATGAATGAATGCCAACATATTTGATTTTATATAAATATTAGGCTTAAGTCATGTCTAGCCCCTTGAAGTTGTTCGCATAATTCGCTTAGACACCTTAACTAGGACTTGTACCTATTGAACACCTATAACCTCTCGAATTTGAACCACTTAGACACTTTATGCAGATGTGGCACAAAAAGTGTAATGCACACCTTGTTGGGCGCGTGAAATTAATATATTAACGTTTTTCCTTTTTTTTCAACTTTTTCTTCCTTTTTTCATTATTTTGTTTTAAAATAAAAATCTTTTTATCTTTCTCTCTCTTTCATCATAAGATCTTGCTGCACCATTTCTTCACAAGAATACACCGCCATTTTTTTTAATCTTCTTATCACTATACTATTAATTTTTCAGATGTAGAATTAACCCATCATTTTTTGTGGAAAAAATGGAGATCATTATCACAGTTCTCTATCAGAAAATGGATATCATCATCTACATCTTTTTTGCCCAAAAAAATGGAGACCACCATTCACATCTTCTTTGCTGAAACAGATGAAGACTATTATTTAAATATTTTCTCTCTTCCTCTTCATCTCCCCCGACCCACGCCCCTTCTTCTTCACAAATCGAACACAAACAGAAAAGGAAAAAAAACAAATTCGAAATCACAATAAAAAAAAAAACAAATCTTTCAAGAAAATAAGAAAGAAGGCATAGAGAGAAATAAAAATAGTAAATTCATACTTAATATATATATTAAAACCTCCATTTTTTCTATATTCAGAATTAACCATGGTGGACAAGGGTAGATGTTAGGGAAAGAGAAGAAAGGGAGGGATGGGGTGCGGTGGGGGGGTTGATGGTGTACAATTTCTTTTCTTTTCTTTTCTTTTCTTTTTTAAGTTGAAATTCTTTTCTTTAGGTTTTTTTATAGTCAAAATTCATTTTTATAATTATTTTAAATTAAAATGCCACGTGTCTTCATCTGATTTGTTATTTTGCCACATTAGGTGCATGTGTATTACACGCACTTCCTCTTTTGATTATGTGTTAGAAAAAATGTTTGATAGATATTTATTTTTGAAGATTGGAGTGTCTAATAGGAAAAAGGGTATGTTGAGGTGTCTAAGTGGAATATGCAGACAACTTTAAGGGACCGTCAATGACTTAAGCCTAAATATTATGGTATAGCATGTATGCCATTTGGAAAACAATTTCCCTCCTCGAAACATTCCACAACACAAATGCGCCATAAGTTATTCAGCCCTTCTAATATAGACTCTAGTAGTTACTAAATCATAAATTGTCAGCATAGGCTTCCTCAACCAAATTGTAATATATGTAACATGCTACAGAACAAACCAAATGGCCTTTGTTTGATCGACATTTTCCCCAGTCATTGACCTGTTCGTATTGATGTTCTAGTTTGGACAATTCTTGGGAATGAATAAGGCTAATCCATCCTACTATCCCATGTTCCATGAACCACCAATAAAATGGACAACTTCCAACATGGCGGTGAAACATATTTTGACGAGTTATTAAATTTCAGACGTCACACAACAAACATATGCAAAATACATGATCGCTATACATACCAAGTTTTGAAGTAATGAAATAGGAGAAAACATAACACACAATAGGAAGCTCATGAAAGTTTAATTGGATGTATTTATAGGCTCGGGGGAAGACACGATGATATGAACAACACCAGAGAACTATCAAGGAAGACGTTATTTTTGTGTAGAATATGTTATTTAAATTTTGGCTACAATGATTTGGGACTCTTTGATGGGGACATGTATTTCAGGACACAGCATAACAAAGAGGGCAAAGTGTTAATTCGTTCTCAATTAGTTACTAACAAACTGGATACAACGTACGCCTACAAAACAGTGTACAATTAATAAGAAAGTTTGAGTGAGACGTTCTTTGATATCTTCTCTACAAACAAGAAGCAAACCTAATCCAGACTCTAAATCTGGCGTGATAAAAAAATATTGAGAAACCTATATTTCGTACTCATGAAATATACCTTACAGATACAATTTTATGGGTGTATGGATCTGGAGACTAGGCATAATGTGAACCGCACATGCGGTGTAAATCAAAAGTGGAAAGGTTCTAAACATAAAGTTTGATTACAAAAATGACCTTGAAAAACCATTTTATTCTTTACTACAATACTATTTCAATAAACATGTTTATAAGAAAATAAAATCGTACATTCCAATTCCTAAATGAATGAACGAACATTCAATTACAATTCTTAGGTTAAATGAAAATATTATTGTTTGACCTTTCAACCGCTGCTATAGCCTTTTCATTTAACCTTAATTGCTTCATCTTCAAAATTTATTAAAATATATGAATATTTAAGAGAGACAAAAAGAAAATAATAAAACATATCAAGAGCACTTAAAAGAACAAGAAAGCAGACATTCACTTATTTGATATTAATGAATAAGAATTTGTCATTATAATTTGAAGGTATCATAACAATAAAGTGGTACCAAAATTTGTGAATATATTCCAGTTGTTTTGAATAGTTACAACAGGTCCATGATAGTATCTTGACACAATAATTGTCGTATTTATTTTGATTGTGGTGAAGAAGATAATTTCCAAACCCATGGAGTGTATTAGGTACAAATATTTAAGAGTTACATTCTAAATTTTCTCTTGAAATTGAATTTTCTAGATCTTCTCTAATATCTTGCATGAAACTGTATGATGGGACAAAAAGATACTAAAATATTTGTAACTGTTAATGGACAATAGATGGGCATACGATATATATATGGAAGAGTGTGTCACAGTTTAGCTATTATTTCTTTTCATGTTATTTTTTGTTTGAGTTTTGTTCTTATGATAAATCTTCATTGTACTTTTAGTGAACTGAATTTGGATAGTATGTTGGCGTAACAATCTAAGGTAGACTACAATTTTGGGATAATGTTCAGAATTGCTTTAATATTTCTGAAATATTTGTTATTATATAAATAATCATTTTTTTATGATAAAATCCTAATCATATGAGTCATCATTTTTTAATGAATCATTAGATGCATATTTTCGTAAAAATATTAATCATTCTAATGAATATAACAAAAAAAAATGGTACACACGTGCAACACAGGTGCCCAGAGACTAGTAAATTAAAATGGAAAAACATTGATGAATCTTAAAGGCATTCTTCACAATAACAACAAGGCTTAACTCATTTTACAAACACTAACCTGAATAAAGAAAACCTTTTTCTACTGGAAAATCAAGAATCGAAAGCTTTGAGTTCTCGAAACTGTAAAAACAGAGTAATAGAGACTAATGAGTTTGAATAAATTGAATGCATAGACAAAATAATATATAGAAAGATATAGAGAAACAAAACAAAATAAACTTGAATTTAGATAAGCCTCTTTTCAGGAGAGAAAAAAGTGAAAATAGAGGGAAAATAAAAAATCTTATGTAATGTATGTGCCATAAGACACACAGTACAAGATATTAAACACAATCTTCAAGAAAAACAATAAAATCCACCATATAATGACGGAAGGGAACAACCTAGAAGACTACGTCGCAAACATGACTATTGAGAAAGGAAATTACATATTTTTTTATTTAAACAACAGGGAGAAGGATTATAAACAGTGACAGATTAAATTGCTCATATTGGAGAGTATCACCAACTAGAAGATAATGGGAATGGGAAGGCCACAACATAATAAGTTGTTCACATAGACATCACTTACAAAACATCATGAGTCTAACAAAATGTGAAGAGCTATCTAACCTAGTCTACTTCAGCCAGAAAAAAGGGACTCGATAAAAGGGAGGAATTGGGGTTAGTTGGGAGCTCTTAAACCTAGAAGGAGTCTTCATCACTAGTTTGATGAGGTGGACTGAAGCTACTAATGCATTCTGATCAAGCACCATTTGCGGAAATAGGTGAATTAGATGGGAGAAACGGAAGAAGAAGAGAAAAAGGTGAGCAAGAACCTAGACATGAGGTATCCTTTCGGAAGACAAGATACAAAAAACAATACACAAGAGGAAAGATCCATCATAAAATAGAAGGCAGTTACAAAGATGAAGAGAGGCAGTATAAGCAAGAAGAAAAAACATACAGAAGTAAACAGGATGAACTACACTGACTTTTGTTAGATGAGGAAAGGAAGACACGAACACATGGACATGAATGTTGATGATCCATAAGTTGAGGAGGTGGAACTTCTTTTTAATCCAAAGTAAGAACATTTTTTAGGTGTGGGGTGTAGTTAGACTGAAAGAGAGAGACGAATTATGAAATGGGAAACCTTAGCATTAAGGAAATGTTATTGGCAGTATGTCGCAGGCTATCCAGATGGGCTACCCATTTATTTGTTTTGTTTGTTAATTTATATAGGCATTAGGCCCATATGAGTATTGTAATATTTTTTAGATTCATTTTACTAAAAGCCCAAAAGTTATTTTTAAAAGTGTGCATTTAGTGACATATTATAATCTTCCCACGAACCAAGATGATGTAAAGTATGAAGATTCAATCATCAATTTGTGTCAAATAAATTCACACTCAAAATTTATAAATTTCAATTTCGAAATTTCGATTTAACATAAATTGGATCGGAAATAATAGTATGTGTGTATTCTTTTATTATATAAGAATTGACGTGCATGGGTATTTTAGGAAAAAGTAAAAAAAAAATGTTTTTATTTTATTTTATTATGTTTTTCTACAAATTTTTGAAATTGTTGGGCCTACTTTAGCTATGCCCATTAGTTTTAATTCATATACTTTAGATATAGCTTTATTACTTTGAATGTTGGTGTTCTTTGTGTACTCTTTGTAATTACTTTGAGTAAAAAACTTAATTTTCAATGAAGAATAATACTTTAATTGTGGAAATCTTAATAGGCCTCATACATTAATTTTTCAAGAAAAGACAATGAGATAATAAGAGAGCATTTATCCGAACGGTTTCAGATTTATTTACAACCTAGAAAAAGCAAATTAACAATGAAAATATTGAATAAAAAAGGCTCTGCTCAGCTTAGTTACAAGGGGTTTTCAAATTTTCGTAGAACCCATTATAAAGGTGATTCAGTTAATATATAGGGTGGTAGGCCCATGTATCGATTTTACTTGACAATGTCTTCATAGTCAAGTTTGTCACACATCTTCAAGCAATTGGGTCAAAAGTTTCATCATAGTCTATCTCTTTCTCCTGTTTGTATCCTTGAACTACTAATCTGGTTTTCTTCCTTGTGATATGCCCTTGGTCATCAAGCTTGTTTCGACACACCTAACTAGTTCCTATGACAGTTCTGTTTGGATGTTTGGGAACCAGGTTCCACATTTCACTTTGCTCAAACTAATTTAGTTCTTCTTGCATATCAATGATTCAGTCACTGTCTAGCAATGCCACCTTGATATCTTTTGGCTCTATGTGTGAAAGATAGGCGGGGAAGGCGCATATATTCCTTGTCTTGGATCTAGTGTGTATTCCTAAATCAATCGGTGTGAGGATGTTCTTAACCGGATGTGAGATTTTATATTTCCAATTGCTTCTTTGGACATTCTTGTAACATCCCGTAATTTTTGAAGATAGATTCGAGCAATTCTTTATTTGTGAATAAGATTTCACCGAGTGATTCTAAATTTTCTTAGGTGTTATAGTCACTAAAACTCCTTAGCATAAAGTTGAGTTGAAAACTTTCCTTCCAATTGAGTTTCACGATGAGATTTTTCTTGGGTCAACTATAAATCACCATATCTCTTAGAATATAAAGAGTTGCGTGACCCATAATCTATTAAATTAAAGTATTTGAATCTTTTTTCCGATGCCACCAATTTCCCGTCAATCAGAGTTTCGAGTAAAACGTTATGACTATTTTAGTAATCTCATACAGTGCAGTGATGAATTAGCCGACAGGAAAACATTAAAAAGGGGTCATTTTTATCTTTTTACCTCTAAGAAAACTCTAAACGAATTTCTTGACTAATTAAAGGCTTAAAACAATCAGATTTTCATCTCTTAATCCCCATTCTCTTCTCTCTCAAAATCCTAAGGCAAAACCCTAAGGAAAAATCAAAGCAGAAGACTCTATTCAACATTCTTTCAATCTTTTTCAAGATTATTCTTCAAGGTAAATTTTTCTCAAAGAATTCCATTCTTTCTATCTCAGATTCTTCCATGCAATTATGAATCACTAATGAAAATCATAATTCTTGGTCATAGAAATTTCAAGAAACTAATTCAAGAATCTCAAAAAAAGGTTTTTTGATTGTTCTCCTTCAAGATAAGGTTTCAAGGCTTCAATTCATGTTTTTTTTTCAAGATTCTTCAAGAACCTTGTTCTTTTAGGTATGTAAGGCTATCATAGTGTTAGACTAGTTTCTCCTCACGCCCTACATCTACTTCAAATCAGTAAAAGAGTAATCTAGCATTCTATCCCTAGATTTGAGTATTCTTGAGATGAGTTGATTTTGAGTTCTTGAGTTCATGATTCTTTTGAAATTTTATTCCTAATAATTGTATAGCTATATGTTATGCATTAAGATTCTTGAGTTGATTCGTTCATGTCTTTATTTCAACATGAACCATATGGATTGATTATTCTTGAGATGAGTAGTATCCTTGAGTTCTGTTATGAGTTCTTGAGTTCTGAGTACTGAGTTTCCATATTGTTGTTAAGACCACTGAGTTGAGTCGTTCATGTCCATAATTCCGCATTAACCCTATAAATTGAGCTATAAATTTTGAGAAGTTTTTTGAAGCTAACATTTGAGTTTTATATTGAGTTTTTGAGAAAGTAAAGATGAGTTTTGAGAAAGAGTTTTTTAAAACGTGATTAGTATGATAGTCGAGTATGCCATCAATGTTTGAGAAGTATGGTATCCAGATATACCATCAATGTTTATGCAATATGACTTCCCGAGTCATCAATGATCAGATCACAATATGATTTTGATATAATTTTTGAGAAAGAGTTTTCAAGTATGATATAAGTAAGAGTATAAAGGAACCAAGTATTCCCAAAGGTATTAGTTTTTACATTGATATAAGAGAAACTTTGATTTCTAAATAAGCTATGAGTTCAAAGATATTTCAAGATCACTTACCTCTTTTAAGAGGATAGTTTGAGCAATTATCTCAAACCAGAGGAAGAGTATGTTTTTAAACGTTGAGAATGAGTATATATTATTCGGAGTAGTATTGAGCACCGATATGGAGATGAGTTCAGACAACTCACATTCCTCATAAACCATGTATGCCAACATGGGTACGGGATCATACTTCTTAGATGAATCCTAAATGTCGTCGGGTAGAGATTAGTGGACCCACTTAGATGAGGTGTTCTATACCCCGACAAGGTATAGGACAGTTGTGGCAACATGGGCGAGACGTTGTATCATCATGTAGCTCAGAGTGATGGTTGTCGGTTAGATAGTCTCCCAAATAGAGTTAAAACTGTATTTTTATTATATCACTTAATATGTTGAGTTCAGAGATGAGTAAGTATTTTATAAAGTTTTAATGATTTCACTTCTTTATTTCTTTATATCCAGTTGAGTATATATCAATATATATTGCAGTCCTTTCATTGAGTTATTTGTTATTCAACTATATTTCATATTCGTACATTCAATGTACTAATGTATTCGACCTGCATCTTTGTATGATGTAGATACGGGTTCTTAGGATCTTCAACAAGAGTCTATTGAGATCTCTATTTTTATGGGTTGTTAGTAGTAGTTCCCTTGAAGAGTCGTGTGTCTTGTCCCGACACTCATCTTTGTATAGTAGAGGTTTAATAGATAGACAGTTTTGGAAAGTCTTTCAGTTTTCAGATGTTTTATTTAAACTTATGATTCCTAATTAGTAGGTTCAACAAAGTTTTGAGATTTAGTAAGCTATTTTTAAACGTTTATTTCAATTTATGCTTGAGTTAGTCTTCCGCTTGTAGTCAGCCAGGATGAGAGTTCGCTTGGGGACCAGCAGTGGTTCTCAAATGTGGGCCACGTCCAAGGTGTAGGATTGGGTCTTGATAAACTTGGTATTATAGTACAAAGTTCAAGTGTCCTAGGGTGCCTATGAATCTGTGTCAACAAGATCTTATTTATGGTTATGAGGGCCCCACTTCTATAAATAAGGGACTACAAACATTTAAGAAAAGTTTCCCTTCTTTCATACTCTAAATCATGCAGTAGAAATGTGTCATAAGGAATTTATTCTAACTGGTGCATTTCTCATATCTATTCGACTACCCCTCATACTCAAGGTAGTTGAAAAGAAAAATCAGATTCTTATTGATGAGTTACTGTCAGCAAAACTCTTGAGAAAATCATAAGACTACAAACGCGCTTGAGAGAAGACCGTGAGTGAGCTTAAGTGTTGAGATTTGAAAGAAAGCACTCTTATTCATATGAATCGTGCATTCGAGCTGGAGCGAGATGTATTCCCCATAATGTTTTCTCTTAACCTTGTTTCATATGAGATCCTTATGAGGAAGTATGTTTAGAGCTTGGGTAGTATTTTCACCCAAAAAGATAGTGTAAGTTACAAGATTATGAGAAGTATACTAGGGGCTATGTTTTCCATGCATCTCAAATCTCATCACGCCTTTCATGGTGACAGACAGATTAACAGTTTATCACCTACTAAAAACCCTCAAAGGATTCCACCTATGGTCAGCATAACTCATGTGCCTACTATAAACTATCTGAAGTCTATCCTAAATCACACTTAAATGGTCCAAAGCCTCCTGAATCAAGTTGATACCATGCAATCTATGCTCTGTGGACACAAACAAACCAATCGGAGAGCGAGAATGCCTACCATATAAGGCTTCCAACTAGGCTATCTAAAAGCTAGAATGGTAGTTATTACAAACTGTGCTAAAGGTAAGAACTAGTACTACTAAGCTCCAAACTCTAAAGCACAAGTCCCAAACATATCTTCAAGAACCTAAATGGTACACTCCGACTGACCATCATTCTATGGGTGGAAGGATGTGCTAAGGTCAACACGAGTGCCCAACTCATCCTGAAAAGTCCGCCACAAGCTAGAAGTAAACTGAGGACCCCAATATGATATAATAAAGACCGACACACCATATAGATGAACCTCCTCACGAATATAGATAAAGGTCGATCTCTTGGTGTTGAATGAAGACTGAATAGAGAGGAAGTGTGTTACCTTGGTCAATAATTCAACGATGACCCTAATACTATCAATACCTCTAGAAGGCTGAGTCAATATTGCCGAAAAGTCAATGGTGATGCAATCCCACTTCCACTCTAGAATGGGTAATCTCTGAAAATCACCACCAGGCCTCAAATACTCTATCTTCACCTTCACCTAATGTAACTAATACAATGGGTTAGATAGACTCTAATATCTCTCCTCAGGCCGCCCAACCTGTAATGCTTCCTCAAGTCACGATGTCTTTGGGGTGCCAAGATGGATATATTATCTAGAATCACGGGCCTCACGAGTACCAGCTGAACCAAAACCCCAACTCTCTAGAAACAAATACGGCCTAAAAACCTCAAACCTCCATTTGCATCCAAGGTAATTAACAAACATCACCTGCTAACACTAGCTCTTGAAGTTCTACCAAATCGACATCCTCAAACTGATGGCTACAGATCTAATCAAGTAGATAGGGTTGAACCCCCACATAGGCTAAAACACGCCTAGAATTTGAAACATCCAACTGAACCATCTAATTAATTATGGATTGAATGTACAAAGCTAAAGGTGCCTCCACCATAGATAAGAAGTCTAGACTGCATTTACTCACTTCCATGCGACTCAAGGCATCTACTACTATATTTGCCTTACCCGGGTGGTAGAGAATAGAGAGGTCATACTCTTTCAGAAGCTCAATTCGGCGATGCTTCCTCGATTTTAGGTCCCTCTAAATTATGATGTATTGAAGACTCCTGTGATAAGTGTAGATCTCATAACAAACTTTATACATGTAGCACCTCCAGATCTTAAGCGCAAAACTATTGCCGCGAACTCCATGTCATTGGTGTGGTAGTTGCGCTCATGTAGCCTAGCTGCCTCAACACATAGGTAGTAACTGAGCCTTGTTGCATAAATACACAACCTAAGCCAATGCTTGATGCATCACAATAGACTATAAAGGCCTCGCCTTTAACTGGAGGAGTCAATATAGAAGCAATAGTCAACAACTCCTTAAGCTTTAGAAAGCTCAACTCACACTCCTCAAACCACTCAAAAGAACATCAAGGTAAGTCAGCCAGGTCAAAGGTGCTATGATTATGGATAAGCCCACAATAAACTGTTTGTAGTAGCCTGCTAATCTGACGATGCTCTGAACCTTCGTAACTGACATGGGCCTAACCCAATCACGAATAGTCTTAATCATTGTTAGATATACCATGATGCAATCCTTGGACACCACGTGCCCCAAGAATCCGAGAGACACAGGTCAAACTTGCACTTTAAGAACTTGGCATAAAGCCGCTGATTTCTCAAAGTCAGGAGCACGATCCTTAGATGCTGCTCATGACCACTCATGCTCCGTGAGTATACCGGGAAATCATCGATGAACACAATGACGAATAAATCAAGATACTATCTAAACACCCGCGCCATCAAGTCCATGAAGGTGCCAGGGGAATGAGTCAACCTAAAAACCTCAGTAGGAACTCATTGTGGTCATATCGAATCCTAGATGCAGTCTTAGGGATGTCCGCTGCCCTATTCCTCAATTAATAGTAAAAGGACCTTAGATCAATCTTTGAGAACACTATGGCACCGTGAAGCTGGTCAAATAGACCATTTATCCTAGGCATGGGGTAATGGTTCTTCACCATCACCTTATTCAACAAGTTATAATTAATACACATGTGCATCTTACCATCCTTCTTTTTGACAAATAGGATGGGAGCGTCCCAAGGCCATACTCTAGGCCTGATGAATACCTTACCCAAGAGATCTTGAAGTTGAACGCTGATTATTTCTATAGTTCATCTCTATTCCACATAAACGAGTTGATGATGTTCAGGCCACAACCTGCAGCAGGCATGCAAATGTTTTCTCAAGAAACCAATGTTTTTTTATATGGTAACATTACCAGTCCACAAGAAAGTCTGACCGATCTGCTCAATACTCTTTATCACCTTCTTGGGAATCAAAAATATTTGGGACCAATAAGCTTGCACTCCAAACAAGAGTGACTTGATCAATTGTACTCTTCCAATATAGGATAGTAATTTAGAGAACCAACAAGTGATCTTTGCAGTAATTTTTTCAATAAATAGCAAGTAATGGTTGACACTGAACTTCTTAGATGCTAAAGGCACTCCTAAGTATCTGAATGGGAGGGTACCTTCAACATATCCCATCTTTTTAAGAATCTCTACTTTTGTATGAATTATGACCCCTGCAATATATAGAGAGCTTTTCTCTACATAGCCTGTAATCCAGAACCCTTGGAAAACTTCATGAATGGTTGATTTAACAGCCTAACAGAGATAATTTCAGCCCTGCAATACATCAATAGATCATCTGCAAAACAAATATGCACACTTCCCAATTTCCTACACCTTGAGTAAAAATTAAAGTTCCCATTCCTAGCTAACTGATTCAGTTGTCTTCCCAAATCTCCATAGCCAAGATAAAAAGATAAGGGGACATAGGATCCTCTTCTCTAATGATTTTTTTGCATTAAAAGGCTGAGTCTGTCCTCCATTAATCATCAAGGAATAGGACACTGTAGCCACACATGTCATGATCCAATGAACATTTTTTGTAGGGAACCCCATGTCACTTAACAACTTCTTGAGAAAGCCCCATTCCACAGTATCATAAACTTTCAAGTCCACCTTAAAAACACACCTCGGGGAAATACATTTCCAAGAGTAGCATTTAAAAATCACATGACTAAACAATATATTATCAATAATGCTTCTCCCTTCAACAAATTCAGATTGGGGCCATCCCACTAGACCACCAATCACCTGCTTGAGTCTCCTGGTTAACACTTTCGAAATGATTCTGTACAAGATAGTACAACATGCTATAGGTCTATAGTCCTTACCTTTGTAGGGGATGAACTTTGGGAATTAGAGTTATAGCAGTGTTGAAGAACTGTTGTACAGCTTCTACTATCTCATCTTTCAGTAACTCCCAATTCAAAGTGAGAAATTCAATTGGAAATCCGTCTACCCGTGGAGCTTTCTCTTTCGTCATAGTCTTTATAGCATCAATGATCCCCTCATATGTCACCTATCTTATCAATTCTTTTTGTTGTTGCACTGTTAAGCAGAGCCCATCTCTAACAACCATAGAGTCCAAGCAAGGAACACGTGTGTTGCACGTGTATTCCATGCTTAATAGTATAAATATTTAAAAGTTAAAGTATTTGAACAAGTAAAATAAAATACCTACATTTTGTAGAACTATTTTTTCTACATTAATTTTTCTATTATTAGGTACCTTATGGATGATGTTCTTGTTGTTGGTTTTCCTATTTTACTTCTCGATTGAATGTTTACCTAAATCAAAGATAGTCATTTGACTTGTCATTTCTTTTTACCCATTGTTAAACTAAATTTAAACATAAAAATATTTTCAATCTGTGAAATCATATATATAATAACCAGTTTACCTTACACCTAATAAAGATGTTGTCCATACCCTTGTAAACGGTTTTTAATTTATTCAACAAGGAATGATTCTTTCAAGGGTCAATAACAATGTTGTGTTATCATGTATATAGGGGTGGTATAAGAATGTGAAAAGTTACTGGGCAAAAAGTTAATACAAGGAAAGATGAAAGATAGAAATAATTAATGTAATAACTAACGAAATTCATAATGCTATAACAAAAGAATGTAAAAGGGTGGGAATAACATTTGCAATAATTAATAATAGCTAAGGAAATTCGTATTGCCATAACTAAAGAATTAAAGTGCAATAGCCGAATTTCTTCTTAATTCTGCATTTACATAAATATCTATGACTTCTAATTGTTTTTACTGTTTATTTAGATAGTAGTAATCCAACTTTACACTTTAAAGTTTTCCGTGCATTCCACATTTATTCCATATTATTTAATATAAAATTTATTTTGCAAATGATAATATTTTGATGATTCACATTTTTTCCTATTTTTTATGAGTTTTTAAAAAATAAATAAAAAAGAACAAAAATTTAGAACATTTAAAAATAATATATTTTGAAGTTAGAAGATCTTGTTAGCTTGACGATACTTTCGTGATATATATAATGCTTTAATTTAAATACACATTCCTACACAAATATATATCTATATATAAAGCTTTGCATATAGTAAAAATATTTATCTCATACAAATAACTAACTAAATAAAAAATAAAAATTAAACTAATACACCCTTCAACTTAAATCATATGAATTTTCCTTCGACTAAAATACATAAATATTTTTTTCTTAAAAGAAAGTAAATAAGTAAAACGAAAGGAAAATGTTTATATTAATAAATCACATGAAAAAATTTAAAGTGTAAGAAGAAGAAGAGTAGAATATTAGAAAGTTTTTGTTGTTGAAAAATGAGGGGAGATTCCTCTATTTATAGTCAACAAAGGGTAGCATCAAGTATGAACAAGTTCTTATGTGCCTTATCTGAAAAATCATAACTGTTCGAAAAAGTGACAATCATTAAGTCACAACTTATGGAAAAAGTCACAACTCTTTGGAAAGCCACAACTCATATGAAAAGCCACAATCATTTATAAAAGTCATATCTTATCTAAAAAGTAACAACCTTTTGGAAAGGTCACAACTCATCAGAAAAGTCACAACCCTTTGGAAGAGTCACAATTCATCAGAAAAGTCATGACCCTTCGAAAAAGTTACAACTCATCGGAAAAGTCACAACCTTTCATGTAATGACCCTCCAGGTCATTTTTAAATTAAAGAATTCATTTCATCGTTTANAGAGGTACTATAGTATTTTAAAGGCCGAACCCATCGGTGGCCCCCTAAAGTTGGCACTAAGTTTCACTTAGACACCTCAACTTAGTGATGTTCATTTTAGACACCTCATGTAGGGTCTCGTTGTGTCATTTTGACACTTTTTGTTGACATGGCAATGTGAGTGTGATACACTCAACAATAGAACATGAAAGTCTCAATTTAGCTATTTTTTCATTTTATTTTCTCTTCTTCTTCTCCATTTTTCAAGCTACCACCTCCCACCATTTTTTGAAGCTTTAACTCCTTCAATGGAGGTCGAATGTTTTATTCAAATCCGTCTTCAAGTCATTTTTCTTCTTCATTGTATTACTTCTATAAATCTACAATCACCTTCCTCCACCTCTTTTACCGGAAAAAAGGATACCAACACTCATATTTCATATTTATTCTCTCTTTCTTTCTTCCTCTCCCTATTTTCTTCCCACAAAGCAACACTAAAAAGAAAGAAAAAAAAATCTGAAAAATAGTAAAAGAAAATAATTAATTTTAAAAAAAGTACAAATGGGATTTTGAGTGTAATGAAAACCACAATTTTCGATGGGAAAGGAGGGTAAGGTACCATCACCCCTCTCCACCTTTTTCGTCAGAAAAAGTGGATACCAACACTCATATTTTATATTTTTTTCTTTATTTCTCTCCCTCCCTCCCCTTCCTCTCTTTTTATTTCAAAACAACACTAAAATAGAAAGAAAAAAAATAGACCCTAAACAATTAAATAAAGTAGATTAAAAAAATGGAGAAAGGCCTAAAATGCCCCTCAAGTAGTGGAATTGGTACAAAATTACCCTCCATCAACCTATCGGCACTAAAAGACCCCTGATGTCCACCTTTCATCTAAAAAATACCCTTATGTTCAAAAGGATCATACTCATTAGGTTGATGGAGGGTAATATTGTAGCAAATCTCATACTTTAAGGGCATTTTAGGCCCTTTTCCGTTAAAATAATTTGAAATTACTCAATATACAAAGCTCACATGATTGACTTGATTTTGAATTTCATATTAAATTTAAAATTATAAAAAGGTTAGGCATCTACTCTCTACACTCCTCCCTCCCCGTCCCTTCACTTCCTATCTCTTCCAATTTTTTTCTATTCGGATCTTGTCCACCATTTTTTTAAAAAAAATTTATAACAAACAAGAGAGAAAAAAAATGAGGAACATAACAATGCATTCATATAGAAATAATTTGTTCAATAAAAGATGACTTAATTAAGAAAATATGTACAAATATTATATTTTTCTTTTTTGTGTACCCAAAATTAAAAATAAAAGAACAAAAATAAACATTTCTCGTACTACCACCCTCATCCCATCATGACAATAATATTGATTAAAAGAATATAAATATGTGAGTTCATATCAAGTTTGAGTCTCGGATATCCTAATTAAGAATAAGAGATTACAAAAAGGAATAAAAGAGAAAATGAACAAGACATTTGGATAATTGAGAGAAAATTTTATATTAATGAAAATTATATTTTTTTTTAGATGGACAATCGGTCAGGGTAAGTATGGATTTTAGTTGGATCACCATTTATAAGTTGGGTTACATTATAATATAATAAATTGGGGTCGATTTAAAATAAGCCAATAGAAAGATATCATGAAATTAGTTATTTTTTCAGTATTATTTTCAAGTGTATCGGGTCAAAATATGAATCATAAGCGGTTTAATAGAAACATAGAATTTTTAAAAATATCATTTTTATTATTTTTTTGAGAAGGATTTAAATTTGGACCAATCACATTAAGAAATATAATAAATAAATAAAAATTTAATAATTTTACTTTAAGGGAGCTATTAAAAATAAGGGCAAATATGAGTCAAAGGATTAATATCAAGGGTATTTTTTAGCCGAAAGGTGGACATCAAGGGTATTTTAGGGCCGATAGGTGGATGAAGGGTAATTTTGTACTGATTCAAATACTTGAGGGGCATTTTAGACCCTTCTCCGTTAAAAAAATAAAAAAATGTTTAGAGAAGACAACTACCTTTGGGAATGGGGGGGGGGGAGGTTAAATTGATTTTTTTAGAATAATAATTTTATTTTATTTAGTAAATAAATTTTAGATAATTTTTAACTTAAAATTACACATGTAATCACTTAATTGGTTGTTTGCCACGCCATTAATTAGGGTATTACACTCTCCTTCAGTTTTTTGCTTATCTATATCTATTCTATCTATATCTATTCTATACTACCTTAAAAGCATGAACTCCTAAACTTGAATGTTGAATTACTATAATACCCCAATTAAAAATACTCAATTTATTTTATTTATTAATTTAATTAATTTTATTATATTGAAAGCAGATAACTTTTCAAATTAAAGGATTGTGACTTTTTCAATGAGTTGTGACTTTTCGAAAGGGTTGTGACTTTTTCAATGAGTTGTGACTTTTCTAAAGGGTTGTGCCTTTTCTGATGAGTTTTGCCTTTTTCAAAGGGTTGTAACTTTTCTGATAAGCAGTGACTTTTTCGAAAGGTTGTGACTTTTCGGATAAGGCACAATTAACACATATTCATACTACTATTTGGTAGCTATAAATAGAGGGATTTCCTCGCACTTATAAACTACAATTTTTTTTAACTTCTATACTCTTCTTCTTCTTCAAAAATCTCAAGTAATATTTGCAAAAATTGATCAAGTTCGAAATTCAACGAAATTCAAGGTACCTCATCAGAAAGAGCGCGTGAAAAAATTATAGCAAATCATTCATCAATTCACACTCGTATTTTTTCTTGCCATTTTCATGAGTTAACAGTGACGAAAAGTTGTGGGAGAGACACTAATAATAAAAAGATATGAAAAAAGGCATATGATTTGGGTAAGATATTTCTTCTTTATTTTTTTTATTTTTTATTCTTTTCCCTCAAACGTAGTCCGTTGAATTATTGTTTTGATGTTAAATTCACTATTTCAAAATTAGGTTTTCACTTTTACATATAATATGATAACATATCCATGATAACAATTATTTTTTAATGGATATGTATGTACAAATGAATGGACAAAGTAAAGTGTCGGTGGCAAGAGATTTAAATCAAATGGAACACTAGAGTGAATATAACATGAACATATATTTTCGTCTTCCTTCTTCATTGTCTATGTATTGTTTCATATAATTTTTCTTTATATCACAAGATACACTCCTTACTATCTATATAAAAATAGATAAGAAAATATTGATTGGTCATAAAATGATCTAAAATCAAATTAATGATTCTATAAATAATACTTTAAATTTTATTCATCTATTAATTTTTATTATTAAAAAATTTAAATATTTTATATCATGATACAATTTCTGTAAGATACTAGATACTTTCATTAGACAACAACTATATGATATGTATGTGACAAAAAAAAAGGAGAAGACTACAATTCCACAAAGATAAGGTAGAAACTTAATGAAATGAAATATTTTTTTTTACCATAGGTGATGTTATTCATATATCAAAATTAAATTATTCTACTGAAGTATATATAACCATCATTCATGATAACAACCAAGTACACTTTTTTTGGTAAAATTACCTCTCTAATATAGCCTTACTCAAATATTAATTGAGTAATAATATTTTGTAAAGGATATGTTATATATAAAGATAAAATATTGAAATACTTATGGTAATCCTTATTAGTGTCATGCACATACAAAATTTTAGGTATGAATATTTAAGATAAAATTTATATTTAAATGGTGTACATCATTTATGTTCATAACCTCAAGAGGAAAGGCTATTGGTGACATTTTCTGAATGGATATTTTTTTTCTATTTTGTTGTT
Organism: Solanum stenotomum; assembly: GCF_019186545.1. Lineage (NCBI taxonomy): Eukaryota > Viridiplantae > Streptophyta > Magnoliopsida > Solanales > Solanaceae > Solanum > Solanum stenotomum. The sequence continues at coordinate 60,035,403 of NC_064282.1, read as the reverse complement.
TAGATTTGTTTACAAAATTGAGTGAAGTAAGAAATAATATTATTAAAGAAACGTCAATTTCTCTCATATTTAAACTTTGAATGTATTTTGAAATGTTTTAATGATATCTGGTCATTTTGATCTCAAAATACAACTAACTCTATGGCAATATGTATTAATAATTCAAAAACACTTGTTCTATGTTCGTTCAATTATAATTATTTACTAAAAATATTTAATTTAGTAATATTAATTTTATTTTACAACATCATATACTATATATACGATACACACATGCAACGCATGTGCCGTAAAACTAATTGTCAATAAAGTATCAAAATGACATAGCGGAACCCTATATAAGGTGTCTAAAATGAACATTGCTCGGTTGAGGTGTCTAAATGAACTTGGTGCCAACTTTAGAGGGCCAACCGATGGCTTTTGTCACGACCTGAGCCTATACCCTAGACTTGGCCGGCACTCCAGAACCGTTGCAAGTCCGCAAGCGAACCCTCATCCTGGCTGACTACAAGTGGAAGACTAACTTAAGCATGAAAAGATTAAAAACTGAACAAAATTCATGAAACTTAAAAATCTTTAACTCAAATGAATAACTCTGAATAAAAAATAGAATATTCAACTAGCCAACAATAGGGAACTCAAGTCTTTAATACATTTAATAAGATAAATAAAACAAACTTCTCAAACTCTACTATCTATCTATGAAGCCTCTAACTGACAAAGATTGAAGTTGGGACAAGACTCACGACATCCTAACAACCGATATACTGAAAAGTAAATGAAATCCTCCAAAAGCAAGGAGGCTCACCACATCTAACTCGAACTCCATGTGGTATCAACGAAGCTCCTATTGATGATCCCGAATACCTGAATCTGGATCATGAAATGATGCATACCAAATGGCTCAATACGTAGAATATACGAGCATGTGAGGGTAATTCTAAAGCATAAACATAAGCTTGAACTTGATAAAAAAGAAACATACTTACCTATTCTCAACTCACTCAACTTAACTCAACTCTAAGAAGCATGTTTCGACTAAACTCAAGGAATACTCAGGGTACTCAAAACTACTCAAACATACTCAACTCAGAAGTACAAAAGGATAAGATACTCAACTCAGCAATGAGGTTCTCAACTCAGTGAAACTCAACAATAAGGTACTCGACACAATGAAGAACAAATTAAATCAAGATACTCAACTCGAAGGTACTCACATCAAGATAGTAAACTCAAGATACTCAACTTGAAAGACTATACTCATGATACTCCAGGATAAAGCAATAGTAAAAGATACAATATATATGGAAAGCTGTAAAACTGTAGATAGCAACTGAATGTATTGAAAAATACAATAATACTCAATGTATATATAAAAATACAATATAACTCTGTGGGAGTTTCAATCTCTAACCGACAACCACCACTATGAGCCTAAGTGATGATACATCGTCTTACCCACGCTGCCAGAACTGTTCTATACATTTTCGTCATATAGAACACCTTAACTAAGTGGGTCCACTAGTCTATGGTAAAATGCACTAAGTAATCATCTAAAAAGTATCATCCTTTCTACCCATGATGGCTACATGGTTTATGAAGACTTGAGTTATTATGAACTCGTATCCCTCTATCAGTGCTTATTACTTCTCCCAAAAATATACTTATCTCATATGTTTTTAACACAAAACTCTCTCTTTGGTTTAAGATCATTACTTAAAACTTAGCTTAAAAGCTCTCTTGGAAATCGGTATTTCCTTTCCTGCTCAAATGTGAAAATATTTTAACTCTTGGGAATATTTAGTTCCCGTATAATCTTTGAAGAAATGAACTTTACTCTTACTCTTTACTCAACTCAAAGCTTTAGTCTTAAAACAAAGTTAAAACGTTTGTAAAGGACTTCTTAAAATATGGTTCATGTCGAATAATGGACGTGAACGACTCAATGCAACTCGGAGGGTTCATGCAGAATTATGAGCATGAACTACTGAACTCAAGGACTCAAATATACTTCTCATCTCAAGACTATTCGACTTATAGGGTTCAAGCGGAATTATGGGCATGAACAACTCAACTCCAGGACTTCATAGGTAAGATGTAATAGTCCCATGATTAGAAATACAAACTCAAAGGGTATTAGGGACTCAATACTCAAGACTTAGGACTTAAAGATACTACTCCTCTTAATGACACTCAATTTATGGAGTCCACGCGGAATTTATGGGCATGAACGACTCAACTCGAAGGTCTACATAACTAAATGGAACTCATGTATACGACTCTTCTCACTCTCTTACTTACTTCCTCAAAACATAGTTCAAATCAATAGTTGATCTCAAAGGATTCACAATTGAACTCAAAGGCTTTCTTGAACTCTACTCTTAGCTCTCTCTTGAATGTGAATAATGAATTCAAGAGTTATGGTTAATAATATGAACGATTTCATGATGAAAAATTAGACTCATGAATAAAATATCATACTCACTTGCTCGAGTCTTGAAACAAGTTACTAGAAGTTGTAGAAGACTACATAATAGAATTCAAAGGGACTTTTTAGAATGTTCAAAAGGATTCTAAAACACTTAACTCTTAACTCTACCTTAAATTTGAATTATGAATTCAAGGTTATGATCAAGTTAAGAATGATTTCTAGGTGGTAAGAAGTAGCTTAGAGTAGTTAGAATAAAAAAGGAGTGAAGGTACCCTTTGAAAGAACTCAAACGGAGCAACCGATTGCAAACTGGACGGGGCAGCGACCTTGGTGCTATGAATGGCACGGGGCGCCAGCCCCTAAAATTCAGAGCATACTTTGGGGCGCTCTGTCTGGTGCGACGCGCCAGGCCCCAACCCAGAAGACCCGACGAAATTCTTTGCTCGTTTTCTCACCCTAATTCGCCTAGAATCGAACGGTTTCTTCCCCAATCACTTGGATTCGATTACTTAACATAAGTACACTCTAATCTACTAAATACATCCCTCAAAACACCCAATTTAATCTCAAGATAACATCAAAACCCCAACTAAACAAGATTTAGAATGAACTTCGAGAACACTTCTCAAGAACTCATCAAGAACTCTAATTTTTCAACTTCAAGAATGAAATTTCGCTGAATATAACATGATTGGCATGTGGGTGAAGAAACCCAACACTATGGAAGCTTACATACCTCTTAGGTATTAAACCCATGGCGAAAATCCACAAGAGAACGCAAGAATCTCGACGAACGCTTTGATCCTCTCCTTTTTTCTCTTCTTTTTTGTTCTTAAACTCTCAACTAAAACCCTAGGCGTATTTTAGGATTATAAAATTGAACCTAACAGGATTAGAACCTTAAAACATTACTAAAAATGAATTAAAACTGATTGGGTAAGAAAAAGACCAAAATACCCCTTACTATTTTCGGGTAACTTTCCTTAACAGGACAACCTGACTTCAAAAGGGCTTATATTATTCATCCGAACTCCAAACTTAGCAAACTTGGTGGCGTTGGAAATATAATTCAAAGAAATTTAATTGCGTACCTTGTAGCCCACCTAACTCATCTTGTACTTAAAGTTATGGTCATTTGAATTTGACCTATAACTTAGAAGAACATAGTAATGACTTGAATGAATTCTCTTTAGTTCTTCTTGGAAATCATGGTGCTACATCTAGTGACTTGACCTTAATACTTAAGAAATTATAAAATCCTTGGTAAAATCCTACTCACAACGAAGGATGGTTCGAGTCTTAATTTTTATTCTTTTTGGTGTGTTACAATATCTCCCCCTTGGGATCATTCATCCTCAATTGACGGCTGGACTGGGTATGGTACGGGGTTACTCTTACCAAGGTCTGATTCTAATGGTATGTTATTACTATATCCAAGCTTAACCCAAATCCTTAGGTTCGGGTTTTATTCCTCTCTGTAGGGAATCTCATCCCGAGTCTTACTCCTTACCACCACCTTTAAGCCTAGTACTCTAACAACTCCATGGACTCCTACTAACCAACTCCTTCAGAACCAATTAAGGGATCTCATTTAACTATTCCTCATAGTAAATCCTCATCCTCCTCTTCTTACTCATATATAACCATAGATGAAATTATCACACCATCAGTATCTTGATAAGAACATCAACCTTCTCTTTCTAACATCACTCTATTAGAAAAAGGATCTCCGAAAGTATATCTCCCATACTCTTTGGAGCTCATTGATATCTTACTCTCAAGCACTTGACTTGATTTCTCATCTTGTCATCTCCCCGTTAGGTGTAACGCTAACACTTGAAAGCTATGGACCTATTCCATCATCTCTAAACTGGTCTACAATCTTCTTGCTCTAATACTCGGTAATACTTATCTCATGACTACCGAGCTCTCAATAATCAGGTACTAAGACCTCTTTCTAAGGTGTTTCTCTTAACCTCTTAATGCTCTTGTAACTCTTGTGACTTAGCCACACTTCACTACGCTTATCTATAGGTTAAGGTCTCTCACTTGTACCATTCATATTTATTGCATCAAACATTTCAATTTCTCCCCTACTCTTATGTCAAGTCTTCTAGATCAAATCTCAAGACTACCATTATCACCCTCATGTTTCCATTCTTTTCATCATGACACTCATCTCAAATTCAAGCTTAAAGTTTATTACTAAACCCGAATATCAATATGATTGCTCACCTACCATACTATACCTCATTACTTGATCAATTCTATAACCTTCTGAACATCATGACCCTCTCAATAGATCATACGCCTAGCTTAGATCTATCACTTCATAAATAATCTGCTCTCTTATTCAACACATGAATTTAGTCTCATCTAATACGATGGCACATCGACAGCTACTCTATCCAAGTTAACAAATATATACTCTATCTTAACTTGACTAGCTACTCTTACTCTCCCCATAAGGGAAAATTCTTCATCAATAACTTACTGGGTGCATGACTATAGTAATATAGCTCTTCAAAACACTATCTCCCTTTCTTAAATCACTAAACCTCTGCATACTTTCCTGTGACTCTGGGCTCTTTCACTACTAATGCTCATGATCTTGTAACTCATGCTACCTTTTGGGGTGGAAATATTACCCAAGCTCTAAACATACCTCCTCATAAGGATCTAAGCTGAAACAAGGCTTAAGGAAAAGAGTACAACTCGCTTTTAGTTCAACATACGATTCATATAATTATGGGTGCATTTCTCTGAAACTGAACACTTACTCACTCATGGGCTTCTCTCAAGCCCCTCTGGAGTCTCATAAATTCCTCAAAACTCTTGCTAAGAACAACTCATCGATAAAAGAATGACTTTGCTTTTCAACCACCTCTAGTATGA
>NC_064282.1:59977205-60029977 GCF_019186545.1 Solanum stenotomum | reverse complement strand
ATGACAGCCCTATTGCACGATTAAGAATATGAAAGAAGGGAAACTTTGCCTAAATGTCTGTAGTCACTTATTTATAGAAGTGGGGCCCTCACAACCACAAATAAGGTCCTACTTGACAGGGCATCATAGACACCCTAGGACACTTGATCTCTGGGTTCTGAGACCAAGTTTTTCACGACCCGAGTCTACACCCTGGACGTGGCTGACACTCGAGAACCATTACTAGTCCCCAAGCGAACCCTCATGTTTCCATTCTTTTGATCATGACACTTATCTCAAATTCAAGCTTGATGTTTATTACTAAACCCGAATATCAATATGATTGCTCGCCTACCATACTATACCTTATTACTTGATCAGTTCTATAACCTTTTGAATATCTTGACCCTCTCAAACAAATCACAAGCCTAGCTTAGATCTATCACATCATAAATACCCTGCTCTCTTATTCAACACATGAATTTAGTCTCCTCTAATACGATGGCACATCAACACCAACTCTATTCTGGTTAACAAATATATACTCTATCTCATCTTGACTAGAAACTCTTACTCTATCCATAAGGGAAAACTCCTGATCAATAACTTACTAGGTGCATGACTATAATAACATAGCTTGCCTTATCACTATCTCCCTTTCTAAGATTACTAAACCTATGCATACTTTCTTCTAACTCTGGGCTCTTTCACTACTACTATTACTTATGATCTCATAACTCATGCTACATCTTTGGGTGAAAATACTACCCAAGCTCTAAACATGCTTCCTCATAAAGATATCAACTTCAACAAGGCTTAGGGAAAAGAGTACAACTTGCTTTTAGCTCAAATGCATATTCATATAAATATGGGTGCATTCCTTTGAAACTGAACACTTAACTCACTCCTAGGCTTCTCTCAAGCCCCTCTGGAGTCTCATGACTTCCTCAAGATTTTGCTAAGAGTAACTTATCGATAAAAGTACTGACTTTTCTTTCCAACCACCTCTAGTATGACGGGTAGTCGAATGAATCTGAGAAATGTACGAGTATGACTAAATCTCTATGACAAAGCTCTATTGCATGATTAAGAGTATGAAAGAAGGGAAACTTTTCTTAAATGTCTATAGTCCCTCATTTATAGAAGTGCGGCCCTCACAACCATGAACAAGACCCTACCGACACAGCTTCATAGATACCCTACGACACTTGAACCCTATGCTCTGATACCAAGTTTGTCACTATTCGAGCCTATGATGAGTCCAAGATTTGGACTCATTTAGGGCTTTACTTGGATAGATTTAGTGTCCTCAAATGCTTATTTTGTGCCAATAACTGATGTAAAATACTTGATTTCTAGGTATTTGGATTGAGGAACAAAACAAGGACACTAATTTGCAAAAAGAAACGAAGCAAGCTGAAAGAAGGAAGAAAAGAGGCCTTGGTGATCGCCAAGTCCATTTGGCTAGTCGCCGAGTGGCCATTTGACCTCCTAAAGTTCCAATGTGCCAAGCCCCGAAGGAGAAAGTCAAGTTGGCGAGAGAAAAAAACAGTCGGTGGATTGCCGAGTGGTTCCGCGATGCAGTGTTAGATCGCCCAAAGTTACAAATCTGGAGGATGCTGAAGGACAATGCAAGAAGGTGATGGAATGGACCAAAGGGCATATCACCAAGTTGATCGACGAGCTTGACTTACTGCGTTGAATGGCCCTTCGCAGCGTATTTTTGGCAACTATAAATACGTTTTTGAACAATTAATCTAGGATTTTTTATCATATTTTTTATTATTAGAATTTTTAGTTTGAACTCTGAGTTTTGAGACAAGTTTTCCTTAGCTTTGAAGAATTGAAGTTTTCCAATTTTGAGAAATTAGAAGTGGGTCCTTGAGATTCTTCAATTTGGACCTTTGTAAAGACAAAATTAATCTTACCGAGTTGATGGAAACACAATTTGGTAACGATTTTTATCTTTTTATGATGTTTAGCTAAAACCCCAATTCTTGGGGTGTGATTATGTGATTATGGGCTGATTTAGCTTATGCGTATTGCTAATTGTTAGTTTAAATGCTGTTTAGAAGTGATTTCAATCAATAATTATGGTTTAATTCAAAGAATTGTAGTTGCAAATGCAATTCTACCTTTGTGTTTTTGGCTTGCTCGAGAAAGAGGCTTTAAAACCAAGACTAATGATTGATGGTCTGTGGGTATTGGGTTGTCATGGGTTCAACTCGAGAGAGTGAATCCTAAACTCTTTTCCACACATTTAGCTCGAGAGACTGAATGGACTAATGCGTAGGCTGTTCTTATTTTGCATGCTTGTCGATGTTTGAGAGAAATCAACTTGATTCGAGGTAAATTGTTTGAGAGAAAGTCTACCTCATTTATAGTTTAGCCTATGCAGTGATTTACAACTATTTTGTAACAGTTGCAATTACCCATTTGTCTACATTAGCCTATAATCAAATCACATCCCAAGAACTCGTCTCATTATTATTATCTTTGTGTTATTTGTTGCTTATGTAGTTGATAATTGAAAACCAAAACCTCTCTTATTTGACATTCGTGTCACCCCCTGATTTACATTGTGTTTTTATTCGTAAATGTCTATTCATATGGCTAAAATGAACATATTCACACTTTACTCTTGAATCTTAAATACGTACTACTCTCTGTGGGATTAGACCCCAACTTATTTAGTTGGGTTATTATACTGATTAACGATCGTTGACACTTGGAATTGGATGAAGTGTCTTTGAAACGTTATTATCAAAATGGTGACGCTGTCGGGGAGTGGTATTGGTTAAGATTCTTTAGTTAAGTTAATTTTGTTCTTTTAGTTATAGTCAAATCTACTTACTTTTAGTTTTGGTTTGTTTGTTTGTGTTTTGAAACAATAAGTATGAGTGTGAACGGGAGCAATGGTAGCCAAGTGGGCCACCAAGATGACATCGGCAACCTCAAAGCTGTCAATGAGCCTAATGCTAATGACCCTCATCTAATGGGTGGAATTGGTCCCATTCGCTTGCCTCCGGCTGAAGGGAACGCTATTTTCATTTTACAAGTACTATGTTGTAGCTTTTGCAATTTAAAGAGTTGTTTGGTGGGCTGGTTCATGTGGATTCCCATGAGCATATTAGAAACTTTGTTGATGTTTGCGGGTCGTTCTCCTTCAAGAGCATATCCCAAGAGTCGATCCGGTTGAGGTTGTTCCCGTTTTCTTTAATGGGAGAAACATGTAAATGGTTGGTTGAATTGCCAAGAGAATCAATCCCTTCGTCGGAAGAGCTTGTCACCGCATTTCAAGTGAGATTTTTCCCTCCTTCAAAGATGATGACTCTTGAGGAAAACATACAAAGCTTCAAGCATTTGGAGGGTGAGCCGATTTATGAGACCTGGCTGCGATTCAAGAAGTTGGTGCTGCAATGCCCAACTCATGGTTTGCCCCACAACATTTTGCTGTAATATTTTTATCGAAGCTTTGATTCGGTAAACAAGGGTGTAGCTGATCAACTTTCTTTGGGAGGTTTGATGCAACAACCTTATGTTATAGCAGCCCAACTTTTGGATGGTATGACCACAATTAGTTGGGGTTGGTACACCCGCGAAGATCAGGTTTCCCTTCTCACGTTTAAACTGACCAAAGAGCAACTTGAAAAGATCAGGAGAGGGACCAGAACATGGAAAAGATCATGACACAACTTGACATTTTGTCCAAAAATGTCATGGGAGCTGGTGCTCGAAGTGTCAATGTTGTGGGTGTCGGGTGTGTTAATCTTGATGAGGCCAAGTTTGAGGCTTTGTACAACGAAGAGGTGAACTTCCTAGCCAACCAAGGAGGTGGTTATCATTCAAACTACTCGAGGCAGGGTGGTAACTAAGGTTGGAACAGGGATGAAGGTTGGAAGGATCGTGATAGAGAGTGGAGGGATCATAACCCCACTTGGAATGAGAGAGACGGGGAAAAAGATAGATATGTTCCTCCCCATGAGCGCCAAAAGCCAAAGGATTGTGAGGGTGGTCGGTTTGAGGATATGTTGTCTCGTATTCTCAACAAGGTTGAGGGGTCGGAAAAGATTTTGAAAGAGATGAAGAAGATGTGTCGACCCTTAGCCATACGATTACCTCTCATTCTGTCTCAGATGGGTCAGATTTCGTCTCATTTGAACCCGAGACAACAAGAGGGGTTACCTGGTGATACTATAGCCAACCCCAAGAATGAAGTTTGAGTGATGACTTGCATCGTGCCATGACGTTAACTAAGGCGCTGCTTGGGAGGCAACCCAATTTTTATTTGCTTTCTTTTTTATTTTGAAATAATGGTGTTTTGATTGTGCAGGTTAAAGTGTGGAATGTGTTTGAAAAGTGCAGATTGACGAGCAAAATGTCCAGTCGGTGACTCACCAAAGAGGTCGGCGAGCCCGACTTGGACTGCCGTTGGACTCAAGGAATTTTGAAATTTGAGTCTGTAAAACTCGATGGGCCCAGGAGCAAATTGCCGTGTCGCCGAATAGGTCAGCGATCACGACTTTGTCCGTCATTTGGACCCCCACATCAACTGGAGGTCATGTAAAACTCGGCGAGGTAACTGCCCAATCGGCGTGTCGCCGATTAAAACTTATGTCGCCGAATGGGCGAGAACTGGATGGTTTTTAAAGGCCAAAAGTTCAAAAGTTTGAAATCTTTCACATTCCCTCACTTTTCAACTTTCCAAACTCACACCCAAAATAGTTTTTCCCATATTTTCGTGTTTTTATCGTGTATTAGTCATTGATTGTGTGTTCGGACTGGATATCTTTGCCGCCTAGCATTTCAACTAATTTATTTGGCATAAAAGTTTGGTTTTCCAAACCCCGAATTCATATTTTGCAATTTTACTCATTTGTAATTGATTTTATCTGTGATATGTGCTGGGCCCCTTTGATTTCATTGTCTTTGTGCTTGTGTGCATGTGTGTCTATTTTAATTCAAATATCTTGCCTAAAATGCTATATTGTTGATTTCCTGAATTTTTCATGCTTAAAATTGATCATATTGTTGGGTTGTGTTTATTTGTTATTGGGTCTAGTCGGGTGAAGTCTGAGTAACCCGCATTTGTGCCAAATGACATTCTTTGCCCAATGATGGACCCGTTTACGTCATTCTTAAGGGCAAAAGTCATCAAATGAAAAAATTTGGCCAAACCGGGAGAAGTTTGAGTATCCTGGGAGCATTGGTTTATGGGTCTAGGTTTAATTGAATGAGTGCATGTTTTGATTTTGTTTTCGGGGGCTGCGGGATTGAAATTTGGACGCTGGGGTTGAGAGTAGGCACGTTGGGTCGTTTGGCGAGCTGAGTCGAGCTCGCCGAACCATTCCCCTTGATCGCCTTTAATTTCATGCAAATATTGAGTTTGGGTACTGTAACTTTCGACGAGAAGCCTGAGTTCGCCGAGTGCACTCGGTGACTTACCGAAAGTCCTTCTTGATCGCTTTTTCTGTGCCCCTAACCCTTAAAATGCACTGTAACTTTCGGCGGACTAGTGCTTGCTCACCGAATGATATCGGTGATTTGCCGAAAGGTCCTTCCCATCTCCGACATGTAATTTTGAGCCAATCCTTTCGGCCAACCCGATCTGGCTCGCCAAAGTGATTCGGTAACTCGCCGACCGGTTTGGCAAGTCTGTCTGCAACTTCGTTTGAACTATTTCTTACTCTTTTTGCTGTTTTTGCAGAGATGGCTAGACCAAAGTGACTGGTAGAGCCATGCCACCCCACAAGAGGGCTAAGGGAATAAAAATCAACGATGATGCAGCTGCATCCAAGGCTAAGGCAACCAAACTTCCCACAATAGGTGGGAAGGGAAAAGGAAAGTGAAAGGCACCTGCATCTACGTCACCGAAGGCCAGTTTCGACAATGACGACATCTATGCCACTCACCTTACCACTTCTGAGAGTGAGGGTGAGCAACATGAGCATCAGGCTGCAACTTTTGAGCCTGAAGATGAGCTACTAGCAGGCCAGAGAGCGGAGCTGCGATCTAAGATGATGAATGATCCGTTTAGGATCAGGACTCCTCAGGCCACCACTACTCCTCCTGCTCCCGCACAGGCTGTGGTTCTAGCACCATCGGTACAGGGTCCTCCTCTCCGATTTATGAACACATTGAAGACTGAGGGATTGAGCTCCATCATAGAGGAGAAGAGAATGTCTCTTGATGGTGTCATAGACATTTACCTTGAGATCATGAGCTACCTGAGGTCACACAGTTTTCAGCTATTCACTAAGCCCCATAGCCCGTACATTCCAAATTGGGTCAGAGAATTCTACAGTGCCCTGGTGCCTAAAGGGAAGAAGTTGGCCGCCAAATTCAAGTCGGTAGACTATGTGGTTGTTAGTGCCAGAAAAGCAAAGTGTGATAGTGATGCTATCAATGCAGTCCTTGAGTGCTCAAATGATATTGACGATGACTGTCATCACATGATCAAGACAAAACGCTGGAAAACACGAAAAAATGGTTGGCCTCTCTGATATCAGACGGTACTTCCAAGTGGCTTGAGGTTGGGAAAGCTATTGAAAAGAAGGACCCCAATGTAGCAGCGAGGTATTGGTTTGGCTTGATCAGCAATACCATTATGCCATCCTAGAACGAGTTGATTCTCCGCCACGCCAAAACAACCTGTCTTGGTTGCATCATTGATGAGATGAGGCTGAACCTGGGGATGATTATTGCACAATACATACTTATGAGGGGCAAGCAGTGCAAGACTTCCCTCCTCTTTCTGGTGCTGATCACAGAGCTATGAAGACGAGCTCGGGTGCCTAGAGATGAGAAGAATGATGTGGAAGTGATTCCCACATCTTCTACCGACATCCGGATGATTGAAGTGGAGTACTTGAAAGATGAGGCGGAGAAGAAGAAGGCAGCCCCGATGGAAATTTCCCCGGTTGTGGATACATATGCACTACCTGCAGAGGCATCTTTGCCTACTCCAGCCCTTTGCCCTTCAGGTACATCTAGTGCTACCCCTTCTGTTACTCCTAGTTCCCCTACTGCTGCTGATGTTGGCCGACCTCCACTCACCCAGGCTAAATTGCTACGGATGGGGCAGCTAGCCCATTTTGTGGATAGATGCACCTCCAAACTTGAGGCATCCATTCCTGGCATGATTAAGAGGCCCCTTGCTGTTGCTGTGACATCCTTGAGTGCATATATTGATGCCCTTGTGGCAAGGATAACAGTGTGCGAGTGTGGCCAAGAAGCCACTGATAAGGTGACAACTTTAAAGGTCGTTATTGCTGCGCTGAGCAGAGATATGGACCAGGTGAAGTCCACCAATATGCCTATGATTTTTGGTACGGTGGAGATCTCAGATGTACCAATTGAGCCAAATATGCCTCCAATTACCACCAGAGATGATGTTCAAGCTGAGGAGGTAGCTGATCCCGAGTCTGAGGTGGAGACGGATGAGAAAATGCTTGGGGTTGCTGAGGAGGTTTCTTGCGAGGGCCTTACGGAGACCGAGGAGGCCATGGTAGATGCTGCTATACAGACCTTTTTGGAAGACACACCCTTGGCTGATCCAGTGGATCTGGTGTTGTTGACATGACTTCAGGCACTGATGCCCAAGATCACAGTGTCGCACCAGGCACTGATGCCCCGACAGATGGAGCGACTGTGTAGACAGGATCCCTGTTTACCTCCCTTTCTGTTTTCTTTTATTGATTTTTGGATGTTTTATTGCATTTGAGGACAAATTGCTTTTTGTTTGTTATGGGGTAAGGTATTTCCATACCTACCTCTTGTGATTTTGACTTTTGTTTATATATTTTGTGTTTTGACACCGTTTTTGTGGATGCTTGAGCTTGTGGCTTCTCATTTTGAATGTAAATGATTTTTTGACCCTTCCAAAATTTTTTGCCACCTCTTGTGTATTTAATTGTGGTTGTTTTTGTGCAAATTTGAGTGTCGGTTGTGATCAATACTGATTACTTGAATAGTTCTCTCAATCAAACAAACATGAATGTGCGGCTATGATGGCCAAATGAAGTTGCATAGGCAATATGTGAGCTTTTTGCATCTCATTGTGAGTAGCCGATTATCAAATTGAGTCTCTTATGATGAGCATTGCACACTAGCGAAAGTGTGGAGTCTTGTTTGACATTGGTGTCAATGCCTTGTGTGATGAGCTTACCGTGAGCCATGTGTGATGACACGTAGAATTTTCCCCGTTGGTCCGGTTGACTAAGTGATGCAAGCTCTGGAAATGATCTTAGGCAACAATTTTAAAGAGTGAAACAATTTAACATTATACCTCTTTTGTGGCCTACCTTGTGAGTGCGTGATCTTTTCTTGAACACCCTTTGAGCCTTATCCTTCTCTTGGAAGAAACTTTATGAAATATTGACCTTTCTTTATCCCTTCACCCATAAACCTCATGAAGTGTGGTTTGTTTGAATAGCCAACTTAGGACAAAAGCCTAAGCTGGGGGTGTGGTGAAAGGAGAAGGTAAGTCAAGAAGTGCAAAGAAGCCGTCCTTGATCCATGGTGGTGAAAAATGTCATACCTCGAGCTACCCTCGAGACGCGGACACGGGACCTAGGACGACAAGTGATCCTTAGCTAACCCTGCTGGCATAATCTGAGCATACTATAGTTAACATGAATAAAATAACTGATGCGGAAACTAAAATCATAAATAAAGAAATGATAGGGAATACCCATAAACTATAACTGAGAGAGTTTAATACAGAAGATATTAACTCATACTAGGTTGAAACTAACTATGTCTGAAAGTAAGCCTCTAAATTGACTAGAAATGTTGGGACATGCCCCCAACTAGATCTAGCAAAACTGAAACTAAAGACTAAAAGCAGTAAGGATATCATGTCTCTGGTCCTCGGAAGATGAGGACTCACCACTACTAGTCTGCTGAGCTGAAGATCGGAAAATGATCTAAGTGCAATCTGGATGCTGAGAGCCTGAACGTACATAATAAGAAGATGTAGCGCAATATATGCGTCAGTATTGAAAGGTACCGAGCATGAGGATGGAGTATCGCGAAATACATATACAACTGAACAAGCAAAAAAAAGCAATGACATATATCTGGATATGATAGAATGCTGAAAATACTAAACATGACTGATCTGCATTCAATGACCAACTATGACATGCTGAAACTGAATACTGAACATGGTCAATGCAAATGGAGTCTGACTGATTTGTGGGAGCTACTAGTCACCGATAATAAAACCACATGAGCTGAATGTGGAGTCCGATGTATACGCCCCATCGAGAGGACCCAATATACCCTACAAGAGGTATAAAGGCATGCTGGTGTGATCACTAATCTGTTGCCCATGGAAGGGACTTACAACCTACTTGGCTAGTAGTTTTGGGACTATTTGGGTACGCTAAACCCTAGTCCAACTCGGTATTATGCTAGTCCCAATGAATTTAGTAGTAAACTGATTATGACTAATTTTCTGTAATTGTTCTGGATAGCTCAAAACTAGACATGCAAACTGAATGCAACAATTTAAACTGACATTGATGCATAATACTGAGGCATGTATAACTGATTTCTGATAAAGTTTGTCCTAACACATGTAATTCAAGAACTTAAAAAATACATAGCTAGGGTTATGAAATTCATATGATAATCTAAAGAAGACGTGACATGCTGATTTAGAACATTAAAACATAGCTAAAACGTGACATGCTGTTTGGACGTTAGAACATATAGTTAAAAACGTGATTTCTAAATCGGAACGTTTTAAAAACAGTCTCTTCATGAAAATTGGCTGTAACTTTAGAAAATACTAGGGTTCATTCATAATCATTGAAAAACGATCAATATTTGGATCATTCTAACATTTAAAACCCAAAATCAAGAAACATTCAAGAACCCTAATTTCGTTCATAGCATGGAATCAAGAATTGTCTGAATTCTAGGGATCTAACGAGCGAAAGGGACCCATTAGTGAAATCCAACATACTTGGTGACAAAATCTCCACGTAAAACTATCAACTAGGGTTGGACTTGACTTTTCCGGTGACTTTCTAGCGTTTTCCTGTGGCGGCTAGGGTTTAGCTAGGGTTTCGGCCGCCCCTCTCTCTTCTCTCTTCTTTTCTTTTGTTTTAGTTAATTAAATGACTTGGGTAAGTTCTAGTTAGGTTTCTAGGATTTTAAATGACTAACTACCCTTTTAATTTAGGAATAAAAGAAGAGTGGGAAAAGACAAAAACACCCTTGACTTAAAAGCTGTCCAAATCCTATTGCGGATTGGGCACCTGCCAAATCTGAAAATTCTGAAATTTTTTTCCTTCACAAATCTGGGGTGTTACAAAAATGATGGAACCCCTCTATACAAAAAAGAAGAAAAATGAAAAAGAAAAAGAATGAAAAAGTTTGAAATAAAGTTGCGAAAGTGCAAAAGAAATGGGGTGTCTGGTATGCCATGGAAAGTGAATAATGGGGTGACCTTTGAGCATGAATAAAAATGTTGAAGAAAAGGGAAGAAAGTGTTGTTCAACCACATTTTATGAGGATAGTAGCCACTGAGCCTAAATGACCATACCTTTACACTCAGCCCCGTTACAAGCCTTGAAAAGACCTTTTTGATCTTAAGTGAGTTGAAACAAGTGTTGGTTGGAAAATAAGGGCAAACCTATGGGTGGAGTCATGCACGTGTTCATCTTTTTGAGTGTGAGAGTTTGAGATTCTTTGATAATGGTGAGTCACAACTTGAATCTTTGAATGCACAATTGATCCTTGCATAAGTAAATTGAGTCTTGTTGTGTGCATTCATGATTCAGTCTTGTGTAGCACTGTTTGAGACATCCTTTTTGAACTGCTGAACTTGAGTTTTACTTGAGGACAAGCAAAAGTTTAAGTTGGGGTGTTTATGAGTCCGAAATTTGGACTCATTTAGGTATTTATTTGGATAGATTTAGTGTCCTCAAATTCTTATTTTGTGCCAATAACGGATGCAAAATCCTTGATTTCCAGGTATTTGGATTGAGGAACAAAGCAAGGACACTAATTTGCAAAAAGGAACGAAGCGAGCTGAAAGAAGGAAGAAAAGAGAGCCTGGTGATCGCCAAGTCCATTTGGCGAGTCGCCGAGTGGCCATATGACCTCCTCAAGTTCCAGTGTGCTAAGCCTTGAAGGAGAAAGTCAAGCTGGCGAGAGAAAGGAGCAGTTGGAGGATCACCGAGTGGTTCCGCGATGCAGTATTAAATCACCCAAAGTTACAGACCTGGAGGATTCTGAAGGCCAATGCAAGAAGGCGATGGAATGAACCAAAAAGGCGTATCACCGAGTTGATCGGCAAGCCCGACTTACTACGCCGAATGACCCTTCGCAACATATTTTTGGCGACTATAAATACATTTTTAAACATTTAATCTAGGATTTTTTTTAACATATTTATTATTATTAGAATTTTCAGTTTGAACTCTGAGTTTTGAGACATGTTTTCCTTAGCTTTGAAGTATTGAAGTTTTCCATTTTTGAGAAATTGGAAGTGGGTCTTTGAGATTCTTCAATTTGGACCTTTGTAAAGACGAAATTAATCTTACCCAGTTGACGGAAACACAATTTGGTAATGATTTTTTTATCTTTTTATGATGTTCATAATTATAGACCTTTCATGCATAATCAAGTGTAAGGGTATATGGGAGAAGGATTTTGCATCAATACCACCAATACACAATACTCATAGGATCATCACTACATAGGTGAATCATGAGTTCATATACAATCTTCATCAACATACACAAACCCTAGTTATTGCCCTTCAAGGCTAGGAATCAAGATCAAACCTAACTTATAGAATTATCATATTAGATAGAGGGATTTCATGATTCAACAACTTAATAAATGTAAACATAATCAATTGTCAAGCCTCCATGATCAATCAAGTCACCCTTAGTTCACAATTTAGGAAGAAAGGGAAATCATGGGTCCAAGGGAGATTTTCATCAAAATCCAACAATACTTCATTAATCCAATCATAAATCATCATAAACAAACATAATAAACCATAATTAAATAATTGAAATCGTTTTGGAAGGAGACCCATGACTAGCGTGAAACCCTAGGTTTTTGAAAGTCTTAAAACATAGTTTGAAGGGGCTTCTTGGGTGATAGCTACCCAAGAATGAAAATTATCCATACCTTAGCTTGATTTCCACAAGAAATAGGAGAAGAAAGGATGGTTCTTGAACCCCTAGCTTGACCTTGGCCTTGCTCTTCAATGTCGTCCTAGAGAGAGAATTTTTGGAGATGAGAGTTGGTTTCTAATTTGAGTCTTGTGAGTTATGAGCTCCTATGTGGAGTTTAATGACTTAGAAGTATTTATATAGGTCTAAAATAACTAATAATAACCATCCCCACCCTTAATTAATTGATTAAGAATTTACGAAACTACCCCTCACTTGGCAGAACTCAAGACAGCTTTTGCAGAGGGGACCTACGCCCCACCACCCACTGACCGTAGGTGGGCTCACACTCCATCCTGCAGGTCCGTGGTTTGGGTCTGCATCCCATCTTCTTGGCCAACTCAAGCCACCCACTCACGAGACCCCACCTATGGGGCGTGAGTGGCTCTATGAATCGTGATGTCATCTCGTGAAATGTTACTGGAACTTGGATGCTTAACATACTTAACAAATTTCCAGATTTTTATATTCTTTCCAAAAATGGTTATTTCCAATTCTTAACTTCTTCCTAGTTATTTCAAATTGGCGAGATGTTACACCCACGCTGCCAGAACTGTCTTATACTTTGTCATCATATAGAACGCCTTATCTAAGTGGATCCACTAGTCTATGCTAAAAAACACTAAGGAATCATCAAAAAGTATGATCCTTTCTACACATGATGGCTAAATGGTTTATGGAGACTTGAGTTATTATGAACTTGCATTCCCATATCGGTGCTCAATACTTCTCCCAAAATATACTTAGCTCATATGTTTTTAAAACAAAACTCTTTCTTTGGTTTGAGATAATTACTCAAAACTTAGCTTAAAAGCTCTCTTTGAAATCAATGTTTCCTTTCTTACTCAAATGTGAAAACATTTTAACTTTTGGGAATACTTAGTTCCTGTATAATCTTTGAAGAAATGAATTCTTACTCTTATTCATTAGTCAANGTAGGAAACATAGGTATGTTGCTAAGAAACTAGTACGGAAAGAAGGGGGAGAAGTGGGAAGAACTGGCGTCCATAGCACTCTGAGAGGCGCGAGGCGCCAGCCTTAAAACTTCAGAGGATGGGGTGGGGCACACTGGCTGGAACGGCGCCCCAGAGCCCATACTTCGGTGCCCCACTTGGGGCGCTATGGCTAGGGAGGCACCCCAGACTCTTGCCCAGGTGAATTCCGACTTTTCTCCTTTGTTTTTCAACTCTAAACCCCATATTTCAACTTAGTTCTTTCCCCAAACACTTAAAATCAACTATACCCTCAATATATACAAGATTCAACTTGAAATCACACCTAAATACATGAATCAACCTCAAGAAACTTCCACAACAAGAACCCACAAGAATTCAAACGAATTAATATCAAGAACTCATAGGATTTGCTTTCAAAACTATACAACTTCACTGAATTGAATCATGATTGGCACGTGGGTGAACTAACTCAACGCTAGGTGATCTCACATACCTCCCTTGGCGAAATCCACACGAAAATCTCCAAGAAATAGACGAAACTTTGAACTTTCTTCTCCTTTCTCCTCTTTTCTCTTTTCTACAAGCCCTAGCCTGAATTTCCAATTTTCTAAACTGATCTAATTCTGATTATACCCCAAAAAAACTCCTAAAAACGAATTAAATTAATTGGGAAAGGAAAAGTTTAAAATAGCCTTCCAACATCCGATTTAGACTTTCCTTATTTGAGCAACCCAACTTCAAATAGGCATATCTCACTCATACGAACTCGGAAGCGCGAACTTGGCGGTGTTGGAAAGATAATTCCAAGATATTTTCTACGGTATCTGGAAGCACACCTAAATCATTCTGAGCTAGGAGTTATGCTCGTTTGAAGTTGACCCAAAACTCAAATTTAACATAACTTAACAAATTTCCAGATTTTCATTCTTTCCTAAAATGATTATTTCCAATTCTAAGTCTTTCAAGCTCTTTCAAAAAGGCTAGGTTAATCTCTTCATTCACACAATTTTCACGTTCCTTGTCATGTCTTTCCCTTATCTACGCTATAAGAAAGTCTACAAGTATTGTAAGTAAAAATAAAAGAACAAACAACAATCACATATAGAGTATAATTATCACATACAATATTTTTGTGAGTTAAATTTAATGGGTTAATAAGGTCACAATTTAAACCTAGTTGAATCTTTGTTCTTTCCATATTCATGCTACAATTATGAGAAAAAATATGTCATATTATAACATTGCAAATGGATATTTAATGGCTAAAAGGTCACAATTTAAACCTAGTAAAATCTTCCGTCATTTTTTATCAACCATAGAAGTAAATATGCCATACTAAATATATTCTTTGCGAGTTAAAAGTTTAACAGATCACAACTTAAGCTTAGTTGAAGTTCAATCATCTTTTATTTAAAACCTATATGTAAATTATGTCATATTGCAAGTTAAAAAATTTAACGGTGAGAAGGTCACAATTTAAATCTAGTTGTATTGTTAATCATTTTTAATGAATCATATAAGTAAATTTATGTTATACTATAAATATTACTTGCGTGCTAAAAATTTAACGGCCAAAATCTCACAATTTAAACCAAATTATCTCTTTTATCGTATTTTATGAACCATAGTAAGTAAAGTTTATGTCATACAATATCTTTTGCAAGTTAGTAAGCTTAGCATACAAAATATTGCAATTAAAATCTAGCCGAATCTTCTATCTTTAACCATAGACGAAAAGGAAGTTAATATCTCCAAAGGTCACTCAACTTTGAAAATTTTATCTAGTAAAATCATTAAACTTTGTTTTGTATCATTAAAATCACTCAACTTACACATTTGTATCAATAAAATCACTCTTAATGCTTTTTTGACTTGTCTACCACAACATACCCTTAAATGTGAATTTCATCATCTTCTTTCTTTTTTCCTCCCACAATTCTCGTCAAAGCTAATGAACTGACTAAATGAATTAGCTTTTAACAAACATAAAAATCAAAACAATTCTATTCATACTAATTAAAGACTATTCAAGTTAATAATTTGACAATCTATGACGAGATCTAATTCCATCAACAAAGACCATCTCCAAGACAATCCAAATAAAGTTCTTATATATTATTCTTAATTTTAATCCCAACACATTTTAGCTGAACTTCACAATATCTTTTCTTTTCTTTTTTGGGTCTCTTAATTTTATTTTATTTTGAAAAAACTCTTTATAACTAAATTAATCATAAGCAAACAAAAAAATATTAATTCCATGAGTTGCTAGAGTGAGGTAAAGTTTAAACCAAAATTCATCGTAACAAATTCACGGGATTAAGAGTGATTTTATTGATACAAAGATCAAAGTTGGGAGATTTTATTGATATAAAGGTCTAAGTTGAGTGATTTTTTTTATACAAAATAAAGTTCAATGACTTTGCTAGATAAATTCTTAAAATTTAGTGATCTTTAGAAATAGTAACTCTAAGAAAACGCAAATAATTTTCACCACTGAACTCATTGCAAAGAGAAAAATAAAAAATGAATTTTCTCTCCCAAATCCCATTTCCTCTCTTCCAGAAATTGGAGTGATTACACTTTATTTAAGGAGGAAAATAATTAATAATCTTGATCCAAGAAATGTTATAAATGTGGGTATAACTTCTTCTTTTCTTTTTCTGTTTTTGATTTTCTTTTTCATATATATATATATATATATATTAAATGTTATCCAAGGAAAACAACATGATTTTTTTAAAGCATTTGAATATAACGAAGAAACAAGTACGCCCTTCAATAGTTAAACCACAGAAAGTAAAAATCTTAGTTGAGCGAAGAAATTTCAACCCGCCTAGCGATATTTGGATTAAATATCTACTTTAATTTCTCAAGAAAATAATATCTTCTCCCCTAAACATTCATTCATCATCATTTTGTATTTATTTTTTCATCATGATTATAAATTTTGGTTACAATACAACTCGATTAAGGATTTTAAAATCAAAACATAAATGAAGGAAAGTAATATATTTAGTGTTTGTGCAATTAATTAACGATTATAACTCAATTACCGCTATGTATGTATTTTTAGCGGCAATGAGCACACTTTGTAGATGTTCCTAAAGGCTTTAGCGACATTGGATCTGATGGCTCTGAACTAATGTCATGCTTAGAAATTTATTTTGAAACTGAAGTGTTGACATATCTACTTATAATTAAACTCTTACTAGCAAGATTAGATCAAAGAAGATGACAATAATTGGATTGATCAAGGAGGCTCTATTGCCTGATAAATTCGATACATAAAAAGTATTTTCTTAGAGTAAATATGAAGAATAACTTTAATTAACCTTCTATGTGAAAAAACTAGACAAAGCATATTCAGTAAGCAAAATAAATTACAGCCTTTTTGACAAAGCAAGAAATTAAAGTTGGAAGTATAAATATACTCCAATAAGATGGATCTTAACAGACTTATAAATAGTAGACATTGATCATATATCTTTACAAGTTGTTGTTGTGGTGGTGATTTGGATCTTGTACATTAATGTTGAATGATGTATCATCAAGTAAAGTCATTATCTCATCATCATTCAAACTCAGTAACTCAGAAAATGAAGGACTCCGTGGAATGCTTAATGAGCCATCAACATTGTTATCCATTGGCACTGATGCACTCATGGAGGGGATATTCATCAAAGGGTCTATTTGTGGTGCCGTTGGAGGAAACACTAAATTAGACATTATTGGAGGAGTAATCATCGGTGAAGGCATTGGATAAGCCATTGTTGTTGGAAGGATTGGATAGGCCATTTCAGGATACCTTTGTGAAGATAACAAAGAAGGAACCTTCGAAAGATCCATAAGTGGAACCATTTGAGGAGGATTCCTCAAAGGGAAGATGAATTGAGGCATTTGAGCAGGAGCGTTTGAAAGAACCATCAATGGAGCCGTCAGAGGAACCATTGATGTTGGAGTTATATCACGAACCAAATTAAGAGGAGCTATTGGCCTCTCGAAGTTGGTCCCACTAGGTATAGTAGATGAAACCAAAAGAGGAATCTCGGATAGTACTGGAGAATCAACAGGGGCCAAAAGAGGAGCCCATGGCATCTCGAAGCTGGTCCCACCAGAATCCATCGGTCCAGCAATAGGTTGAGGAGTATTTGATGTAGAACCTTCTTCATGAGTTTTTGCTTTGATCCCATCATTTATCAGTTTGAGTTTTTTATTGATCACATAACAGAGATCGTTGAGATCTTCTGGGTGCCTACTATTGGGCATCTCTTCACCATTCAACAATCCATACATCTGGTTTGTATACTCCATTTTCTTGTTTTCCTTCCTTACCTTCTCAAGTTCCTTCTCAATTTTCTCGATCCTTTTCGTGGTTATCTTTTCTAGTGTTTTCATGTTTTTTGATTTCTTCTCCTCTGGAAGATCGATAAACTTTGTAAAGATCCTGGTAGCAACTTCATGATTTGGAAACACCTCAGGTTCATTGTGGTAAGGGTTATTGACTAAGGTAGCCAATTCAACATCGCAAAGGGTGTTGAGTTCACGAGCCTTGGTTAAAAATCCCTTTTGTCGTTTTCTATATGAGACTCTCCTCTCAGTGTTATTTTCAATGAAAGCCAACTTCACTTTCTTTCTAACCATGGTTAAAAATGAGGAAGAGGAGGAGAAATGTGTTTATTAGGATATGGGGGATGAAATGGATTTATTATTCTTATTGTTGTTGTGTGTTTCTTTGCTAAGAATTGCCTTCTATTTATAGGGTACAAATAATTTTTTAAATAAATTGAATTAGAGAATACTTAGTTGTCATGGGTACTATTTTGGCATAAAAATAAATGAGGGTAGATTTGATATCAAATTAGATTCCATCATCTTGAGATTAATATAGTTTGACTCTAGTCTTATGTTGAACAAATCTTTTTTAGTCAAAATTTTCTTATTAGAAAAATAATTTAATTGATTTAGATTTAAGTAAGTATTATCGATATGAAAAACACTGACCATAGAGTATTAACAAATGTTTTTTTAAAGAAAGTTTGAAAAATTGTATATTTTAATTTATGAATGTAAAAGGATAAATATTGAAACAAGTGAAAATTTGAAATATTGGCCAAAAAAATTTGAAATATTAATTTTTAAAATATTTGAATAATATAATAAAAATTAATTTCATTATTAATAAAATTAAAATATTTATTGAATATAAAATGATGATATGTGTATGATTATTGCCATTGCAATGCTTATAAAAGAATATTATAGTTTTTTCCAATTTTGGAAGAAACCATATTTAGTAGAAATTTTATATTGCTTTCAATTATATTAAAAATCAAATCAGGCTCAAATTTTAATTTTTTTAAATTAAAAAAAATTCTAAATCAATTTCAAGGCAAATCGGTACATAAATAATTGCACAAGACACTTACCAAACTAATGCGTTTACACATATTGAGGAAATAACAAAGAATTTTGTTTCATTTTAAGAATAGTATTCAATTATATTAAAATTCAAATCATTCTCAAATTTTGTTTTTGTTACATTAAAAAAATTCTAAATTAGTTTCGAGCAAAAGCAATACATAAAATAATTGCACAAAACACTTACCAAACTATTGTGTTTACATATATTGAGGAAAGAAAAGTGAATTTTGTTTCATTTAAGAATAATATTCAATTATATTAAAAATCAAATCATGCTCAAATTTAATTTTTTTACATTAAGAAAGAATTCTAAATTAGTTTCGAGCAAAAAACAATACATAAAATAATTGCACAAGATACTTATCAAAACTTATGTGTTTACACATATTGAGAAAAGAAAAGAGAATTTTGTTTCATTTTAAGAATAGTATTCAACTATATTTAAAATCAAATCATTCCCAAATTTGTTTTTGTTACATTAAAAAAAATTCCAAATTAGTTTCGAGCAAAAGCAATACATAAAATAATTGCATAAGACACTTACCTAACTAATGTGTGTACACATATTGAGGAAAGAAAAGTGAATTTTGTTTCATTTTAAGAATAGTATTCAATTATATTAAAAATTAAATCATGCTCAAATTTTGTTTTTGTTACATTAAAAAAATTTCTAGATTAGTTTTGAGTAAAAACAGATTTTTTTTCATTTTAAGATCAGTGTTCGATTATATTAAAAATCAAGTCATGCTCAAATTTTATTTTTGTTACATTAAAAAAATTTCTAAATTAGTTTCGAAGAAAAGAAATACATAAAATAATTTCACAAGACACTTACCAAATTAATGTGTTTACACATATTGACGATAGAAAAGAGATTTTTATTTCATTTTAAGAATAGCACTCAAGAAGAAGATGAGGAAATAGACGTAGACTATCTTACTAATATTTTATGAAATGAAAATAGACATTTTATGATGAATTTTTCTCCCATATGTTCACTAAGTTAAATTTTAATTATCTTAGGCTCTATATTTAAATTTATCAGATCTTTTCTATTTAATGTCTATCTGTATAAGTCCAAGCGAAAGAAGGAAACATAAATATATTTAATTTATGTCGTATATTATGATTTTGTCACCTCAGGTTTAACTGTTAAAAGTTCATAATTTAAACTTAATTAGTGAATTCTTCTTTCTCCAAATCATTCTTTAGTTTCAATCAATAAAGTTTCTCTATCAAGAAATAAAAAAAGTCTTGACTTTTGGGCTTAGGTTAATCTCTACATTCACGCAAGTTTCATGTTCCTTGTCATGTCTTTCCCTTATCAACGCAATAAGAAAGTCTACTAGTGTAAGTAAAAATGAAAGAACAAACAACAATCACATATAGAGTGTAAATATCACATACTATATTTTTTGTGAGTTAAATTTAATGGGTTGATAAGGTTACAATTTAAACCTAGTTGAATCTTTGTTCTTTCCATATTCATGCTACAATTATGAGAAAAAATATGTCATATTATAATATTGCAAATGGAGATTTAATGGCTAAAAGGTCACAATGTAATTTAAACCTAGTCAAATCTTTCGTCATTTTTTATCAACCCTATAAGTAAATATGTCATATGATGAGTCCGATATTTCGAATCATTTAGGGCTTTATTTTGATAGTATAAGTATCCTCAAATGCTTATTTTATGCTCTAAACTGATGTTAAAGTGTTGATTTACAGCTATGGAGGCTAAGGAGCAAGGCAAGGACATTACTAGACAAAAAGGAACTAAAAACCTAAAGAGGTGAAGAAACGTGATCATGGTGATCGCCAAGACCACTCGGTGCAATGCCTAGTGGCGCTTTAGCTCGCCCAAAGTTCCAAGGTGCCAGCCCTCGAAAAAACCAAGTTGGCAAAGAAATGGACAGTCGACAAATCGCCGATCAGTTCCGCGACAACAAACTGGATCTCCCAAAGTTACATGACTTGGATGCTGAGGACCAATGCAAAATGGCAATGGAAGAGAGCAAAAGGCGGATCGCCGAACAACTCGGTGAAGCGCAACTTATTCCGCCGAGTGGACTTTTAGGCCAAAATGCAGGCAACTATAAATTGGATTTTAAAAGAAGTTCTCAAGAGTTTTTAGTTTTTGGATCCCCAAGTTTTAGAATTAGAGTTTTCTCTTAGTTTTTGAGTTTTTATTGTAGACTTTGAGGATTTCTAAGCTTAATTTTGAGGATTTGAAAGTGGGTCTTTGAATTTAACCCTTGAAAAACATTGTAAAGGCTTGGAGACTCTTACCCAACTGATGGCTAATCGAGTTGGTAATTGTTTTTACATATTTTTTATGTTTAGCTAAAACCCCAATTCTTGGGGTGTGATCATGTGATTATGGGCTGAATTAGCTTATGGATATTGTTAATTACTAATTTAAATGCTTAGTTGAAGTGGGTTTAATTGATAGCTGTGTTTTAAACTAAGAATTGTTGTTGCAAATGCAATTCGAACTTAGAATTCTGGGCTTGCTTAAAAAAGAGGTTTTATAATCAAGGCTTTCAATTAATGATTGTAGTTATTGGGTTGACATGGGTTTAGCTCGAAAGAGTAAAATTCTAAATTTAATTATACCCATCTAGCTCGAGAGAGTGGATGAATTAAGATGTGGGTTGTTCTTATTTGCTAAGCTTGTTGATGCTCGAAACAAATCATCTGATTCATAATAGTTGTTCAAGAGAAAGCAATTGCATCTATAGTCTAGCCTATCTGCTGATATTTAGCTATTTATTTGTAATTTCAATTACCCATACAATGAAATTTGCCTATAATCGATCACATCCCGAGAATCCCTCTTTAAATTATTATTTCCTTGGTGTTTGATTGTATTGTAGTTGATAATTGCAAATCCAAACCCCCCATCTGACATTCGTTGTCACCTCCTTAGATTTGTTTGTTTGTATATTTTCGATAATTTCTATTCCTATAACTGATTAGACCACGTTTGCACTTCATAATTGAATTTGAACACGTACCATTCCCTATGGGTTCGACCCCAACCTTTCGTTAGGTTTTATACTAGCTAAAGATCGTTTACACCTAGAATTGGATGAGGTGTACTTGAAACGTTAATCATTATACTAAATATATTATGCGTGAGTTAAAAAATTTAACAAACAAAAGATCACAACTTAAGCTTAGTTGAACTTCAATCATCTTCTATCTAAAACCTATATGTAAATTATGCCATATATATTCTTTACAAGTTAAAAAAATTAACGGTGAGAAGGTCACAATTTAAATCTGGTTGTATTTTTAATTAGTCCTATACGTAAATTTATGTTATACTATATATATTACTTGCGAGCTAAAAGTTTAACGGCCAAGCCAATTGATTCGATTTTCTCAAAATCAACGAGTGGACTTGAAATCATAGATCTATTTTGTGATCCACGCGACTCAGATAAGAATCCTATATCTAACCCACCCAGTGTTGCTCTGATTGAATTTCAAAGATATCGCTCGCTGTCAAAGAGCATTTTGTGAAGTGTTCTCCTGCCCCTTTCACCTGAGATAAAGTCAACTGGAAATCGTGATCGGAGTCGTGGTGTGAAGATGATGATTTGAAGATTCATTCGACAAAGAAGGGTGTCTTGGTTGCCGATACCGAGGTTGATGAATCATTCCACCTGGCAACAACCAAAAGTGGAGTTTGGCACAGGTCAAAGGCGAAAGCAAGGAGGAATTCCACATTGGAAAGGAAAATGGTAGTTCCAAAAGAAGAACCCTCGGACAAGCTTCCCGGTGTCCAAGTTTCATAAAATTAAGGAGGTTAAAACCAAAACATAAGTGCTAACTTAAATGAAGACAAGTATTATATATTTTGTGTTTATTATAATGTTCTCATACTTTAATTAACATTACACAAAAAGGTACTACTGTCATGCTTAGAAGTCTATATGAAACCAAAGTACAGACATTTCTACTAATAACTAATATATCATAGATCCTTATAAGTTGTTGTGGTGGTGATTTGGATCTTGAACATGAATGCCGAAAGATGTATCATCAAGAAAAGTCATTATCTCATCATCATTCAAGCTTAACAACTCAAAAAATGAAGGACTCCGTGGAATACCAAATGAGCCATTAACATTGTTCTCCATTAACACTGATGTATTCATTGAGGGGATATTCGTCGAAGGGCCTATTGGTGGTGCCATTGGAGGAACAAGCATTGGTGAAGACATTGGATAAGCGATTGGATAGGCCATTTCAGGATACCTTTGTGAAGATAACAAAGAAGGAACCTGCAAAAGATCCTGTCACGACCCAATCCATCGGGCCATGCGGGCACCTACATACTAATACCTAAGTAGGAGAAACCTTATATCCCAATAGTCAAACATGCGAAAAAATTAAAGAAAACGGAGATAAATATACTAACAGGATTTTATAAATAAGAACCTTTAAAACAATTTTGGTTAAGACTTGTAAAGTAATTAACACCCCCAAGGATCTAGTCTAAACAGGTACAAGAGCTACTAAGAGTACAAAGCCAGACATGATAATGAAAAGACACAACACCTACCATGTGGAAGGAAAAATAGAAGCTGCTTGAGATTTGTCTTCGTCTTCACCTATGAAACATCACTGATCCTGCAACCAGACTATGCGAAAAAGGGATAGCAAGAGTAGTATCAGTACAAAACCACACGTATTGGTAGGCATCATCCATCATCCTGATGCCCACAACATAATATAAGAATTCAACTAGCAAGAACATGAAATAAAACCACTTGCTCCTCCACCTTTACTCTCTCTCGAATACCTCTAAATTACACTAGTACCCTTACTACTAACCACCATCTCAGTCCACCTCCTTACTAGATTCTTGATCATAGTTTAATCGTTCTACCTCAAAGAAGAGTCCACCATTGCAACTACCAACATCCTGACTAACCACACACGACATAACCTTACCTTCTCTTCATCTTACCCGGTCCTTGCCACGTGGCACCTTTTATCAAGGCTTCTTAACCACTAACCACAAATTCCTTGCAACACCCGGACAACCTTTCACTTAAACATTAGAGACTCTTGAACCCCTTGCCCTTCCCACATACCATAGTCTATCCCATTTTGGGGCTTGCCCTTTCTGGTTCATTCACCAATGAGATATATAACAAGTTTACTCAACATAGTAGAATAATAAGATATAAGTCCACATAATCATTTAACAGTTCCGGAGAGATACAATATCAATTATCATTTACGAACAACATATAATTCCACAATTATCAAGATATACAATTATGTCAAGTCAATGGTCCTCTTATGGAACCCAAACCCAAACTGTTAGCATACTAGAACGTGGTACCCAATCCAATTTTTATGCCGGAATGTGGCAATCGATCATATAATCATCTTTTATTCGGTGCACGAAGGCCTACGCATAAATCTTACCATTGATTTACATTATACTACGCAGTGAGCACAGATTTATAACTACTCAATTAATAAACCTAGCCCACCTAGGCGCCAAGTAGTTGCATGAGGTTTTTGTCTTCGATTCTTGTTTCCAGACTTCGTGACAGTGATCTTGATCGAAAATTCGCAATCCATCGATCTCCTTATGCTAGAAATCTCATTCTCCTTCCTTCCCAAGCTTAGAGCAGCTTTTTGGGGGTTTCTATGGTGGTTTACGTCTAAATTAGGTGTTTTAGGAAGAAGGAGAAAAAAATATCTCACGTTATTTACATCTTGTTTCTCCTATCCCGCTCTGGCGTCAGCTTACCCTACCGTGGCGCCGCTGCCCTAGCGGCATCTGGCTTGCCCAGACTGTAACACTCCAGAATATTTTTGAACTAAGACTCGAACCATTCTTCGTTGTGAGTAAGATTATACTAAGGAATTTAAAATTTCTTAAGTATTTAGGTCAGGTCACTAGATGTAGCATCTTGAGTTCCAAAAAGAACTAAATTGGAAATAGCAAAATCTGAAATTTTGCAAGTTATGGTTAAGTTATGAGTTTTGGGTCAACTTCAACCAACCATAACTCCCAGTACAGGATGCGTTAGGTGGTCTACAACATAGCTAATGAAAGTTCTTTGAATTATCTTTCCAACGACACCGAGTTTGCTAAGTTTTGAGCTCATATGAGGGAGATATACCTGTTTGAAGTTAGGCTGTCCAATTAAGGAAAGTTACGTGAAAATATGAGGGGTATTTTGGTCTTTTCCTTATCAAATCAGATTTAATTCATTTTTAGTAAGGTTTTAAGGTTCTAATCCTATTAGGTTCAGTTTTATAGTCCTAATATACGCCTAGGGTTTTAGTTGAGAGTTCAAGAAGAGAAAAGAGGAGATGATCAAAGCGTTCGTTCAAGAAATTCAAGATTTCGTCAAGAACCTAGTTATTTGAGGTACGTAAGCTTCCATAGTGTTGGGTTCGTTCATCCATATTCCAATCATGAGTTTCATTTGTTAATCTATCCATAAATATTGAGCAATTTAATTTCTTGATAAGTGTTCTTGAAGTTTCCTTATCGATTAAGTTTTGATGTAAGATTCTACTGGGTCAACTTT
This sequence comes from Solanum stenotomum, assembly GCF_019186545.1. Classification (NCBI taxonomy): domain Eukaryota; kingdom Viridiplantae; phylum Streptophyta; class Magnoliopsida; order Solanales; family Solanaceae; genus Solanum; species Solanum stenotomum. Next base: position 60,004,846 of record NC_064282.1, on the reverse strand, counting down.
GAACGATCATATCTCTTAGAATATAAAGAGTTACGTGAGCCATAACCTATTAAAGTAAATTTATTTGAATCTACTTTCCAACGACACCAATTTCGCGTCAATCCAATTTCTGAGTAAATTGTTATGACTATTTTAGTAACCTATACAATGCGGTTACGAACTTAGCCAACGGGAAAACATTAAAAAGGGTTGCTTTTGTTTTTTTACCTTCAAGAAAACCTTAAACGAATTTTTTGACTAATAAAAGACTCAAAACAATCAGATTTTCATCTTTTAATCCATCATTCTCTTCTCTCTCAAACCCTAGGGCAAAACCCTAAGGAAAAATCAAAGTAGAAGACTTTATTCAAGATTCTTTCAGTCTTTTTCAAGATTCTTCTTCAAGGTAAGTTTTCTCCAAGAATTCCATACCTTCTAACTCAAGTTCCTCCATAAAATTATGAATCACTAATGAAAATAATAAATCTTGACCATAGAGATATCAAGAAACTAATCCAAGAATCTCAAGAATGGTTTTCTTGATTGTTTACCTTCAAGCTAGTGTTTCAAGGCTTCTAATCAAGTTCTTCTTCAAGAACCTTATTTTTTTTTCAAGTATTTAAGGCTATCATAGTGTTGGACTTGTTCTTCCTCATGCCCTACATCTACTTTCAAATCAGTAAAAGAGAAATCTAGGATTATACCCCTAGATTTGAGTATTCTTGAGCCAAGTTGATTTTGAGTTCTTGAATTCCCGATTCTTTTAAAAATGCTATTCCTAATTATTGAGTTTCTATATTTTTATTGAGATCCTTGAGTTGATTTGCTCTTGTCTATAATTCAGCAAGAACCCTATTTTGAGTTATATATCTTGAGAAGTTTTTCAATGCCAACACTTGAGTTTTAAACTGAGTTTTGAGGAAATAAGTATGAGAATGAGAAGAGTTGTATACATGAGTTTCATAATGTTCTTTAGACCCTTGAATCGAATCGTTCATACTCATAAATTCTGCATGAACACCATACATTGAGTATCTTCGAGAGGAATAGCATATTCGAGTTCTAAGTCTTTGAGCATTGAGTTCCTAATCCTTTTGAGATTATATTCCTACGGATGGGACTACTACATGTTACCCATGAAGCCCTTGAGTTGAGTTGTTCATGCCCATAATTTTACATGAACCCTATGAGTCGAGCAGTCTATAGATAAGTAGTATCATTGATTCTTGAGTTCTGAGTACTAAGGTTCTTTATTTCTATTAAGATTCCTAAGTTGAGTCGTTCATGTTCATATATAATTCCACATGAACCCTATGCTTTAAGTTATATATTTGCAAAAGCTTTTTAATGCCAACACTTGAGTTCTTAAACTGAGTTTTGAGAAAGTAAAGATGAGTTTTGAGAAAAGAGTTTTCTAAAACATGATTGATATGACAATCGAGTATGCCATCAATGTATGAGCAATATGGTATCTAGATATACCATCAATGTTTATGCAATATGCCTTCCCGAGTCATTAATGATCATATTATAATATTATTTTGCAATATTTTTGAGAAAGAGCAGAGTTGAGTTCATTTTCTTTAAAAATGATATATGGGAACTAAGTATTCTCAAGAGTAAATATTTTCATATTTAAGATGAGAGGAAACTGAGATTTCCAAAAGAGTTTTAAGCAGTTTGAGTATCATCTCTTATAAGAGAAAGATTTTTGAGTAATAATCTCATACCACAGAAAAATTTATGTTTTTAAACATATGAACTAGTATATTTTAGGGGTAGTATTGAGCACCGATATGGGGGAGAGATGAGATAACTCACAGCCCCCTTCAACCATGTAGCCAACGTGGGTAGAAAGGGTCATACTTTTTAGATAATTCCTTAATGCATTTTAGCATAAACTAGTGGATCCACTTAGTGAGTAGGTCTTATACTCTGGCAAAGTATAGGACAGTTCTGGTAGCGTGGGTGAGACGTTGTATCATCACATAGCTCATAGTGATGGTTGTCGGTTAGAGAAACACCCACAGACATATTTGTATTTTTATATACATAGAGTTTACTTGTATTTCATATATAAACAAAGTTTATATTGTATCATTGCATACAAACTGAGTATATTGTATTCTTGAATACATTGAGTTGCTTTCTACTATTTTGAAAGCTTTCCATATATTGCAAATCTTATTGTTGTTTTATATTGAGTTAAGTATCCAGAGTTTGAGTACCAAGAGTCGAGTGTCTTATCATTGAGTTGATCCTTATTTCACTGAGTTGAATATCTTATTATTGAGTTGAGCCTTATTTCACTGAGTTGAATATTTTATCTTTGAGTAGAGTAACTTATTCCTGAGTTGAGTGAGTTGAGAAGAGGAAAGTATGTTTCATTTTTATCAAGTACAAGCTTATGTTATGCTTTAGAATGCCCCTTACATGCTCGTACATTCCACGTACTGAGCCATTTGTCCTGTATCATTGCGGATACAAGTATTCAAGTTCATCAACAGGCGCTTCGTTGATACCACATGCAGTTCGAGTAAGCTATGGTGAGCCTCCTTGCTTCCAGAGGATTTCATTTACTTTTCAGTTTTGTCAGGATGTCGTGGTCTTGTTCCGACTTCCATTTTTGTCAGTTAGAATCTTCGTAGACAGACTGTAGAGTTTGAGAAGTCTGTTTTATTTATCTTATTAAATGTATTAAAGACTCAAGTGCCTATTATTGGCTAGTTGAATGTTTATTTTTTATTTTGAGTTGTTCATTTGAGTTAAAGATTTGCAAAGTTGAGTTCTATTGAATTTTATTCAATTCTTAGGCTTTGTGTGCTTGAGTTAGTCTTCCACTTGTAATTAGCCAGGATGAGGGTTCGCTTGGGGACCATCAATGGTTCTCGAGTGCCGGCCACGTCCAGGGTGTAGGCAGATTAATAACATTTCAAAGACAATTCATCCAATTCGAAGTGTCAACGGTCATTAATCAGTATAATAATCTAGCTAAATGAGTTGGGGTTGAATCCCACAGGGAATGGTACGTGTTTAAGATTCATGAGTAAACTGCGAATATGCTCATTTCAGCCATAAGAATAGACATTTACGAATAAAAACATAATGTAAATCAGGGGGTGACACAAATGTCAAATAAGAGGGCTTTAGGTTTTCAATTATCAACTACAGCAGCAACAAATAACACAAATATAACAATAATGAGACGAGTTCTTAGGATGTGATTTGATTATAGGCTAATGTACACAAATGGGTAATTGCAACTGTTAGAAAATAATTGTAAATCATTGAATAGGCTAGACTATAGAGGAGGTAGACTTTGTCTCGAACAATTTACCCCGAATCAAGTCGATTTCTCTCAAACGTCGATAAACATGCAAAATAAGAACAACCTACGCCTTAGTCCATTCACTATCTCGAGTTGAATGTGTGGAAAAGGGTTTAGGATTCACTCTCTCGAGCTGAACCCATGACAACCCAATACCTACAGACCATCAATCAATAATCTTTGTTTTAAAACCTCTCTCTCGAGTAAGCCAAAAATACAAAGGTAGAACTGCATTTGCAACTACAATTATTTAAATTAAACCACAATTACTGATTGAAATCACTTCTAAACAACATTTAAACTAACAATTAACAATCCCCATAAGCTAAATCAGCACATAAACACATAATCACACCCCAAGAATTGGGGTTTTAGCTATAATTTTGTTATGTTGATTGAAAGGCTATTTTCATGAAACACTATGAACATGATGTGAGAGGTTTACTCACTTATTAATGATTCTAAGGTTGAAAGGACATTCTCACGTAATGAATCCATGAGCTACCATGATATGATGATGGTTTGAGTGATATGCATTCTTCCAAGAACATGAATATAAAGTAAACACTTAACATGATTATTACAGGTAATTAAGCTTAGCATCGAGTGGATAGAAATATGAGATGGAAACCTTATACCTCAGTTAGTCCGGGTTTCTAGTAGAAATCTCCATATCCCATAACTATGTGCCCACATAGGTCTCTTAGCTAGTGGATCCACTTATAAGCTAAACATGTTAGCTCTACCTTAGGCAAGTAGAACACCTCTTTTCGGTGTGGGCTCATGACACCGGATTCCATGTAGCTCACATGGTCTATGTCGGTTAAGGCTATATTTCCCTACATGACAAGAACATGATCCATGACATTACAAGAACAAGAATATGAACTATGAATAAGAAATAGGATTACTTAAGGGGTCTTACTTAGTGTGAGTGGGGGTATGGGACTTCACTTGTACATTGCACAAGTGGACTTATGAAGGGGTTGTGGTGTGGGTTACTCATGACATAAAGATGTATGAATCTATGTATGCATGATATGGGTTGATGTTAAGAGTGACTTTCTATTATTATGAACTATGAACATGAATATCTCTTTATCTATGAGTGTTGGCTAATGATTAGGTCAAGGTAAGTTATGCATGACTATGGTAGCCTAGGGTGGCTTATGGTTTGATTTGACTATGTGATTACTCTAAATGAGCATTATGGCTTTTAAACTTGACAAAAGCATGATTTCAACTAAATGTCCCTTTTATGCATGTTTTAAGGATTTTATGCATTGTTCCATACTTAGTACATTATTTGTGCTATCCCATATTCTCTACATTTTCTTATAAGTGTAGGTTCCGGTCGTTGAGACGTATTTCTCCTTTCAAGTGAAGCTTGGGTTGACTATTCCCTAAGCTTGGTGAGTCCTCATGGTTCGAGGACAACTTGATATTCTTTTCTAGTTTCCATTGTACTTTCTATATTCAAGACTATATTGTAAAGGGTTGTGTCCTTAAAGTTTTTACTCGATTATATTAGATAGTTGCTTTGAGACAAGGTCTAGACTCTTATATTCCTTTTATGAAAAAGACTTATTGTAAAAGTTTTAAATTCCGCATCATTTCTATGTACTTATGTTCATGATTATGCTAAGGACTTGTATGAGACCTTTTCGGTTAAGGATGTGGCTCACATTTTGTTCACACAGTAGAAAGACAATAGGGGTGAGAATGTAGCTCCTGTGACTTGGGAGTGTTTTACCAGAGCTTTTCTGGACAAGTTTTTCCCAAGAGAGTTGAAGGAAGCTAAGGCTCAGGAATTTATAAATTTGAGGCAAGGTTCCATGTCAATCCAAGAGTATGGGTTGAAGTTCACCCAACTCTCTAGGTATGCTCCACATATGGTTGCCGATCCTAGGGCACAAATGACTAAGTTCCTATTTGGGGTATCTAACTTGGTGAAGACAGAGTGCAGAAATGCTATGTTATTGGAGGATATGAGTATCTCTAGGCTTATGACACATGCTCAGCAGGTTGAGGGAGACAAGTTTAGGGAACAGGCTAAGGACAACAAGAAGGCTAGGACAGGCAACTATAAGTACTCTCAGCAGAAATCGGGTGGTGGAAAACGCTCGCAGTTTCAGCAAAATACTTCAGCTTTAGCACCTTCATCAGCTAGTGCTCCATCCCCCAGGTTTCGACAGGATCAGAAAGGTAGGGCATCAGGCTCTAAGTCTCAGGGGAGTGTGTCAGGTAACAAGACCTACCCAGCTTGTCCAAAGTATGGCAAGAACCATCCGGGCGAGTGCCTTGCAGGCAAAGAAGGATGTTTTGGTTTTGGTCAGACTGGTCACAGGTTGAGGGATTGCCCTTCTTCTAAATAGGTACAAGGAAGTAACAATAGTAGGACTCAGTCTACAGCTCCATCAACACCAGCAGGTCGCCCAACTCAGTAGGGTGCTTCATTTGGTACAGGCAGCGGTCAGTGCCAGAATAGGTTGTATGCTCTCCAGGCTCGCCAGGACCAGGAAGATTCTCCTGATGTGGTCACTGGTACGTTACGAGTCTTTCACTTAGATATTTATGCTTTGTTAGATCCCGGGGCTACTCTTTATTTTGTAACTTCATATATAGCAGTAAATTTCGGTGTAAGTCCATAAACTCCTTCAGAACCCTTCTCAATCTCTACACCAGTTGGTGACCCAATTATAGCTAGACAGGTATACAGAAATTGCCCTGTCGCAGTCTCTGAGAAAATCACCTCAGCAGATTTTTTAGAATTAGAAATGGTAGACTTTTATATCATTCTAGGCATGGATTGGTTGCATTCCTATTATGTCTCAATCGATTGTAGAACTAGGATCGTCTGTTTCCAGTTTCGAGACGAGCCAATCTGAGAATGGAAGGGTAATAGCTCAGTGCTTATGGATCGATTTATCTCTTACCTTAAGGCCAGAAAGATGATTTTCGAGGGGTATATATATCATATAGTTTGGGTTAAGGATTCCAGCTTCGAAACCCCAACTCTTGAGTCAGTTCCTGTAGTATATGAGTTTCGAGAAGTGTTTCCAGAAGATCTTCCCGGAGTTCCTCCCGAAAGGGAAAATGACTTCGGCATTGATCTCCTATCAAATACCCAGCCTATTTTTATTCCTCCTCACAGAATGGCTCCAGCTTAGCTTAAGGAATTGAAAGATCAGTTGAAAAACCTTCTAGATAAGGGCTTCATCAGACACAGTATATCCCCATAGGGTGTACTAGTGTTGTTTGTGAAAAAAAAGATGGTTCTCTCAGGATGTGCATTGACTACCGTCAGTCGCACAAAGTCACCATCAAAAATAAGTACGCTATCCCCAAGATTGATGACTTGTTCGACCAACTTCAGGGTGCTAGTCATATTTTGAAGATAGACCTCATATCCGGTTATCATCAGCTCAGATTTAGAGATAGTGACATCCCAAAAACAGCCTTCAAAACTCGGTATGGTCATTATGAATTTGTAGTAATGTCATTTGGACTAACCAATGCTCCTACAGCTTTCATGGATTTAATGAACAGGGTGTTCAAGTAGTATTTGGACTTGTTCATTATCCTCTTTATTAATGATAACCTTATTTACTCTAGGAATGAGGAAGAACATACGACTCATCTGAGGTTGTTCTGCAAACTCCCAAAGATCGCTAGTTATTCTCTAAGTTTATCAAATGTGAGTTTTGGTTACAATCAGTTGCTTTCCTTGGGCATATAGGGTCTAGTAAAGGGATCCGAGTAGATTCTCAGAAAATAGAGGTAGTGAAACAATGGCCTAGACCCACCTCTCTTACAAATATCATAAGTTTCTTGGGTTTAGCCGGTGATTACAGAAGGTTTGTAGAAGGATTTTCATCCATAGCTTCTCCATTGACTAAGTTGACTCAGAAAAAGGTTAAGTTTCAGTGGTCAAATGAGTGTGAGAAGATATTCTCAAAATTGAAAACTAGGTTGACTACAACTCATGTTTTGACTTTACCAGAGAGTTCAAACAGTTATGTGATCTATTGTGATGCATCCAAAGTCGGCCTAGGTTGTGTGTTGATGCAGCGAGGTAAGGTTATACCTTATGCTTCTAGATAGCTTAAGGTGCATGGGAAGAACTATCTGACTCATGACCTCGAGCTTGCAGTCGTGGTATTTGCCCTAAAGATTTGGAGACATTACTTGTATGGTGTTCACGTAGATATGTTCACAGACCATAAGAGCCTTCAGTATGAGTTCACCCAGAAAGAGTTGAATCTTCGCCGGATGAGATGGCTTGAGTTCCTCAAGGACTATGACATGAGTGTGCTTTACCATTCTGGTAAGGCTAATGTAGTAGTTGATGCTCTTAGCAAACTATCGATGGGTAGTGTAGCACATGTTGAGGAAGAAAGGAAGTAATTAGCAAAAGAAGTTCACCAGCTTGCTCGCTTAGGAGTTTGCCTTATGAACATATCAGATAATGATGTGATAGTTCAGAATGGGTCAGAATCTTCATTGGTAGCGGAGGTTAAGGAAAAATAAGACAGTGATCCTATCGATGGGTAGTGTAGCACATGTTGAGGAAGAAAGGAAGTAATTAGCAAAAGAAGTTCATCGGCTTGCTTGCGTAGGAGTTTGCCTTATGAACATATCAGGTGATGATGTAATAGTTCAGAATGGGTCAGAATCTTCATTGGTAGCGGAGGTTCAGGAAAAATAAGACAGTGATCCTATTCTGCTTCAATTGAAAGGTGCAGTTCGTCCGCAGAAAGTTGAGGTTTTTTCCCAAAGGGGAGATGGTGTGCTTTGCTACCATGGTCGTTTATATGTTCCTAAGGTGGGTGAGTTGAGACAGCAGATCCTTACAAAATCCCATAACTCTGGGTATTCTATTCATCTAGGCACCACTAAGATGTACCGTGATCTGCGGGAAGTCTTTTGGTGGAATGGTATGAAAAGGGACATAACAGATTTTGTTGCTAAGTTCCCTAATTGTCAACAGGTGAAGGTAGAACAACAGAAACCATGAGGTATGACTCAAGAGATTAACATTCCTACATGGAAGTGGAAAGTGATAACTATGGACTTTATTACAGGTTTACCTCGTACTCACAGGTAGCATGACTCCATTTAGGTGATAGTAGACGGAGTTAATAAGTCCGCGCACTTTTTGGTTGTCAAGACTACAGATTCGTTGGAGGACTACACCAAGCTTTACATTAATGAGATAGTCAGGTTGCATGGGGTTCCTTTGTCTATTATCTTGTCACGACCCTAGCCTACACCCCGGACGTAACACGGCATACAAGACTCTGAAGAGCCTCATACAAGCCTCATAGCATTCATAACATAAGACATAAGAAATGATACATAATTTAAAAACTTTAATCCATCAATCGAAGTCTTTATTTAAAAACAGCGGAAGCCTAACTTTGTCTCACATGGCCATCTAATACAACTTTAGAATCAAAGATAGGGTCACAACCCTTCAACATAGTCTGAAACGTAAAATGACATAAAAGAAACTAGAAATGAACAACTCTCGTCTTCGAACCATGAGGACTTACCAACTAGTGATACGCTCAAATTACACCTCCTTACAGAAGTATAAGCGATCGTTATCAAGTAAAGAACCCAACTTGTAGATTGGGATCGATCCCACGAGGAAAATGGTTTAGACTTTACTTTTAACCAACAATTATATTCAATTAGTCAAATTATTTCCAGAAACAGGTAAAAAAAAGGGGGTTGTGCTTGTGTGAAACAAATAGTAAGAACTTAATAAGTAATCAATAATCAAACTCAGCTTTGGTTGTTATCAAGATAAGAGAAATAACTAGGGTATATGTGTTTCCCACGATCTCATAACGCAGTAATCCTAGTAATAGCAATCATTTTCTAGTGTATTACATGCAAAGTGATAAGTTAAGTATCTCTAAATCCTTGGTCCGGCATCTAGAGAATTTCACCCCGCACCTTGGTCCGGCTACGTGTGTATAATTTACCAACCCTTACCTTTACCTCATATTAGACATCATAATCGATGTTTGGCTTAGTTATTACTTCGCACNGCTACGTGTGTATAATTTACTAACCCTTACCTTTACCTCATATTAGACATCATAATCGATGTTTGGCTTAGTTATTACTTCGCACCAATCGACACTAGCCTATTAGATAGTATCACACTAAATCTATGTTGATAATTCTTTTCTTGTTGATTACCTCCTTGGTCCGGCAAGTAGCAACAAGGCGAGTTCTAACATTGGCCACCGTTAAAAAGACTTCTAAACGAAAGAATTATCAATACATGCAACACACTATTCAATAATTGCTTATTTACTATTCATACTTTGTTAATCGCTAATGGTTCCCACAACCCTAGTTGTGGATTTAGTTACTCATATTGGCAAGAACACAATTCATAATTGTAGATGAAGAAATCATGAACTTACGTAAAGAGATAATAAACCCAGAAATTTAACTTGAATTGCAAAGCCAAAATCTTCAAAACGAACTTGGGAAATCAATAATTGCTAGAGTTACAAATTAATCCCCAAAGTTACAAAGTAAAACTAGAATAATAGTGTCTAACCCCCAAAAACGAGGTTTACATGTCCTATTTATGGAAAACAAATCCTAAATAAAAAAGGAAACAAATTAAGGAAAGTTTGTTCAGGTACGCGTCTTCAATTCACGAGATCGACTTACGGACCGTCGATGGATCTACGGTCCGTAAGTCCCTTCCGTCAATCGGGACTTAGAAAATATTTCAGCTTCCAAAAATCAGCTTCTATGAAGCAAATGACGGACCAGCAGTACGGACCGTAGATCGACCTACGGTCCGTCAATCCCCTCCGTAGCTCCATACTTAGAATCTTCAAAAATCAGGTACTGGAACCCTCGCAGTATAACTCTACGGATCAACAGTACGGTCCGTAAATCAATCTACGGACCGTCAATGGGCACCGTGGTTCCACACTTGGTCAAATTTCCCTGATTTGTCCTCAATACCATGCCTGCTGATCTACGGTCATCACCTACGGACCGTGAATGGACCTATGGTCCGTAGATTACCTCCGTAAATGTCCTGTTTCTGCATTTCTTTCAGCTGTCTCTATACTTCCGCGCCTGAACACCTTTCCTGCAAAACCTGATAAAAACACATAAAAACCAATATAAAAAGGCCCTAGACACACACAACTTGTAAGTGAAATGTATTAGAAATACCGTAAACTCACGGTATATCAACTAGCAAGGAGAGAATCAATCTAAGCTTTGAACAATAGAAGTCACATTAAGATCTAGAACCTACACTTTGTAAAAATGTAGAAGAAATATGGGTTAGCACAAAAATGTACTAAGTATGATAGCCATGCAAAAATCATGCTATAAAGGACATTTTGGTTGAAAATCATGTGATATGCCAAGTTTGAGAAACATCATGAACTATAGTATAAAAGGCATAAGATACAAGCATAATCATTATGTAAATCATTTAAACACATTGGAACCATCATCTTAAGTAACCCTAAGTTATCCTTGTGCAATGTAGGAATGGCATCACATATTACCATTCATACTAAGTACCACTTTGAGGCCACCATAGACATACTTACCATTTTTCATTCTCATATTTAGTCAATACTCATGGATAAGGAATATTCACATTTAATAAGTCATGACAAGGAAAGCAACTCATAATAACATTCCAAGTTAAACATTCATCTTTACATTAAGCCTTTAAGTCAACATTCTCATTAGCATCATTATGAGCACATTCATTTCATTAGACATTATGACATTAGAGAAACACACCATATCCCTCTCAAAGTTTACTCGTGCAATGCATGAATGGCATTCCATACTACCACTCACACTTTATAGAACCTCTTGAGTAACCATAGCACATATTTAACTTGATGGGAATAAGCATTAACCAACATAGACCATGTGAGCAAATCAAGAAATTCGGTGTCTATGCCACACCGTAAACGGTTGGTCTACTTGCCTAAGGTAGGACCAGTAACATTTTAGCTTAGGTGGATCCACTAGATAATAACCTATGTGGTCACATATATATGGGATAAGAAAGGTGTTCATAGAAACTTGTCCTATCATGGGGAGAGCTTCCACCTTACCATATCCACTCGGTGTTAAGCTTTAAATTCCTATAGAGTAGTTCATTATCATTAACATTATTACACATGAAAGGCAACCACCATTAGGTCTACCGACTCAAGGTACATTATTAAACATATGAAAGGGCCGCCACTATTAGGTCTACCGATTCAAGGTATATTATTAGGATAGCTAATTGAATCTTTAAGAAAGGTCCACCACCATTAGATCTACCGATTCAAGGTTCATCATTATACACATGAAAGGGATAGCATCATTAGGTCTACCGATTCAAGGTTTATCATTATAGTAATTCTTAGACTTCTCATGAAAGGGTTACCACCATTAGGTTTACCTTGAAACATAGCCTTAGAATACTTCATTAATTATTTATGAAAGGGCTACCACCATTAGGTCTACCGATTCAAGGTTCATTATGTCAAGATCCTTTTAGTTACACAAGAAGATGATGCCCTAAGCCTACCAATTCAAGGTACAATATACATTGCGAAAACCCTTTTACAACATGTCATCATCATTCACAAGTGTATAGTTGAGAATAGCCTTTCGATAACAAGATCATCATAGTCATAATTAATTCATGCATAATAATGTGTAAGGGTATAGAGGAGAATGGTCTTTCAATAAATACCACAATTGTACCATAGTCATAGGATCTTCATTCTCAACATAAATCTTGAAGCACATGCATAATTCTCATATTCATGTACAAATTCTCATAATTTACCCATCAAGAATCATGAATCACATTCAACCCAACATCTAGAATTTCTACATTATATATGGGTAATAAGACAATTCAATTAATTCATACAAGACACATTTACATGCTTCTAAACTCAATTAAACCACATTAAGATCACAATTTAGCAATAGAGGGGATTCATGGGTTCTTAGGGAAATTTCACCAAAATTCAAGCATAAATCATCAATTCAACCATAACCCAACATAATTAAACCATTGAAATCATTTTTAAAGAGAACCCATGAATTTTGAACAAAACCCTTGAAATTGGGGAAAATTGTAAGTTTTGAAATCAAGTTTTGAAGGGGCTCTATGGGTGAAATCTACCCAAAGATGAAAACTACCATACCTTGATGATGAATCCTTGAAGAATTTGATGAAAACCACTTGATTTCTTCAAGACCAAGCTTCAATTTTACTCTTCTTCTTCTTGTGTTTTTAGAGAGAGAAATATTGTGAGGAAGATGAACTTTTGATTTTGATTTGGGTCTTTGTGAAAATTCTTTTAATTGGGTGTTTAATGACTTAAAATACTTTATATATATATATAAGAGTAACATAAAATATACCCATTTAATTTGGACTAAAAATTGGAATTTACAAAATTGCCCCTTGCCCAAGTGGACTTGCCTTTAAAAAACTAAGGCAAAGTCCAAGGGAGCTTCCACGGCAGTGGACTGCTCCACCTTCCGTGGTCCCTCACGTGGACTGTGCCCTTGTCTTTTAAATCTAAGTCATTTGACCACGAGGGCTCCACACGGACAGTGGACTTGTCCACTTGCCGTGGACCCAAACGTGGAGTGTGCTACTGCCCACGTGACTTAGGCAGTTTTCACTGAAGGGTCTTCATGGGCAGTGAAGAGCTTTCACGCGTCGTGAACCCTCACATGGATGTTGACACCCAATTTTGGCTCTCCACATCTAATAATAATAAAATATATATGTTATGGAATTTTTATAGGAATACAAAAAGATTTTTTAATTATTTATTTGACTTGATAAATTTATTTCATAAATGTTATTTCTTACAAAATTAAATATATTATATTACTACTTACCTTCTCATTTTTTAAATAAGTGTCGTTCTTAAGAATCGAATCTATTTTCTGTTCAAATATAATTCCTTTTGTCACAATAGATATTTTTCGTGCATTTATTAAAGTTAGAAAGCTTAGTTAATTAATGATTTACTAATTTATATTAATTTTAAGAGTGACTAATTTTATCAAATAAGCTAGTCTTGCAAAATAATTATCTTTAATTTAATAAATTATGAATATTTAGTAAAGAAGTAGTTATAATTTAAATGAATTTAATTTGAGCAAATTTGGCAATCCAAGTCTTCTTAAACTGGCCAATCCGTGTATGCCACGTAGGCGAGCACATGGATTGTGCTTCTTTAGCTTAAATCTTGACCCTACGATTAAATATAATGGTCCTAGTTAATTAAGCTTTTACCATTATTCAATATATATATAACTTTTCCTTTTAACTTCTGATATATTTTAACCATCCGATCAAATGATCGAACGACCCAAAACAAACAAGACTTTTCTATTCTTTCTTTTCCAAGACCATCGCTTCAACTTTTCAGCATTTCAGAATGACGGTACATTTTTTTCCTTTCCCAGAAAATCTCTGTTCCCAGATGTTCCTTCAACTTTCTCTTTCCCCATGGCCTTCATTGCTTCGTCCCATCAAAGAACGGCCATGAACCGCCGGAAAACAACAATTTCCGGCGGTCCCTTGTTTTATGTCTCGTCCATCAACCTTTCTTTGATAAAAGCAGACCCCTACGCCCCCTACACCTCTGTTCTGGACGGGTTTTTGATCGAAATATTTTCAAAATTCGTGGTTTAAATTAGTCCAACAGATCAAAATCTGAAAAGTGATGACGATTTTGATATCAAGTTGCAACTCTCTGTTTTTCAGCATTATTTTAGTTTTCAAATTCATATTTTTTTGAATCCGGTTTTTGCCTATAAAAGGGTAGGCGTCTTCCCATTCAAAAAAAGAAAAAAAGGAATCGAAGAAAGGAGGAACATTCAAAAAACAATCTAGAAAAAGGTAGAACGGAAAAGGGCCTAAAATACCCTTGAACTATTGGAAATGGTACAAAATTACCCTCCGTCTACCTATTGGCCTCAAAATACCCTTAACATCTACCTTTAGGTCCTATATTAACCTTCTTTTTAACGGACTCCAATTTAAACCTAATTAATAAATTAATTAATGACGTGTCATTCATATATTGGTCATCCTATAATTAATCTAAACTAATTTAAAAATCCACCCATTCCCAAATCAAATCGACCCGCCCCAAATTTATTTAACCCATCTGTCCTTTCCCATTTGAGTTCTCACGAAAATTATATCATCTTCAACTTTCTGTATTATATCAATGTAGCTACGTGATTTTTGCAACTTCGAAACATTATCTAGATCATCAATATCATTGTAATTAAAAGCCAAAAATAAAAATCATCGTAATAACAATTTTCCGTGAACATCACGTGTATTATCGGATAATTCATCTAATTCCTCCAAATCTGCGAAGAATGAATCAATCAGAGTTGCCATTATGCGATTTATATTACTTTTGCTGCAAATTAAATAATATTGATTAACAATCTGCTCCGATAATCACTCAAAATCTGCAAGCAACTTAACCACTAAATGCTATAGATTAAAAATGGCTAATAATCTGAGATTTTGGTATGCATTGTGCTTCCACTCTTCCTCCATAATATGGAAATTCACTAAAAGAAAAGGACTAACACCAAGTTAATCTACAATAAAAATTTAGTATAAACCTTGACATAAAATATACCAAACAATTCAGAAAAGTTGAGCAGTGTTTGCCGGTTTCTTCCTCCAGATTTGGGTTATGGAATTGAAATGGCCAAATGAAAGTGAAGTGTTTGATGATATGTTCGCCGGATGCTTCTACCAGAGTTGTAAAATTCTCATTTTTCTGTCACACGCAAGTGGCCGGTGCAAGACGAGCCATGATCGTAAAGTGTGGGGACTTTTTAATTGGAATTTGATTTGGGGTGGGTCGATTTGATTTGGGAATGGGTGGATTTTTAAATTAGTTTAGATTAATTATAGGATGACTAATATATGAATGCCACGTCATTAATTAATTTATTAATTAGGTTTAAATTGGGATCCGTTAAAAAGAAGGTTAATATAGGACCTAAAGGTAGATGTTAAGGGTATTTTGAGGCCAATAGGTAGACGGAGGGTAATTTTGTACTATTTCCAATAGTTCAGGGGTATTTTAGGCCCTTTTCCGAAGGTAGAAAAACAATCTAGAAATCCGAGAATCAGCTGTTTGTTTGTCTCTTTTCTCTCTGCTTCTCGAGTTTTAGTTCGGGAAAGGAGTTCGAAGTTGAAATCTTTGACGTCAAAACTTTAGTTTGCTGCTTCAAAGAAGGTAGTCTCTTTTTCCTTTGTTTATAGCTACTTTAATTTTTGTTTTAATCTACATTGATCCCATAGTACGTTTTCTTTGATTTTGCGAGTATGTAGTTGTTGTAATTTGCTGATTTAAATTTCTTTGAAGTTCCCTGTTTATGCTTGGCTCCCTGTAATTCTAATTTCTTTTTTTTTTTATACATGTGAACATTAGTTAGGCGCAATTACGTATTGTGGTTATGATCATAGCTTGCTAATGTTCCTGTTTGTTTGGTCTTCCTAGCTTTATCATAAGTAGTTTTGAATTGGTTTACTCGTTCATAGTATGATTTTGCTTGTTATGAATCTATTAGATATGTGAAAGTCATCAGTGTTCTCGGATGTTCGAATCAGTTTGTTAGTTGTTCGTGTCCTCGGAATCCATATCAAATTGGTTTATTGAAATAGATTTAAAAAATGGTTTAATAAATTGTCCAATTTAAGTTTTGTTACTTCTCTTTTCTCTGTTTATTACCTCTTAAAATTAGGGCTAGTCCATCCTTGGTTTAATAGGATACACATATTTGTTTAAGTTAGTATTTATCTTGTCCCCTGATCTTATTAATCAATGCCTTAGCCTTTCCTCTTTATACAGCATGCTAGCTTTAAATAATTAATATAGTGGTTAATCTTTATTCGCTTCAAGTTATAGAATGCCTTGATTAGCTTTGAGTTTATAGTGTTTTCTCTTAGTTAAACAAATATTTTATGTAGTGTTTTCCTTAAACTTTGACCTATTTTTTTTTTGTGAATATTTCTACCTTTCCTTCATAGTATTATTAATCAGGGGCAAAATGGTCTGGTGGATACCTATACTTGTACCTGTTTGTATTGTGAACCCTTCTACTTACTCCTTTGTCATCTGAACCCTTACACTTAATAAAACACAATATATCAAACCCCTCTGACCGTTGACCATGCCTATGTGGCATTAATATGGTTGAGTTGGCAAGAGAGTGAGACCACACGCCTATTAAGGCAAGTGAACATCATATTTAAATTTTAAAAATATTTAAATTAAAAGAGTAAAATAATAAACATAAAAAAGAAAATTGAAACCCTTCTTCTTCACCCAACGACCCACTTTTTTCAGCAATTAATTAAGAAGTCATTTCTTCTTCCCTCACTAACCCCTCCTTTTTGGCCATTCTCACGCTTGAACAAACTTTTTATTTTCTTCTCCACAATTTACCAACACCTATTTAGCAAGGTTTAGCAATCCGCTGAATGTTCTTTGTGGCAATCTCTTTTTAATTTTTGAGATTGGATTTAATTGGGAGAAATGCTCACACCTTTTTCAGCTTGAAATTTTGTTCTTTTTTTTTCTTTGGGCAAAAATATACTATTTGTTAATTTACGGTAACCATTTTTATTTTGTCCGTCGAGGTTTCGGGCTGTATTTCTATGTGACGACTGTCTTTGCTTTGTACTATTAAGTGACTGCAGTATTTGGAAATAGGTTTTGTTGCAAAAAAAACCCACCTATTTAGCAGTTCTTGGCGACTGATTCACCACGAGAAGGAGAAAGTGGACCAGCTCTCGCCGGAGACCACTGAATCGTAGTGGCGTGAGAGAGAGGCGACACTGGCTAATGGAGAGGAGAACGAGGTGGGTGAGGGTGCGGTCATGGCGGTGAAGAGGTTTTTCGGCCAGATCTGGTGGTGCGGTGGCTTTAGGTTGTTGTTTTTGTGGAGATTGGAGGAGGAAAGAAAAATAGTGATGGTGTGCGGTGGAGATGAAGAGAGTGAGGGAGAAAGTATATGTGATTTCGCCGGCAAAAATGGCGACGGCGGTGGCCATGACTTTCTCTGGTCGATGGGGGTCCCTGGTGGTTCGCAGGAGTCGTCGATGGTACGGAAAAAGGAAGACAGTGGAGAGGGGAACGAGGTTGGTGAGGGGCAATGAGCTGGTGTGGTGGCTTATGGTTTTTGGATTTGTGGACGTTGGAGAAGGATGAGGTAAGAAAAATGGTGAAAGTGTGCGATGAAGACAGAGACAGATGAGGGAGAGAGTATTTGTGTTCTCGCCGGCAAGAGGAGTGGTGGCAGCGGTAAATTTCTCCGGCGATTGGGCCTTTTCACGGTGAAAATGGCAGATGATGTAGGGAGACCCAAAATTTTAATTTAGAAGAATAATTAATTATTTTTTTTAAGTTTGAATCAAAACTTTATGATTTTTTGTCAAAAAGAAATTATTATAAAAAGTAAAAAATGATGTGGCAAAATTTATCTTACATGGAATGTGACATTAGCGCTACTGAGAGTCACCATGAGTTGAAAGGGTTCAACATGTTGAGTTTAAATGAGTTCGGGGGTTCAGATGACAAAGGGGTAAGTAGAAGGGTTCACAATACAAATGGGTACAAGTACAAGGGTCCGCCAGACCATTTAGCCTTAATCAGGTCATTACTCGTAATATTTTAAACGTCTGTAACTCCTCTCAAGTTCTATTTTACGTATAATTTTTTAGGACTATAACTTGGTTGAAACTATACCTAGTATTTTTCCAGCTCTTTACCACACTTAATTTTATATCTTTGACGTCAACTCCATAGTATGTTTCAGATTATTTTTTTTATCAAAACTTTGCCTAAATAATCATTTTTCTAAGTTTGAATGAGCCGTTTCGAACTCTCATGATCAGTTCTTCCTAATCTTCCATCCCCCTCCCTGTTTGAAGTGTTAGGACCGAAATAAGCAGGTGTAACGCGGAAGCTAGCAAAACAAACCTCGAAAGACCATGAGTAAGAAGACAAATGAGAAACACACTAAAAGAGACAGATTTAACGTGGTTCGGTCAATCGACCTACGTCCACAAAGGAGATGAACAATCCACTATAAATATGAGAGTACAAAATATAGAGAGAAACAACCTCAACCAATTCACTCGGAATACATGGGAGGTTCACACAAGTGATAACGTATCAAGCTTGTGACCCACAAATTCTCCCCCTAACCAAAACTCTCAAAGCCCTTAAGACTACATTGTGAATGCTAATTAAGTTAGAAGGAACAAGCCTATCAGAGCCCAGGTTCGGGTGTGTCGAAGTAGTAGACTACGTTTTGTGAGAAGTTCCCGATGTGACAACAAGACCAGAGATCTGCAGGGGTGCCTTGTGTCGAAAGTCTTCCTGGCAAAGTAGTGGTCCAGGCGGCGTGTCCCGTTATGTGATAATGGCGGTGCAAGATGATTTGGCAGATCAGATGGTGTGACCTAGCGATTGGAGATTTGCGGTTGATGCCTTGTGTCGAAAGTCTTCTTGACAAAGTGGTGGTCAAGCGGCGTGTCCCACTGGTCGGTAGTGGCGGTGCAAGATAGTTAGCGCAGATCAAATGTATCATCATTTAAGGGGAGGTTACGAATTGTGTGGTCTTGGTTTGAGGGAAGGATTGTTGGGTAACAAACCTATCCCACATCGGATGGAGAAGAAGAAATGTACCAATATATAAGTGTTCACCCAACTCCATTAGTATGAGGCCTTTTG
This sequence comes from Solanum stenotomum, assembly GCF_019186545.1. Taxonomy (NCBI): domain Eukaryota; kingdom Viridiplantae; phylum Streptophyta; class Magnoliopsida; order Solanales; family Solanaceae; genus Solanum; species Solanum stenotomum. The sequence continues at coordinate 59,985,721 of NC_064282.1, read as the reverse complement.
GGATGTGCCCAAAAACAAATCCGTGAGGGCTTGACCCAAAGCGGACAATATCATACTAATGTGGAGTTAGGGTGGTGGTACGTGCGGTCCCAACATGAAGATCTGGAAAATATAAGAGTATGGATAAATGTCTAGTCATTTTACATAGTTAACCGAAACATAAACTTTCATTCAAGATATGTGAAAATTCTGGTTTATACATATCCTCCATTTGGGGGGCTGATTTTATTATTCTACAAGAACTAATCCAAAGAGTTCTCGAGTGACTAGTTTTAATCTAATAATGTTGTTGACTAATTTTTTTTTGTTCAGTGATCAGTTAAAGATGATCGCTCTTCGGTCCTTATTTTACGACTTTATAGTTAAGGTAGTACTTTACTATCCAAAATAATTTAATTGATTAGCTTTCCAGTGGCTCTTCCTTTAATTGTATACCAAGATCATAAAATAAGATAAGTGTTCACCTCCTCCCCCGACTCTTCTTGTGATGTTTCTCTCTAGATTGATTAAAGTTTTTGGTATACTAATTACTTAAATGTCGTCAAGGAATTGCGAGAATAGTATTATGTTGTTGTGGTTGTTGTTTTTGAGTATATTTACAGTATGCCTACGACTACATAATACTTATTTTACATGTCTTTGATTAACCTAAAATTCAGTCGCTAATTCTATTTCTTCTTTGTTTGTCACATGTACACTCGGGAGCGCGTTTGGAGTTAGTATATGACTTCATCTCTGTCCAATTCAGAGAAGCGACCAATATCCTACATTATTTGCTCGTGTCTAGCAGCCCTCATCTCATCAATAATGTCAACGCTTTCCTTTTTAGTTCAAAGCTTTACATTTCTTATATATACATATATGTGCGGTTACTTTGGTTAACGTTTTACATATTAGTATTTAACATTTATATTTTTGATTGCTCCTATCTGTGTTTGGATTTGTACAAACCAACTAGAATGAGAGTAAGAAGCAGTCGTCCATCTCACATTCCTCTAGATATTGGGTTTTAGTATGATCATTTGGCTTATGACGACGCTTTCCAAAGAAGTTTTTTCATCTATTATATCTTTTGGTTGTGAAAGCTTAACCTTTAAGAAAACTGAACTTGGAAACAACTTTCGTTTATCACTTTAAAAGGAGAATGTATCCATTTAAGATTTGGTTCAATAAGAGTTAAAAACAATTGTGTAGCAACTTTATAAAGTGCAATTTTTTTTGAGGTGCAAACGTACAAATTTTATCCTGAAAATTGTAGGATTTTGAGGGGTAAGAACTGCAGCTTTAAACAGCCCAGCAATGCAGATTTTTAATGCAAAATATATACATTTTTGGAGTATAATGCTATGTTATGAGAGTTTTTTTTTTTGATGCGGCATTTTAGGTTAAAAAAATGATGTATTTTCAGTCTCAAAAGAGTGCCGAATTTGAGCTCAAAATGTGCATGATTTGAGCACAAAAATGCAGATTTTTTAGCTTAAAAAAAACTGCACCTTTAACAAACTTTACAAAGCAGATTTTTTTAATTTAAAAAAATTATTTTTGCATGACTTAAAGTATAGATTTTTGGAACTAACCATTATTTTTCGACAGTTTAAAAGGTGCAGTAGCTTGAGTCTAAAAGTACTTGAAAATACTACTTTCAAAAGGAAGAAGAAATATTATTTTGAAAGGCCAAAATGAATTTTACAAGAATTGTCATTTTTTTTAGTCTTATACAACAAAGTTTATTATTCCCAAGAAAGACAAAATATCTTTTAGCTTTACTTAAACTTATCATTTTAAAAACTCCCAAAATGACTTTTGAGTCAAGTTTAAAGGCTAAAATAATTACCTTTTAGGAAACATATATATTTTTTAGAAAATAAATAGAGAAGTAGGCCTATACATTTTATTAACAAAATAAATGTTACTATAGAATAAGTCTTAAAAGCTAGGCCTATTTTATATTCTTTACGTCACCCCTCTCATGAAAATACTTGCTATTGTCATTTTTTTTAAAAAAAAAACAAACATTACTATAACATTTTTAATTTCTTAACATGTTATTTCGAGATTTTAGATGTGGCCAACAGGTTCAAAATACAAGGTATATACATATATATGTCATACGCAGAAAGGTACAAATTTTATACTTCTTAGTTTTTCTCTATACGTAATTTATTATTTTGTTACACTTCATATAATTTTTCTCATATCTACTATCACTTTTACAAATGACACTTTTTTTTTATACAAATCCCTACACTTTAATACACACGTTATTTACGACATGTTTGCAACTCGACTACTATCTAATTTTATTTTATTTCACGTCCTAATTCTATATAAATAAAACAACAAATTTTCCTATCATTTAAACTCAACATTTATTTTGGATACATTTAAATAAGACACATTTGTATATTTTTTAACATAAAATTGTCATACACTTTTAGCGCATTTTTTTTCTTACCATATGATAAACATACTACTGTAATTTTATCTAATAGACATATATATGTCGTACCTTGTATTTTACTTATTTTTTAAAACTAATAAAATTTACTTACCATTGATTTTAAACCAAATAAATAAATAAGTTTTCCTAATTATAGTTTTCTAAATTGAGTTTAAGGACTATCTTCGGATAGGCTTTGAGGGATGCTTAATACCTTCCCCTCGAGTAACCAAAACCCTTACTCTGAATCTCACTGGTTTCGCAAATCAAAATAGAGTTTACATTTATATATTTTTAAAAATGGTTTGCCTAATATTTTCCTTAAAATTTAGGTAGCGACTCTAAAACAATTTATTTATTTATTTTTCAAAAAAATAGAGTGACAGCCGTATTATGTCGTGAACTGTTTCGGCTTGTTCGAAATAGGGTGCGACAACTTGGCGACTCTGCTGGGGACCTTACTTAGGTTTTAACCTTAGAAAAACCTAATTTAGGAACAACATTTGTGATTACGTGTTTATTTTTCAGCTTGCTATTGATATATTGCTTTGACTGAAAGGTCGCAAGTGAAATTCAAGCTTGTGTTCTTTATTTGTCTTAAAAACACTACTTGTTACTGTTTTTTCTACATTGTCATTTGCACATTCTATCGAGTCTTGGCCGTACACGCACACACTGTACACGCGAGGGGTGTTCCTACACTCTTCCGAAACTCTTTTTGAATTCCTTAGTTTCAGAGCTTGTGCAATTAAGATAGTGCGCATTCTCGCAATTACTCAATTCCATTCTCAATCATATAAGAAATATCTTAGTCTTAAAAATAGGTCATGATGCATAGCGTTAGACAAGACAGTATACGGTATTGTCGTTGAGTTTAGGAAACCACCCAAATGTCAATAAGTTTCTTTTTAAAACTCGACGACATAAACTTTGTGTGAAATTGATATAAATTATTCAAACTTAAACACTTAACAGATTTAGAGCAAATAAATTCATTACACCCTTTGCCCTCTTTTCAGATGAACTTCAACCAAGACTTGCCGGATATCCAAATGGTCATTTCAGCGCCCCACATTCTACAAAATTGGTGGCAAAATATTCGCAGGATACACGGGGCAGAGATTCAAGGGCACTTAGGAGCATTATTGTCGCTTCTGGGGACACAATGCGATAAAATATTTGTCACTCAGCTAATGGGGTTTTGGGAATCGAGCACCGTAACCTTCAAATTCCTGGATTTTGAGATCACTCCTACACTAGAGGAGTTCAGCAGTCTTACCGAGCTACCGATTAGCGAGAGGCTTCCATGATCTCCTCAACTATCTGTATGGGTGACTTTCTAAGTCTCTTGGATCTACACATATTTCGGTAATTGGGATATGTGGACGGCGGACACATTGAGTTAGACTATCTCTTCCAAAGGTTTGGGCGTTCGAAAGGTTACTATGAATATTAGTGTGAATTTGAATGTACTCGTGGAGCATGGGAGCATATGAGGCCAAGGGTATTCGTTATGGTTTTTTTAGGAGTTATGGTGTTCCCGATAAGGTCAAATTCTATCGACATCAACATATTGTCGATGGTTATAAGCTTCTTCAACGATCCACAAAGATTTACTTTGGTGTCTATGATCCTCACCGAAGTTCTTCGTTCAATGACTACCTGCATTAGGGGACACGATTTCTTCGGAGGATGCAGCATATTGCAACAGATTTGGGCAAGGGAACATTTCTACCGACGTGATCCACAAATGGATTACTACTTAGGTGCTCCTAACAAGATCGAAAACCACGAAGACCGTCTCCAAAATTGGGTGGGTGCGCCAACGGGAAGGGAAGAATGGCGCGCATTTTTGAACAACCTCACAGGAGACGCCATCCAATGGAAGTTCTCTTGGATAATAGGATTGGCATTTGCAAGGACTCGATACTTTTTCTTTATCGAGTTAATTGGGCTCAGAGGAATTCAACCATATGCACCTCTTCGGGTTATGCGGCAATTTGGAGCCATTCAAGACATTCCTCTATGGTCAATCATGGGGTCACATGAAGATGTTTTCACTTCAGTCTCCCTGGAACGGATAAAAAATCTGCAAGCCGAGTGGGAAGCCATAATCGATTTAGAAATAGGAGAAGAAAGTTGGTGTACGCCAGAGTATTACGCTTGGCGGAATACCGTAAGTCATATGGCTCGTCCAAGCGCACACGGACATTGGGGGTTTGTAGACAGTCAACAAAATGATTGGATCAGAGAATCAGTGTTTTTTCGCATAGGGTTCACTACACCCATGTACAATCAGATAGTTCCAGGATCTGTCGATTACTTAATCCAGGAAGAAGACCCAGAAGAAGACCCAGAAGAGGATCCTGAAGAGGACCCAGAAGAGGACCCAGAAGAAGACCCAGAAGAGGAGCCAGGAGAAGAAGTGTGGGAAGATCACATGGAGGTTTCTTAGATAGGTTATAACGTCTATGACCCAAGCGATAGAGGGGTTATAGACATATCATCCGAGCATAGCCTTGAAGAGTCTCTAGAGTATCACCCGGGTCCTTACTATGATATGGACGATGATGATGATGATGCTCCAACTTGGCCGTAGATCATCTTTCTTCTTTGAATTCCCTCATAAGCTCTTTAAAGTGCCATGTGGCCTATCCCTCTTGTACTCCTAGTGGCCACCCCTGTACTTTCATTTCTTCGGCTTTTGACCGCCTACATCGTTATAATTGCCAAATATTAATCAATGAAGTTATGTTTGTTCCAAATCTAAAATATGTTTAAATTGATCATTTATTATCAAACTAATTGCAACGTAGGCCTACCTCAGGAAAAAAAAGGTTCTATATTAGGATGCGTTTTGAATGTCGCCGATTTGGCGTATATATGTGTTACATTTACTTATTTGTTACAACTTTCAATATTTCCCAAACTAACATAGTTTCCCTTTCTCTTTGCTTTCTTTTCTTTATTTATCCCCACAAGTACGTTGATTTGTGTCGACTTGCAAACTGGCTGACTCACGATACAACCTTCGATCAAAGGGAAAAATGACTGATAAAGACGAGTTCAATATTGCCGCAAACATAATAGTACCTATTGAGAATCCTGAAAGTTCTCGAAGTATAGCTGACATTCAAAACAAGGAGAAAATGGCTCACATGGAACAAGAACTCGAGATCTTGAGGGAAGAATTGCGTCAAGTGTGAGACTTGGCCAAACTGTCAGCGACCACTTTCCCTACTTTCAAGACACCTATCTACTTCCCAAAGGCTGACTTTCCTTCTGTCGACTTACCAAATCAGCTAGAATTGACTCAACACGTTCCTACCCACGGTCAAGTTCCACCAGCTTCTCCAACCGCAGTCAGGATCGTTCATGACCTCTCTAATCGCAACCCTACCATACCTGCAATGCAGCAGATACTTAGGGCACATGTCGTCGCTCCCTATAAGACACATGTTCCACCTGTATATGCCGCTAAAGCTCCTACCTTCACAACGCCACTTGTGGTTAATATCTCGTACGAAGTCGATCAATATGAAGAAATAGAGAAAGATGCTCGGTTGAAAGAAAATGCATCGATAAATGCCCAGCTTCAAGGTCTGAGAAAAGCATTGAAAAGCTTACAAGTCACTAGAGGGACAGAGAGTCTGGATTATGATGACTTGTGTATCCATCCGGACATTGACATGCCGGTAGGGTATAAACCACCAAAGTTTGACATGTTCGATGGAAAAGGTGGCCCACACGCACATTTATGGGCATACTGTGACAAGTTAGTCGGTGTAGGGAGAAATGAGAAGTTGAGGATGAAGTTGTTCATTCGGAGTCTGTCTGGAGAAGCATTAACCTGGTATACCCGCCAAGACCCTCGCAAATGGCGTGACTAGCAGGAAATGGTTGAGGACTTCATGACTCGTTTCAGATTCAATACTGAAATTACTGCTGACAGATTCTCATTGGCCAATATACAGAAGAAGCCATCTGAGAATTTCTAGGAATATGCACGACATTGGAGAACTGAGGTCGCAAGGGTGAAACCAGCACTAGATGAGAGTGAGCTCTCGAAGTACTTTATTCGAGCTCAAAAAGGTATCTACTTTGACAAGATGATGTCAATGATGGGTCAGAAGTTTGCAGAATTGGTCAAGATGGGAGACTTTATAGAAGATGGTGTTAAATCTGGGAAGATTCAGTCTATGGTCACATTGCAAGCTGCAAGTAGGGCTATACAATCGGGTTCCATTGGCGGTGTCAAAAAGAAAAAGGAAGATGTTTCAGTTGTCACTTACCAACAAGGAGGACCACCCCACCGATACCTCAATAATCCCCAAATCGCTGCGCATACTTCATACGTCCCAATATATAATACCCAACCACACTATAATCCACCCCGAGCACCAGCATACCAAACTCCTCCAAGACCATATGTCCCTGTCCAAGCACTAATCCACCGAAATAGACCAGCATATGCACCGAGACCACGTCCAAATCTTAAAGCTAGAAATGCTCGCACTTATACACCGATTGCCGAACCCTACGCCCAATTGTTTGAGAGGTTCAGGACAGAGGGAGTGTTGCAACCAGTTGAAGGAAAACTTCCTGATCCAATCTCTCGCAACTTTGATAGAACCAAACGATGCCATTAACACTCGGGAATCCAAGGACACGACACAGAAGATTGTTATGGATTGAAGAACCAGATCAAGTCTTTGATCAGAAGAGGAGTAATCAAATGCACACCAACGCCTCCCAATGTGAACAACAACCCCTTGCCAAATCATAAGAATCGGGAAGTCAACATGGTTACTCTGGATGACGAATATGGGACCCCCGACTATCCAAACATAGAAGAAGCGGATGCCATGACATCTTCGGCGCAACATGTTATCACTGTTCAACTAAGGGAACCTCTGACTGTCCAAACATATCTCCCAAGAGTTGTAGTGACCACTTTAATTGCTTGAAAGCCTGAGTATGACACCAAAGCAGTCCCATGGGACTATCGAGCGGACGCCAAGGTCAAGATGATCGACACTGTCGTGGCTCAAGGGATGACTAGGTCGGGGAGGTGTTATGCCCTAGAGGACCTAAATCAAAGAGTTCTTGGAAAAGAACAGAATCTAAAGAAGAACATTACCGATGCCGAAGCCGCAGAGTTTTGGACGAAGATACAGTCTAAAGACTATTCGGTCAAAGAACAGCTGAGGAAGACGTCAGCCCACATATCCATTTGGTATTTGCTTATGAGTTATGAGGCTCATAGGAATGCTTTGGCGGAGGTGTTAAGCGGAGTGATCATTCCAAGAGAGACCACAAGTGAGACCTAAGCCGCAACGATTGGAAGAATAGTAGAAGCTAACAAGATTTCTTTCCACGATGATGAGTTGCCTGCAGAAGGGGTTTGTCACAACAAAGCACTTCACATCGCAGGAAAATGTTTTGATAAAATTGTGACTCGAGTTTTAATTAATGGTGGTTTTGTATGCAACATCTGTCGTTTTACCACTTTGAGGAATTTAGGCATTAATATGGGAGAGATAAGGGAAAGTCGTGTGAAAGTCAGAGCTTTTGATGGAGCACAAAAAAGTATTACCGGAGAGATATATCTCACATTGCAGGTGGGGCCGACTGAATTCCCCATTTTATTTCAAGTGATGGATGTATCATCCAACTACAACCTGTTGAAGGGAAAACCATCGATTCACATGGCAAGAGTGGTTCCTTCCACTCTTCACCAATGTGTAAAGTTTGAGTGGGGTCGCCCAGAAGTTATTGTCCACGGAAAGCTCAACCACCCCATTCATTCTGCTAATTCTATCCCAGTCACCGACGAGTTAGACGGAGCCACTTTTCACACTTTAGAAATCATGCAAGCTATAAGGGTCAATGAGGAAACAGAGCCCGAAGATACCGAATTGTCAAGTACAACAAAAATGGTTGCGTCAGAAATGTTGAAGTATGGGTATCATCCAAAGATTGGACTTGGACCTAAGTCCAACGGTATAGTCGAGCCAATCCAACTGAAGCATAAAAGAGGCACCAACAGACTCGGATACGAGCCTACCTTGGGAAG
>NC_064282.1:59860317-59977105 GCF_019186545.1 Solanum stenotomum | reverse complement strand
CAGAAAATGAAGGACTCTGTGGAATGCCTAACGAGCCATCAACATTGTTATCCATTGGCACTGATGCACTAATGGAGGGGATATTCATCAAAGGGTCTATTTGTGGTGCCGTTGGAGGAAACACTAAATTAGACATTGGAGGAGTAATCATCGGTGAAGGCATTGGATAAGCCATTGTTATTGGAAGGATTGGATAGGCCATTTCAGGATACCTTTGTGAAGATAACAAAGAAGGAACCTGTGAAAGATCCACAAGTGGAACTATTTGAGGAGGAGTCCTCAAAGGGGACATGAATTGAGGTATTTGAGCGGGAGTGTTTGAAGGAACCATTAATGGAGCCGTCAGAGGAACCATCGATGTTGGAGTTACATCAGGAACCAAATTAAGAGGAGCCCTTGGACTCTCGAAGTTGGTCCCACTAAGTACAGTAGACAAACCAAAAGAGGGATCTCGGATAGTACTGGAGCATCAACAGGTGCCAAAAGAGGAGCCCATGACATGTCGAAGCTGGTCCCACCATAATCCATCGGTCAAGCAATAGGTTGAGGATCATTTGATGTAAAACCTTCTTCGTGAGTTTTTGCTTTTATCCCATCATTTATCAGTTTGAGGTTTTTATTGATCACATAACAAAGATCTTTGAGATCTTCTGGGTGCCTACTATTGGGCATCTCTTCACCATTCAACAATCCATACATCTGGTTTGTATACTCCATTTTCTTGTTTTCCTTCCTCACCTTCTCAAGTTCCTTCTCAATTTTCTCGGTTATCTTTTCGTGTGTTTCCATGTTTTTTTATTTCTTCTCCTATGGAAGATCGATAAACTTTGTAAACATGCCGGTAGCAGCTTCATGATTTGGAAACAGCTCTGGTTCATTGTGGTAAGGGCTATTGACTAAGGTAGCAAATTCAACATCGCAAAGGGTGTTGAGTTCACGAGCCTTGGTTAAAAATTACTTTTGTCGTTTTCTATATGAGACTCTCCTCTCAGTGCTATTTTCCATGAAAGACAACTTCACTTTCTTTCTAACCATGGCTAAAAATGAGAAAGAGGAGGAGAAATGTGTTTATTAGGATATGGGGGATGAAATAGATTTATTATTCCTATTGTTGTTGTGTGTTACGTTTCTTTGCTAAGAATTGTCTTCTATTTATAGGGTACAAATAAATTTTTAAATAATTTGAATTAGAGAACACTTAGTTGTCATGGGTACTATTTTGGCATAAAAATAAATGAGGGTAGATTTGATACCAAATTAGATTCCATCATCTTGAGATTAATATAGTTATGACTCTAGTCTTATGTTGAGCAAATCTTTTTGAGTCAAAATTTTCTTATTAGGAAAATAATTTAATTGATTTAGATTTAAGTAAGTATTATCTATAAAAACAACTGACCATAGAGTATTAACAAATGTTTTTTAAAGAAAGATTGAAAATTTTTATATTTTAATTAATGAATGTAAAAGGATAAATTTTGAAACAAGTGAAAATTTGAAATATTGGCCAAAAAAATTGAAATATTAATTTTTAAAATATTTGAATAATATAATAAAAATTAATTTCATTATTAATAAAATTCAAATATTTATTGAATATTAAATGAAGGTATGTGTATGATTATTGCCATTGCAATGCTTGTAAAAGCATATTATAATTTTTTTCCAATTTTGGAAGAAACCATATTTAGTAGAAATTTTATATTGCTTTCAATTATATTAAAAATCAAATCATGCACAAATTTTAATTTTGTTACATTAAAAATTTTTTAAATCGTTTCAAGGCAAATTAGTACATAAATAATTGTACAAGACACTTACCAAACTAATGTCATTACACATATTGAGGAAATAACAAAGAATTTTGTTTCATTTTAAGACTAGTATTCAATTATATTAAAATTCAAATCATTCTCAAATTTTGTTTTTGTTACATTAAAATATTTCAAAATTAGTTTCGAGCAAAAGCAATACATAAAATAATTGCACAAAGCACTTACCAAACTAATGTGATTACACATATTGAGGAAAGATAAGTGAATTTTGTTTCATTTGAAGAATAATATTCAATTATATTAAAAATCAAATCATGCTCAAATTTAGTTTTTGTTTCATTAAGAAAGAATTCTAAATTTGTTTCGAGCAAAAACAACACATGAATAATTGCACAAGATACTTATCAAACTTATGTGTTTACACATATTGAGGAAATAAAAGAGAATTTTGTTTCGTTTTAAGAATATTATTCAAATATATTTAAAATCAAATCATTCTCATATTTGATTTTGTAACATTAAAAAAAATTCCAAGTTAGTTTCGAGCAAAAGCAATACATACAAAATATCGCAATTAAAATCTTGTTGAATCTTCTATCCTTAACCATATACGAAAAGGAAGTTAATATCTCCAAAGGTCACTTCACTTTGAAAATTTATCTAGTAAAATCATTAAACTTTATTTTGTATCAATAAAATCACTCAACTTACACATTTGTATCAATAAAATCACTCTTAATGCTTTTTTGAATTGTCTATCACAATATACCCTTAAATGTGAATTTCGTCATCTTCTTTCTTTTTTTCTCCCACAATTCTCATCAAAGCTAATGAACTGACTAAATGAATTAACTTTTAACAAATATAAAAATCAAAATAGTTATATTCATACTAATTAAAGACTATTCAAATTAATAATTTGACAATCTATGACAAGATCCAATTTCATCAACAAAGACCTTCTCCAAGACAAGCCAAATAAAGTTCTTATATATTATTCTTAATTTTAATCCCAACATATTTTTGCTGAACTTCACAATATCTTTTCTTTTCTTTTTTGGAGCTCTAAATTATTATTTTTAAAATAAAAAACTATTTATAGCTAAATTAATCATAAGCAAACAAAAAATTACTAATTCCATGAGTTGCTAGAGTGAGGTAAAGTTTAAGCCAAAATACATCTTAACAAATTCACGGGACTAAGAATGTTTTTATTGATACAAAGATCAAAGTTGGGAGATTTTATTGATATAAAGGTCTAAGTTGAGTGATTTCTTTTTGTACAAAACAAAGTTCAATGACTTTGCTAGATAAATTCTTAAAATTTAGTGATCTTTAGAAATATTAACTCTAAGAAAAAGCAAGTTGTTTTCACCACTGAACTCATTGCAAAGAGAAAAATAAAAAATGCATTTTCTCTCCCAAATCCCATTTCCTCTCTTCCAGAAATTGGAGTGATTACACTTTATTTAAGGAGGAAAATAATTAATAATCTTGATCCAAGAAATGTTATATATGTGGGTAAAACTTCTTCTGTTCTTTTTCTGTTTTTGGTTTTCTTTTTTACATATATACATTTTTTAAAATGTTATCCGAGGAAAACAACGTTTTTTTAAAGCACTTGAATATAACGAAGAAACAAGTACGCCCTTCAATAGTTAAACCACATAAAGAAAAAATCTTAGTTGATCGAAGAAATTTCAACCAGCCTAGCGATATTTGGATTAAATATCTTCTTTAATTTCTCAAGAAAATAATATCTTCTCCCCTAAACATTCATTCATCATCATTTTATTTTTATTTTTCCATCATGATTATAAATTTTGGCAACAATACAACTCGATTAAGGATGTTAAATTCAAAACATAAATGAAGGCAGGTAATATATTAAGTGTTTGTTATAATGTTCTCCTACTTTAATTAACCACACAAAAAGTACATTGCATAAAAAATGATCTTTAGAGGCAATGAATTAACGATAATAACTCAATTACCGCTATGTATGTATTTTTAGTGGCAATGAGCACACTTTGTAGATGTCCCTAAAGGCTTTAGAGACATTGGATTTGATGGCTCTGAACTATTGTCATGCTTAGAAATTTATTTTGAAACTGAAGTGCAGACATATCTACTTATAATTAAACTCTTACTAGAAAGATTAGATCAAAGGAGATGACAATAATTGGATTGATCAAGGAGGCTCTATTGCCTGATAAATTCGATACATAAAAAGTATTTTCTTAGAGTAAATATGAAGAATAACTTTAATTAATCTTCTATGTGTAAAAACTAGACAAAGCATATTCAGTAAGTAAAATAAAGTACAGCCTTTTTGACAAAGCAAGAAATTAAAGTTGGAAGTATAAATATAATCGAATAAGATGGATCCTAACAGACTTATAAAACAGTATAAATAGTAGACATTGATCATATATCCTTATAAGTTGTTGTGGTGGTGGTGATTTGCATCTTGTACATTAATTTCGAATAATGTATCATCAAGTAAAGTCATTATCTCATCATCATTCAAACTCAGTAACTCAGAAAATGGAGGACTCTGTGGAATGCCTAATGAGCCATCAACATTGTTAACCATTGGCACTAACGCACTCATGGAGGGGATATTCATCAAAGGGTCTATTTGTGGTGCCGTTGGAGGAAACACTAAATTAGACATTGGAGGAGTAATCATCGGTGAAGGCATTGGATAAGCCATTTTGTTGTTGGAAGGATTGGATAGGCCATTTCAGGATACCTTTGTGAAGATAACAAAGAAGGAACCTGGGAAAGATCCACAAGTGGAACCATTTGAGGAGGAGTCCTCAAAGGGGACATGACTTGAGGTATTTGAGCAGGAGCGTTTGAAGGAACTATTAATGGAGCCTTTAGAGGAACCATCAACGTTGGAGTTACATCAGGAACCAAAGTAAGAGCAGCCCTTGGTCTATCGAAGGTGGTCCCACTAGGTACAGTAGATGAAACCAAAAGAGGAATCTCGGATAGTACTGGAGCATCAACAGAGGCCAAAAGAGGAGCCCATGACATGTCGAAGCTGGTCCCACCAGAATCCATCGGTCCAGCAATAGGTTGAGGAGCATTTGATGTAGAACTTTCTTCGTGAGTTTTTGCTTTGCTCCCCTCATTTATCAATTTAAGGTTTTTATTGATCACATAACAGAGATCGTTGAGATCTTTTGGGTGCCTACTATTGGGCATCTATTCACCATTCAACAATCCATACATCTGGTTTGTAGACTCCATTTTCTTGTTTTCCTTCCTTACCTTCTCAAGTTCCTTCTCAATTTTCTCGATCCTTTTCTCGGTTATCTTTTCGTGTGTTTTCATGTTTTTTGATCTCTTCTCCTCTGGAAGATCGATAAACTTTGTAAACATGCCGGTAGCAGCTTCATGATTTGGAAACAACTCTGGTTCATTGTGGTAAGGGCTATTGACTAAGGTAGCCAATTCAACATCGCAAAGGGTGTTTAGTTCAGGAGCCTTGGTTAAAAATCCCATTTGTCGTTCTCTATATGAGGCTCTCCTCTCAGTTCTATTTTCCATGAAAGACAACTTCACTTTCTTTCTAACCGTGGCTAAAAATGAGAAAGAGGAGGAGAAATGTGTTTATTAGGATATGGGGGATGAAATGGATTTATTATTCTTATTGTTGTTGTGTGTTACGTTTCATTGCTAAGAATTGTCTTCTATTTATAGGGTACAAATAAATTTTTAAATAATTTGAATTAGAGAACACTTAGTTGTCATGGGTACTATTTTGGCATAAAAATAAATGAGGGTAGATTGGATACCAAATTAGATTCCCTCATCTTGAGATTAATATAGTTATGACTCTAGTCTTATGTTGAACAAATCTTTTTGAGTCAGAATTTTCTTATTAGGAAAATAATTTAATTGATTTAGATTTGAGTAAGTATTATCTATAAAAACAACTGACCATAGAGTATTAACAATTGTTTTTTAAAGAAAGATTGAAAATTTTTATATTTTAATTTATGAATGTAAAAGGATAAATTTTGAAACAAGTGAAAATTTGAAATATTGGCCAAAAAAAATGAAATATTAATTTTTAAAATATTTGAATAATATAATAAAAATTAATTTCATTATTAATAAAATTCAAATATTTATTGAATATTAAATGAAGGTATGTGTATGATTATAGCCATTGCAATGCTTGTAAAAGCATATTATAATTTTTTTCCAATTTTGGAAGAAACCATATTAAGTAGAAATTTTATATTGCTTTCAATTATAGTAAAAATCAAATCATGCTCAAATTTTAATTTTGTTACATTAATAAAATTTTAAATCAGTTTCAAGGCAAATTAGTACATAAATAATTGTACAAGACACTTACCAAACTAATGTCATTACACATACTGAGGAAAAAACAAAGAATTTTGTTTCATTTTAAGACTAGTATTCAATTATATTAAAATTCAAATCATTCTCAAATTTTGTGTTTGTTACATTAAAAAATTTCTAAATTAGTTTCGAGCAAAAGCAATACATAAAATAATTGCACAAAGCACTTACCAAACTAATGTGATTACACATATTGAGGAAAGATAAGTGAATTTTGTTTCATTTTAAGAATAATATTCAATTATATTAAAAATCAAATCAGGCTCAAATTTAGTTTTTGTTTCATTAAGAAAGAATTCTAAATTTGTTTCGAGCAAAAACAATACATGAATAATTACACAAGATACTTATCAAACTTATGTGTTTACACATATTGAGGAAATAAAAGAGAGTTTGTTATCATTTTAAGAATAGTATTCAAATATATTTAAAATCAAATCATTCTCATATTTGATTTTGTAACATTAAAAAAAATTCCAAGTTAGTTTCGAGCAAAAGCAATACATACAAAATATCGCAGTTAAAATCTTGTTGAATCTTCTATCCTTAACCATGTACGAAAAGGAAGTTAATATCTCCAATGGTCACTCAACTTTGAAAATTTATCTAATAAAATCATTAAACTTTGTTTTGTATCAATAAAATCACTCAACTTACACATTTGTATCAATAAAATCACTCAACTTACACATTTGTATCAATAAAATCACTCTTAATGCTTTTTTGAATTGTCTATCACAATATACCCTTAAATGTGAATTTCGTCATTTTCTTTCTTTTTTTCTCCCACAATTCTCGTCAAAGCTAATGAACTGACTAAATGAATTAACTTTTAACAAATATAAAAATCAAAATAGTTATATTCATACTAATTAAAGACTATTCAAATTAATAATTTGACAATCTATGACAAGATCCAATTTCATCAACAAAGACCTTCTCCAAGACAAGCCAAATAAAGTTCTTATATATTATTCTTAATTTTAATCCCAACATATTTTTGCTGAACTTCACAATATCTTTTCTTTTCTTTTTTGGAGCTCTAAATTATTATTTTTAAAATAAAAAACTATTTATAGCTAAATTAATCATAAGCAAACAAAAAATTACTAATTCCATGAGTTGCTAGAGTGAGGTAAAGTTTAAGCCAAAATACATCGTAACAAATTCACGGGACTAAGAATGTTTTTATTGATACAAAGATCAAAGTTGGGAGATTTTATTGATATAAAGGTCTAAGTTGAGTGATTTCTTTTTATACAAAACAAAGTTCAATGACTTTGCTGGATAAATTCTTAAAATTTAGTGATCTTTAGAAATATTAACGCCAAGAGAAAGCAAGTTGTTTTCACCACTGAACTCATTGCAAAGAGAAAAATAAAAAATGCATTTTCTCTCCCAAATCCCATTTCCTCTCTTCCAGAAATTGGAGTGATTACACTTTATTTAAGGAGGAAAATAATTAATAATCTTGATCCAAGAAATGTTATATATGTGGGTAAAACTTCTTTTCTTTTTCTGTTTTTGGTTTTCATTTATATATATATATATATATATATATTTTAAAATGTTATCCGAGGAAAACAACGTTTTTTTAAAGAACTTGAATATAACGAAGAAACATGTACGCCCTTCAATAGTTAAACCACATAAAGAAAAAATCTTAGTTGATCGAAGAAATTTCAACCCGCCTAACAATATTTGGATTAAATATCTTCTTCAATTTCTCAAGAAAATAATATCTTCTCCCCTAAACATTCATTCATCATCATTTTATTTTTATTTTTCCATCATAATTATAAATTTTGGCAACAATACAACTCGATTAAGGATGTTAAAATCAAAACATAAAGGAAGGCAAGTAATATATTAAGTTTTTGTTATGATGTTCTCATACTTTAATTAACCACACAAAAAGTACACTGCATAAAAAATGATCTTTAGAGGCAATGAATTAACGGTAATAACTCAATTACCGCTATGTATGTATTTTTAGTGGCTATGAGCACACTTTGTAGATGTCCCTAAAGGCTTTAGCGACATTGGATTTGATGGATCTGAACTATTGTCATGCTTAGAAATTTATTTTGAAACTGAAGTGCAGACATATCTACTTATAATTAAACTCTTACTAGCAAGATTAGATCAAAGGAGATGACAATAATTGGATTGATCAAGGAGGCTCTATTGCCTGATAAATTCGATACATAAAAAGTATTTTCTTAGAGTAAATATGAAGAATAACTTTAATTAACCTTCTATGTGAAAAAACTAGACAAAGCATATTCAGTAAGCAAAATAAATTACAGCTTTTTTGACAAAGCAAGAAATTAAAGTTGGAAGTATAAATAAACCCGAATAAGATGGGTCCTAACAGACTTATAAAACAGTATAAATAGTAGACATTGATCATATATCCTTATAAGTTGTTGTGGTGGTGGTGATTTGCATCTTGTACATTAATTTCGAATGATGTATCATCAAGTAAAGTCATTATCTCATCATCATTCAAACTCAGCAACTCAGAAAATGAAGGACTCTGTGGAATGCCAAATGAGCCATCAACATTGTTAACCATTGGCACTGATGCACTCATGGAGGGGATATTCATCAAAGGGTCTATATGTGGTGCCGTTGGCGGAAACACTAAATTAGACATTGGAGGAGTAAGCATCGGTGAAGGCATTGGATAAGCCATTGTTGTTGGAAGGATTGGATAGGCCATTTCAGGATACCTTTGTGAAGATAACAAAGAAGGAACCTGTGAAAGATCCACAAGCGGAACCATTAGAGGAGGATTCCTCCAAGGGGAAATGAATTGAGGTATTTGAGCAGGAGCGTTTGAAGGAATCATTAATAGAGCCTTTAGAGGAACCATCAATGTTGGAGTTACATCAGGAACCAAAGTAAGAGGAGCCCTTGGCCTCTCGAAGGTGGTCTCACTAGGTATAGTAGATGAAACCAAAAGAGGAATCTTTGATAGTACTGGAGCATCAACAGAGGCCAAAAGAGGAGCCCATGACATGTCGAAGCTGGTCCAACCAGAATCCATCGGTCCAGCAATAGGTTGAGGAGCATTTGATATAGAACTTTCTTCGTGTGTTTTTGCTTTGATCCCCTCATTTATTAGTTTAAGGTTTTTATTGATCACATAACAGAGATCGTTGAGATTTTCTGGGTGCCTACTATTGGGCATCTCTTCACCATTCAACAATCCATATATCTGGTTTGTATACTCCATTTTCTTGTTTTCCTTCCTTACCTTTTCAAGTTACTTCTCAATTTTCTCGATCCTTTTCTCGGTTATCTTTTCGTGTGTTTTCATGTTTTTTGATCTCTTCTCCTCTGAAAGATCGATAAACTTTGTAAACATGCCGGTAGCAACTTCATGATTTGGAAACAGCTCTGGTTCATTGTGGTAAGGGCTATTGACTAAGGTAGCCAATTCAACATCGCAAAGGGTGTTTTGTTCAGGAGCCTTGGTTAAAAATCCCTTTTGTCGTTTTCTATATGAGACTCTCCTCTCAGTGCTATTTTCCATGAAAGCCAACTTCACTTTCTTTCTAACCATGACTAAAAATGAGAAAGAGGAGGAGAAATGTGTTTATTAGGATATGGGGGATGAAATGGAATTATTATTCTTATTGTTGTTGTGTGTTACGTTTCATTGCTAAGAATTGTCTTCTATTTATAGGGTACAAATAAATTTTTAAATAATTTGAATTAGAGAACACTTAGTTGTCATGGGTACTATTTTGGCATAAAAATAAATGAGGGTAGATTTGATACCAAATTAGATTCCCTCATCTTGAGATTAATATAGTTATGACTCTAGTCTTATGTTGAACAAATCTTTTTGAGTCAGAATTTTCTTATTAGGAAAATAATTTAATTGATTTAGATTTAAGTAAGTATTATCTATAAAAACAACTGACCATAGAGTATTAACAATTGTTTTTTAAAGAAAGATTGAAAATTTTTATATTTTAATTTATGAATGTAAAAGGATAAATTTTGAAACAAGTGAAAATTTGAAATATTGGCCAAAAAAATTGAAATATTAATTTTTAAAATATTTGAATAATATAATAAAAATTAATTTCATTATTAATAAAATTCAAATATTTATTGAATATTAAATGAAGGTATGTGTATGATTATTGCCCTTGCAATGCATATAAAAGCATATTATAATTTTTTTCCAATTTTGGAAGAAACCATATTTAGTAGAAATTTTATATTGCTTTCAATTATTAAAAATCAAATCATGCTCAAATTTTAATTTTGTTACATTAATAAAATTTTAAATCAGTTTCAAGGCAAATTAGTACATAAATAATTGTACAAGACACTTACCAAACTAATGTCATTACACATATTCGGGAAAAAACAAAGAATTTTGTTTCATTTTAAGACTAGTATTCAATTATATTAAAATTCAAATCATTCTCAAATTTTGTTTTTTTACATTAAGAAATTTCTAAATTACTTTCGAGCAAAAGCAATACATAAAATAATTGCACAAAGCACTTACCAAACTAATGTGATTATACATATTGAGGAAAGATAAGTGAATTTTGTTTCATTTTAAGAATAAAATTCAATTATATTAAAAATCAAATCATGCTCAAATTTAGTTTTTGTTTCATTGAGAAAGAATTCCAAATTTGTTTCGAGCAAAAACTATACATGAATAATTGCACATGATACTTATCAAACTTATGTGTTTACACATATTGAGGAAATAAAAGAGAATTTTGTTTCATTTTAAGAATAGTATTCAAATATATTTAAAATCAAATCATTCTCAAATTTGATTTTGTACCATTAAAAAAAATTCCATGTTAGTTTCGAGCAAAAGCAATACATACAAAATATCGCAATTAAAATCTTGTTGAATCTTCTATCCTTAACTATGTACGAAAAGGAAGTTAATATCTTCAAAAGTCACTCAACTTTGAAAATTTATCTAGTAAAATCATTAAACTTTGTTTTGTATCAATAAAATCACTCAACTTACACATTTGTATCAATAAAATCACTCTTAATGCTTTTTTGACTTGTCTATCACAATATACCCTTAAATGTGAATTTCGTCATCTTCTTTCTTTTTTTCTCCCACAATTCTCGTCAAAGCTAATGAACTGACTAAATGAATTAACTTTTAACAAACATAAAAATCAAAATAGTTATATTCATACTAATTAAAGACTATTCAAATTAATAATTTGACAATCTATGACAAGATCCAATTCCATCAACAAAGACCTTCTCCAAGACAAGCCAAATAAAGTTCTTATATATTATTCTTAATTTTAATCCCAACATATTTTTTCTGAACTTCACAATATCTTTTCTTTTCTTTTTTGGAGCTCTAAATTATTATTTTTGTTTAAAAAAACTCTTTATAAGTAAATTAATCATAAGCAAACAAAAAATTACTAATTCCATGAGTTGCTAGAGTGAGGTAAAGTTTAAGCCAAAATACATCGTAACAAATTCACGTGACTAAGAAAGTTTTTATTGATACAAAGATCAAAGTTGAGAGATTTTATTGATATAAAGGTCTAATTGGAGTGATTTCTTTTTATACAAACCAAAGTTCAATGACTTTGCTAGATAAATTCTTAAAATTTAGTGATCTTTAGAAATATTAACTCTAAGAAAAAGCAAGTTGTTTTCACCATTGAACTCATTGCAAAGAGAAAAATAAAAAATGAATTTTCTCTCCCAAATCCCATTTCCTCTCTTCCAGAAATTGGAGTGATTACACTTTATTTAAGGAGGAAAATAATTAATAATCTTGATCCAAGAAATGTTATATATGTGGGTAAAACTTCTTCTTTTCTTTTTCTGTTTTTGATTTTCTTTTTCATATATATATATATTTTTTAAAATGTTATCCGAGGAAAACAACGTGTTTTTAAAGCACTTGAATATAACGAAGAAACAAGTAGGCCCTTCAATAGTTAAAGCACATAAAAGAAAATCTTAGTTGATCGAAGAAATTTCAACCCGCCTAGCACTATTTGGATTAAATATCTTCTTCAATTTCTCAAGAAAATAATATCTTCTCCCCTAAACATTCATTCATCATCATTTTATTTTTATTTTTCTATCATGATTATAAATTTTGGCAACAATACAACTCGATTAAGGATGTTAAAATCAAAACATAAATGAAGGCAAGTAATATATTAACTGTTTGTTATAATAACTCAATTACCGCTATGTATGTATTTTTAGTGGCAATGAGCACACTTTGTAGATGTCCCTAAAGGCTTTAGCGACATTGGATTTGATGGCTCTGAACTATTGTCATGCTTAGAAATTTATTTTGAAACTGAAGTGCAGACATATCTACTTATAATTAAACTCTTACTAGCAAGATTAGATCAAAGGAGATGACAATAATTGGATTGATCAAGGAGGCTCTATTGCCTGATAAATTCGATACATAAAAAGTATTTTCTTAGAGTAAATATGAAGAATAACTTTAATTAACCTTCTATGTGAAAAAACTATACAAAGTATATTCAATAAGCAAAATAAAGTACAGCCTTTTTGACAAAGCAAGAAATTAAAGTTGGAAGTATAAATATACTCGAATAAGATGGATCCTAACAGACTTATAAAACAGTATAAATAGTAGACATTGATCATATATCCTTATAAGTTGTTGTGGTGGTGGTGATTTGCATGTTGTACATTAATTTTGAATGATGTATCTGTCACGACCCGAGCCTACACCCTGGACGTGGCCGGCACTCGAAGACCATTGCTGGTCCCCAAGCGAACCCTCATCCTGGCTGACTACAAGCGGAAAACTGATTCAAGCATACAAAGCTTAAAAACTGAAATAAAAGTTCATAAAACTTAAATACAAACTTTAAGTCCAAAGAAAACTCTGTATAATAAAATATATATACAACTCGCCATAAAAAGACAACTTTAGTCTTTAAAACATTTAATAAAATAAATGATACAGACTTCTCAACTGTACTGACTATCTATGAAGCCTCTAACTAACAAAGATGGAAGTCGGGACAAGATCCGTGACATCCTAACCACTGATATAACTGAAAGGTAAATGAAATCCTCCGAAAGTAAGGAGGCTCACCATAGCTAACTCGAACTCTCGGATGTATCAACGAAGCTCCTGTTGATCATCCTGAATACATGTGTCTGCATCATGAAAAGATGCAGGCCAAATGGCTCAGTACGTGGAATGTACGAGCATGTAAGAGGAATTCTAAAACATAAACATAAGCTTGAAACTTGATAGAAATGAAACATACTTACCTCTTCTCAAACTTACTCAACTCAAGGAATACTCAAGGGTACTCAAAACTACTCAAACTTACTCAACTCAGAAGTACTCCAGGATAAGATACTCAACTCCGAGATTAGATACTCAACTCAAGGATATGATATTCGACTCAAAGATATGATATTCGACTCTGGATACTCAACTCTGGATACTCAACTTTGAATACTCAACTCAATATGACTGAACTCATTTCAATATAAAGCAATTTAAAACAAGTGCAATATAAAGAAACAAACTGTTTAAAAACATGCTGTGAAATCTGTGTGTATGCAAGGATACAACATAACTCTGAAATGTATATAAAAATACAATAAACTGATGTATATAAAAATACAATAACTTCTGTGGGAGTTTCTCTAACCGACAACCATCACATAAGAGCTATAGTGATGATACAGCGATCTACCTCACGCTGCCAGCGCATCCTATACCCGGCCAAAGGTATAGGACCTGAACTGCCTAATGGATCCACTAGTCTATTTCGAAAAAGGTTCATCTAAAAAGTATGACCCTTTTCTACCCATGGTGGCTACATGGTTTATGGAGGCTGTGAGTTGTCTAAACTCTCCCCCATATCGGTGCTCAATACTACTCCCAAAAATATACTAGCTCTTATGTTTTAAAAACATACTTCTTTCTGCTGATTTGAGATAATTGCTCAAAAACTTAGCTCAAAGGCTATCTTGGAAATCTCAGTTTCCCTGCTTGCTTCATTTAGAAAGCTATTACTCTTTTCTGAAAACTAGCCCGAAGGCCCTTTGGAAATCTCAGTTTCCGTTCTTATTTAAATGTGAAAACATTTATAAACTCTTTGGGAATACTTAGTCCCCATATACTTTTGAAGAAAAAGACTTCAAACTTTACTCTTTACTCTTTACTGAACTCAAAACTTAAGTCTTAAAACAAAGTTAAAACGTTTGTAAAAGACTTCTTAAAATATGGTTCATACCGAATTATGGACATGAACTACTCAATGCAAGGTTTTCAATAACCATAGATAGAACTCAAATACTTGGAACTCAAGAACTTCAATGATATTACTAATTTCAAGAATGCTCAACTCAGAGGGTTCGTGCGGAATTATAAGCATGAACGACTCAACTCAAAGACTCAAAGATACTTCTCTTCTCAAGACTGCTCGACTTATAGGATTCATGCGGAATTATGGGCATGAACAATTCAACTCAAAGACTTTATGGGTAACATGTAATAGTCCCATGCTTAGAAATATAATCTCAAAGGGGATTAGGAACTCAATACTCAAGACTTAGAACTTGAAGATACTACTCCTCTCAAAGATACTCAACTTCTGGAGTTCATGCGGAATTTATGGGCATGAACGACTTGACTCGTAGGTCTACATAACATTATGAAACTCATGTATGTGACTCTTCTCATTCTCTGACTTACTTCCTCAAAACTTAGTTCAAATCGATAGTTGATCTCAAAGGATTCACAATTGAACTCAAAGGCTTCCTTGAACTCTACTCTTAACTCTCTCTTGAATTTGAATTATGAATTCAAGAGTTATGATTCATGATATGAAGGATCTCAATAACAATATAGCTATTCGATAATTAGGAATATAACTTTTAAAAGAAACGTGAATTCAAGAACTCAAAATCAACTTATCTCAAGAATACTCAAATCTAGGGAAAGTTTCCTAGATTACTCTTTTACTGATCTGAAAGTAGATGTAGGGTGTGAGGACGAACTAGTCCAACACTATGATAGCCTTACATACCTAGAAGAACAAGATTATTGAAGAATCTTGAAGAATCTTTAAGAATCTTGAAGAAGAACTTGATTAGAAGCCTTGAAACCCTAGCTTGAAGGTAAACAATCAAGAAGACCTTTCTTGAGATTCTCGAGTTAGTTTCTTAAAATCTCTATAGCCAAAAATTATGATTTTCATGAGTGAAGATGAAAATCTGATTGTTTTGAGCTTTTTATTAGTCAAGAAATTCGTTGATGGTTTTCTTGGAGGTAAAAAGACAAAAACCGATTATTTTCAATATTTTCCCGTCGGCTAATTCGTAACAGCACTGTATAGGTTACTAAAATAGTCATAACTTTTTACTCAGATATTGGATTGACGTGAAATTGGTGGGGTTGGAAAGTAGATTCAATTACCTTTAATTGGATAGGTTATGGCTCACGTAACTCTTAATATTCTAAGAGATATGGTCGTTTAAAGTTGACCTAAGCAGAATCTTACTTCAAAACTTAATAAACTTCAAGAACTCATCAAGAACTTAAATCCATAAATTTCAAGAACGAAATTACGCTGAATAAATCATGATTGGCGTGTGGGTGAAAGAACCCAACACTATGGAAGCTTACATACCTCTTAGGGATTAAACCCATGGCGAAAATCCGCAACAAGATGCAAGAATCTCGACGAACGCTTTCATCCTTTCTCTTTTCTCCTCTTTTCTCTTCTTCTTTTCTCTTCTTGAATTCTCAACTAAAACCTTAAGCGTATTTTAGAATTATAAAATTGAACCTAATAAGATTATACACTTAAAATATTACTAAAAACGAAATAAATCTGATTGGGTAAGGAAAAGACCAAACTACACCTCTAAAACCCGGTTTTGACTTTCCTTAACTGGACAACCTAACTTCAAAAGGCCATAGCTCACTCATCCGACCTCAAAACTTATCAAACTCGGCGGCGTTGGAAAGATAATTCAAAGATGTTTCCTACGGTATCTGGTAGAACGCCTAAATCATCCTGAGCTAGGAGTTATGGTCGTTTGAAGTCAACCCAAAACTCATTCTTAGCTTAACTTGTAAAATTTCAGATTTAATTCTTTTTGGAACTCAAGCTACTACATCTAATGACCTTAACACTTAAGAAATTTTTAATTCCTTGCAAAAATCTCACTCACTACGAAGGAAGGTTCGGGTCTTAGCGCAAAAAAATTCTGGGGTGTTACAGTATCATCAAGTAAAGTCATTATCTCATCATCATTCAAACTCAGCAACTTAGAAAATGAAGGACTATGTGGAATGCCTAATGAGGCATCAACATTGTTAACCATTGGCACTGATGCACTCATGGAGGGGATATTCATCAAAGGGTCTATTTGTGGTGCCGTTGGAGGAAACACTAAATTAGACATTGGAGGAGTAATCATCGGTGAAGGCATTGGATATGCCATTGTTGTTGGAAGGATTGGATAGGCCATTTCAGGATACCTTTGTGAAGATAACAAAGAAGGAACCTGTGAAAGATCCACAAGTGGAACCATTTGAGGAGGAGTCCTCAAAGGGGACATGAATTGAGGTATTTGAGCAGGAGTGTTTGTAGGAACCATTAATGGAGCCGTCAGACGAATCATCGATGTTGGAGTTAAATCAGGAACCAAAGTAAGAGGAGCCCTTGGCCTCTCGAAGGTGGTCCTACTAGGTACAGTAGATGAAATCAAAAGAGGTATCTCAGATAGTACTGGAGCATCAACAGGGGCAAAAAGAGGAGCCCATGACATGTCGAAGCTGGTCCCACCAGAATCCATCGGTCCAGCAGTAGGTTGAGGAGCATTTGATGTAGAACCTTCTTCGTGAGTTTTTGCTTTGATCCCATCATTTATCAGTTTGAGGTTTTTATTGATCACATAACAGAGATCGTTGAGATCTTCTGGGTGCCTACTATTGGGCATCTCTTCATCATTCAACAATCCATACATCTGGTTTGTATACTCCATTTTCTTGTTTTCCTTCCTTACCTTCTCAAGTTCCTTCTCAATTTTCTCGATCCTTTTCTCGGTTATCTTTTCGTGTGTTTTCATGTTTTTTGATCTCTTCTCCTCTGGAAGATCGATAAACTTTGTAAACATGCCGGTAGCAGCTTCATGATTTGGAAACAGCTCTGGTTCATTGTGGTAAGGGCTATTGACTAAGGTAGAAAATTCAACATCGCAAAGGGTGTTGAGTTCATGAGTCTTGGTTAAAAATCCCTTTTGTCGTTTTCTATATGAGACTCTCCTCTCAGTGCTATTTTCCATGAAAGCCAACTTCACTTTCTTTCTAACCATGGTTAAAAATGAGAAAGAGGAGGAGAAATGTGATTATTAGGATATGGGGGATGAAATGGATTTATTATTCTTATTGTTGTTGTGTGTTACGTTTCATTGCTAAGAATTGTCTTCTATTTATAGGGTTAAAATAAATTTTTAACTAATTTGAATTAGAGAACACTTAGTTGTCACGGGTACTATTTTGGCATAAAAATAAATGAGGGTAGATTTGATACCAAATTAGATTCCCTCATCTTGAGATTAATATAGTTATGACTCTAGTCTTATGTTGAACAAATCTTTTTGAGTCAAAATTTTCTTATTAGGAAAATAATTTAATTGATTTAGATTTAAGTAAGTATTATCTATAAAAACAACTGACCATTGAGTATTAACAAATGTTTTTTTAAAGAAAGATAGAAAATTTTTATATTTTAATTTATGAATGTAAAAGGATAAATTTTGAAACAAGTGAAAATTTGAAATATAGGCCAAACAAATTGAAATATCGATTTTAAAAATATTTGAATAATATAATAAAAATTAATTTCATTATTAATAAAATTCAAATATTTATTCAATATTAAATATAGATATGTGTATGATTATTGCCATTGCAATGCTTATAAAAGCATAATATAATTTTTTTCCAATTTTGGAAGAAACCATATTTAGTAGAAATTTTATATTGCTTTCAATTATATTAAAAATCAAATCATGCTCAAATTTTAATTTTGTTACATTAAAAATTTTTTAAATCAGTTTCAAGGAAAATTAGTACATAAATAATTGCACAAGCCACTTACCAAACTAATGTGTTTACACATATTGAGGAAATAACAAAGAATTTTGTTTCATTTTAAGACTAGTATTCAATTATATTAAAATTCAAATCATTCTCAAATTTTGTTTTTGTTACAATAAAAAATTTCTAAATTAGTTTCGAGTAAAAGCAATACATAAAATAATTGCACAAAGCACTTACAAAACTAATGTGATTACACATATTGAAGAAAGATAAGTGAATTTTGTTTCATTTTAAGAATAATATTCAATTATATTAAAAATCAAATCATGCTCAAATTTAGTTTTTGTTTCATTAAGAAAGAATTCTAAATTTGTTTCGAGCAAAAACAATACATGAATAATTGCACAAGATACTTATCAAACTTATGTGTTTACACATATTGAGGAAATAAAAGAGAATTTTGTTTCATTTTAAGAATAGTATTCAAATATATTTAAAATCAAATCATTCTCAAATTTGATTTTGTTACATTAAATAAAATTCCAAGTTAGTTTCGAGCAAAAGCAATACATACAAAATATCGCAATTAAAATCTTGTTGAATCTTCTATCCTTAACCATATATGAAAAGGAAGTTTTATTGATATAAAGGTCTAAGTTGAGTGATTTCTTTTTATACAAAACAAAGTTCAATGACTTTGCTAGATAAATTCTTAAAATTTAGTGATCTTTAGAAATATTAACTCTAAGAAAAAGCATGTTGTTTTCACCACTGAACTCATTGCAAAGAGAAAAATAAAAAATGAATTTTCTCTCCCAAATCCCATTTCCTCTCTTCCAGAAATTGGAGTGATTACACTTTATTTAAGGAGGAAAATAATTAATAATCTTGATCCAAGAAATGTTATATATGTGGGTAAAACTTCTTCTTTTCTTTTTCTGTTTTTGGTTTTCTTTTTCATAAATATATAGTTTTTAAAATGTTATTCGAGAAAAACAACGTTTTTTTAAAGCACTTGAATATAACGAAGAAACAAGTACGCCCTTCAATAGTTAAACCACATAAAGAAAAAATCTTAGTTGAGCGAAAAAATTTCAACCTGCCTTGCAATATTTGTATTAAATATCTTCTTTAATTTCTCAAGAAAAAATTATCTTCTCCCCTAAACATTCATTTATCATCATTTTGTTTTTATTTTTCCGTCATGATTATAAATTTTGGCAACAATACAACTCGATTAAGGATGTTAAAATCAAAACATAAATGAAGGCAAGTAATATATTAAGTGTTTGTTATAATGTTCTCATACTTTAATTAACCACACAAAAAGTACACTGCATCAAAAATGATCTTTAGAGGCAATGAATTAACGATAATAACTCAATTACCGCTATGTATGTATTTTTAGTGGTAATAAGCACACTTTGTAGATGTCCCTAAAGGCTTTAGCGACATTGGATTTGATGGCTCTGAACTATTGTCATGCTTAAATATTTATTTTGAAACTGAAGTGCAGACATATCTACTTATAATTAAACTCTTACTAGCAAGATTAGATCAAAGGAGATGACAATAATTGGATTGATCAAGGAGGCTCTATTGCCTGATAAATTCGATACATAAAAAGTATTTTTTTGGAGTAAATATGAAGAATAACTTTAATTAACCTTCTATGTGAAAAAACTAGACAAAGCATATTCAGTAAGCAAAATAAATTACAGCCTTTTTGACAAAGCAAGAAATTAAAGTTGGAAGTATAAATATAATCGAATAAGATAGATCCTAACAGACTTATAAAATAGTATAAATAGTAGACATTGATCATATATCCTTATAAATTGTTGTGGTGGTGGTGATTTGTATCTTGTACATTAATGTCGAATAATGTAGCATCAAGTAAAGTCATTATCTCATCATCATTCAAACTCAGCAAATCAGAAAATGAAGGACTTTGTGGAATTCCTAATGAGCCATCAACATTGTTATCCATTGGCACTGATGCACTAATGGAGGGGATATTGATCAAAGGGTCTATTTGTGGTGCTGTTGGAGGAAACACTAAATTAGACATTGGAGGAGTAATCATCGGTGAAGACATTGGATAAGCCATTGTTGTTGGAAGGATTGGATAGGCCATTTCAGGATACCTTTGTAAAGATAACAAAGAAGGAACCTGTGAAAGATCCATAAGTGGAACCATTTGAGGAGGAGTCCTTAAAGGGGACATGAATTGAGGTATTTGAGCAGGAGCGTTTGAAGGAACCATTAATGGAGCCTTTAGAGGAACCATCGATGTTGGAGTAACATCAGGAACCAAATTAAGAGGAGCCCTTGGCCTCTCGAAGTTGGTCCCACGAGGTACAGTAGATGAAACCAAAAGAGGAATCTCGAATAGTACTGGAGCATCAACAGGGGCCAAAAGAGGAGCCCATGACATATCGAAGCTGGTCCCACCAGAATCCATCGGTCCAGCAATAGGTTGAGGAGCATTTGATGTAGAACCTTCTTCGTGAGTTTTTGCTTTGATCCCATCATTTATCAGTTTGAGGTTTTTATTGATCACATAACAGAGATCGTTGAGATCTTTTGGGTGCCTACTATTGGGCATCTCTTCACCATTCAACAATCCATACATCTGGTTTGTATACTCCATTTTCTTGTTTTTCTTCCTTTCCTTCTCAATTTCCTTCTCAATTTTCTCGATCCTTTTCTCGGTTATCTTTTCGTTTGTTTTCATGTTTTTTGATTCCTTCTCCTCAGGAAGATCGATAAGCTTTGTAAACATGCTGGTAGAAGCTTCATGATTTGGAAACAGCTCAGGTTCATTGTGGTAAGGGCTATTGACTAAGGTAGCCAATTCAACATCGCAAAGGGTGTTGAGTTCACGAGTCTTGGTTAAAAATCCCTTTTGTCGTTTTCTATATGAGACTCTCATCTCAGTATTATTTTCCATGAAAGCTAACTTCACTTTCTTTCTAGCCATGGCTAAAAATGAGAAAGAGGAGGAGAAATGTGTTTATTAGGATATGGGGGATGAAATGGATTTTTTATTCTTATTGTTGTTGTGTGTTACGTTTCTTTGCTAAGAATTGTCTTTTCTTTATAGGGTACAAATAAATTTTTAAATAATTTGAATTAGAGAACACTTAGTTTTCGTGGGTACTATTTTTGCATAAAAATAAATGAGGGTAGATTTGATATCAAATTAGATTCCATCATCTTGAGATTACTATAGTTATGACTCTATTCTTATGTTGAACAAATCTTTTTGAGTCAAATTTTTCTTATTAGGAAAATAATTTAATTGATTTAGATTTAAGTAAGTATTATCTATAAAAAAAAAAAACTGACCATAGAGTATTAACAAATGCTTTTTTAAAGAAAGATTGAAAATTTTATATTTTAATTTATGAATGTAAAAGGATAAATTTTGAAACAAGTGAAAATTTGAAATATTGGCCAAAAAAATTGAAAGATTAATTTTAAAAATATTTGAATAATATAATAAAAATTAATTTCATTATTAATAAAATTCAAATATTTATTGAATGTTAAATGAAGTTATGTGTATGATTATTGCCATTGCAATGCTTATAGAAGGAAATTGTAATTTTTTCAAATTTTGGAAGAAACCATATTTAGTAGAAATTTTATATTGCTTTCAACTATATTAAAAATCAAATCAGGCTCAAATTTTAATTTTGTTATAATAAAAAAAATTCTAAATCAGTTTCATGGCAAATCTGTACATAAATAATTGCACAAGACACTTACCAAACTAATGTGTTTACACATATTGAGGAAATAACAAAGAATTTTGTTTCATTTTAAGAATAGTATTCAATTATATTAAAATTCAAATCATTCTCAAATTTTGTTTTTGTTACATTAAAAAATTTCTAAATTAGTTTCGAGCAAAAGCAATACATAAAATAATTGCACAAAACACCTACCAAACTAATGTGTTTACACATATTGAAGAAAGAAAAGTGAATTTTGTTTAATTTTAAGAATAATATTCAATTATATTAAAAATCAAATCATGCTCAAATATAGTTTTTGTTACATTAAGAAAGAATTCTAAAGTAGTTTCGAGCAAAAACAATACTTAAAATAATTGCACAAGATACTTATCAAACTTATGTGTTTACACATATTGAGGAAAGAAAAGAGACTTTTGTTTCATTTTAAGAATAGTATTCAACTATATTTAAAATCAAATCTTTCTCAAATTTATTTTTAATTTGTTACATTAAATTTTTTTCCAAATTAGTTTCGAGCAAAAGCAATACATAAAATAATTGCGTAAGACACTTACCTAACTAATGTGTGTACACATTGAGGAAAGAAAAGTGAATTTTGTTTCATTTTAAGAATAGTATTCAATTATATTAAAAATCAAATCATGGTCAAATTTTGTTTTTGTTGCATGAAAAAAATTTCTAGATTAGTTTCTGAGTAAAAGCAATACATAAAATAATTGCACAAGATACTTACCAAACTAATCTGTTTACACATTTTGAGCAAAGAAAAGAGAATCTTGTTTCATTTTGAGATTAGTATTCGATTATATTAAAAATCAAATCATGCTCAAATTTTATTTTTGTTACATTAAAAAATATTCTAAATTAGTTTCGAAGAAAAGAAATTCATGAAATAATTTCACAAGACACTTACCAAACTAATGTGTTTACACATATTGACGATAGAAAAGAGATTTTTTATTTCATTTTAAGAATAGTCAAGAAGAAGATGAGGAAATAGATGTAGACTTTCTTTCTAATATTTTATGAAATGAAAATAGACATTTTATGATGATTTTTTCTCCCATATGTTCACTAAGTTAAATTTTAATTATCTTAGGCTCTATATTTAAATTTATCAGATCTTTTCGATTTAATGTCTATTTGTATAAGTCCAAGCAAAAGAAGAAAACATGAATACATTTAATTTATGTCGTATATTATGATTTTGTCACATCAGATTTAACAGTTAAAAGTTCATAATTTAAACTTAATTAGTGAATTCTTCTTTCTCCAAATCATTTTTTAGTTTCAATCAATAAAGTTTCTCTATCAAGAAATAAAAAAGTCTCGACTTTTGGGCTTAGGTTAATTTCTACATTCACGCAAGTTTCATGTTCCTTGTCATGTCTTTCCCTTATCAACGCAATAAGAAAGTCTACTAGTGTAAGTAAAAATGAAAGAACAAACAACAAACACATATAGAGTGTAATTATCACATACTATATTTTTTGTGAGTTAAATTTAATGGGTTGATATGGTTACAATTTAAACCTAGTTGAATCTTTGTTCTTTCCATATTCATGCTACAATTATGAGAAAAAATATGTCATATTATAACATTGCAAATGGAGATTTAATGGCTAGAAGGTCACAATGTAATTTAAACCTAGTCGAATCTTTAGTCATTTTTTATCAACCCTATAAGTAAATATGTCATATGATGAGTTTGAGATTTCAACTCATTTAGGGCTTTGTTTTGATAGTATAAGTGTCCTCAAATGCCTATTTTATGCTCTAAACTGATGTTAAAGTGCTGATTTGCAGCTATGGAGGCTAAGGAGCAAGGCAAGGACATTACCAGATAAAAAGGAACTAAAAAGCTGAAGAAGTGAAGAAACGCGATCATGGTGATCGCCAAGACCACTCGATGCACCCCCTAGTGGCGCTTTAGCTCGCCCAAAGTTCCAGCGTGCCAGCCCTGGAAAAAACCAAGTTGGCAAAGAAGTGGGCAGTCGACGAATCGCCGATCAGTTCCGTGATAACAAACTGGATCTCCTAAAGTTACAGAACTTGGGGTGCTGAGGACTAATGCAAAATGGCGATGAAAGAGAGCAAAAGGCGGATCGCCGAATCACTCGGTGAGGCGCGACCTATTCCGCCGAGTGGACTTTTAGGCCAAAATGCAGGCAACTATAAATTGGATTTTAAAAGAAGTTCTCAGGAGTTTTTAGTTTTTGGATCCCCAAGTTTTAGAATTAGAGTTTTCTCTTAGTTTTTGAGTTTTTATTGTAGACTTTGAGGATTTCTAAGCTTAATTTTGAGGATTTGAAAGTGGTTCTTTGAATTTAACCCTTGGAAAACATTGTAAAGACCTGAAGACTCTTACCCAGCTAATGGCTAATCGAGTTGGTAATTGTTTTTACCTTTTTATGATGTTTAGCTAAAACCCCAATTCTTAGGGTGTGATCCTGTGATTATGGGCTGAATTAGCTTATGGGTATTGTTAATTACTAATTTAAATGCTTAGTTGAAGTGGGTTTAATTGATAGTTGTGTTTTAAACTAAGAATTGTTGTTGCAAATGCAATTCAAACTTAGAATTTTGGGCTTGCTTGAAAAAGAGGTTTTATAATCAAGGCTTTCAATTGATGATTGTAGTTATTGGGTTGATATGGGTTTAGCTCGAAAGAGTAAATTCTAAATCTGATTCTACCAATCTAGCTCGAGAGAGTGGATGAATTAAGATGTGGGTTGTTCTTATTTGCTAACCTTGTTGATGTTCGAAAGAAATCACTTGACTTGTAATAGTAGTTCAAGAGAAAACTATTGAATCTAGAGTCTAGCCTACCCATTGATATTTAGCTATTTATTAGTAATTTCAATTACCCATACAATGAAATTTTCCTATAATCGATCACATCCCGAGAATCCCTCTCTAAATTGTTATTTCCTTAGTGTTTGATTGCATTGTAGCTGATAATTGCAAATCCAAACCCCCCATCTGACATTCATTGTCACCCTTTTAGATTTGTTTGTTTGTATGTTTTCGATAATTTCTATTTCTATAACTGATTAGATCATGTTTGCACTTCATAATTGAATTTGAACACGTACCGCTCCCTGTGGGTTCGACCCCAACCTTTCGTTGGGTTTTATACTAGTTAACGATTGTTAAAACCTAGAATTGGATGAGGTGTACTTGAAACGTTAATCATTATACTAAATATATTCTCCGCGAATACAGACAAAAGATCACAACTTAAGCTTAGTTGAACTACAATCATCTTTTATCTAAAACCTATATGTAAATTATGCCATATATATTCTTTGCAAGTTAAAAAAAATTAATGGTAAGAAGGTCACAATTTAAATCTACTTGTATTTTTAATTAGTCCTATACATAAATTTATGTTATACTATATATATTACTTGCGAGCTAAAAGTTTAACGGCCAAGCCAATTGATTCGATTTTCTCGAAATCAACGAGTGGACTTGAAATCATAGATCTATTTTGTGATTCACGCTACTCAGACAAGAATCTTATATCTTACCCACCCAGTGTTGTTCTGATTGAATTTCAAAGATATCGCTCGCTGTCAAAGAGCATTTTGTGAAGTGTTCTCCTGCCCCTGTCACTTGAGATAAAGTCAACTGGAAATCCTGACCGGAGTCGTGGTGTGAGGATGATGATTTGAAGATTCATTTGACAAAGAAAGATGTCTTGGTTGCCGATACCGAGGTTGATGAATCATTCCACCTGGCAACATCAAAAGTGGAGTTTGGCAAAGGTCAAAGGCGAAAGCAAGGAGGAATTCCAATTTGGAAAGGAAAATGGCAGTTCCAAACGAAGGATCCTCGGACAAGCTTCCCGGTGTCCAAGTTTCATAAAATTAAGGAGGTTAAAATCAAAACATAAGTGGTAACTTAAATGAAGACAAGTACTATATATTTTGTGTTTATTATAATGTTCTCATACTTTAATTAACATTACACAAAAAAGTACTACTATCATGCTTAGAAATCTGTATGAAACCAAAGTACAAACATTTCTACTAATAATTAATATATCATAGATCCTTATAAGTTGTTGTGGTGGTTATTTGGATCTTGAACATGAATGTCGAAAGATGTATCATCAAGTAAAGTCATTATCTCATCATCATTCAAGCTCAACAACTCAGAAAATAAAGGACTCCGTGGAATGGCAAATGAGCCATTAACATTGTTCTCCATTGGCACTGATGCACTCATTGAGGGGATATTCGTCGAAGAGTTTATTTGTGGTGCCATTGGAGGAATAAGCATTGGTGAAGACATTAGATAAGCCATTGGATAGACCATTTCAGGATACCTTTGTGAAGATAACAAAGAAGGAACCTGCGAAAGATCCTGTCACGACCCAATCCACTGGGCCGTGTGGGCACCTACATACTAACACCTAAGTAGGAGAACCCTCATATCCCAATAAATCAAACATGCGGAAAAATTAAAGAAAACAGAGATAAATATACTAACATGATTTTATAAATATGAACCTTTAAAACAATTTCGATTAAGACTTGCAAAGTAATTAACACCCCAGGGATCTAGTCTAAACATGTACAAGAGCTACTAAGAGTACAAAGCCAGACATGATAATGTAAAGACACAGCTCCCACCATGCGGAAGGAAAAATAGAAGCTGCTGGAGATTTGTCTTCGTCTTCACCTATGAAACATCACTGATCCTGCAACCAGACTATGCCAAAAAGGCATAGCAAGAGTAGTATTAGTACAAAACCACTCGTACTAGTAGGCATCAACCTTCATGCCGATGCCCACCACATAATATANAGACATTAGATAAGCCATTGGATAGACCATTTCAGGATACCTTTGTGAAGATAACAAAGAAGGAACCTGCGAAAGATCCTGTCACGACCCAATCCACTGGGCCGTGTGGGCACCTACATACTAACACCTAAGTAGGAGAACCCTCATATCCCAATAAATCAAACATGCGGAAAAATTAAAGAAAACGGAGATAAATATACTAACAGGATTTTATAAATATGAACCTTTAAAACAATTTCGATTAAGACTTGCAAAGTAATTAACACCCTAGGGATCTAGTCTAAACATGTACAAGAGCTACTAAGAGTACAAAGCCAGACATGATAATGTAAAGACGCAGCTCCCACCATGCGGAAGGAAAAATAGAAGCTGCTGGAGATTTGTCTTCGTCTTCACCTATGAAACATCACTGATCCTGCAACCAGACTATGCCAAAAAGGCATAGTAAGAGTAGTATCAATACAAAACCACTCGTACTAGTAGGCATCATCCTTCATGCCGACGCCCACCAAATAATATTAGAAATCAACTAGCAAGAACATGAAATAAAACCATTCACTCCCCCACCTTTACTCTCTCTCGAATACCTCCAAATTACACTAGTACCCTTACTATTAACCACCATCTTAGTCCACCTACTTACTAGGTTCTTGATCATAGTCTAACCGTTCTACCTCAAAGATGAGTCCACCATTGCAACTACTAACATTCGGACTAACCACACACGACATACCCTTACCTTCTCTTCATCTTACCTAGTCCTTTCCACGTGGCACCTTTTATCAAGGCTTCTTAACCACTAACCACGATTCCTTGCAACACCCGGACAACCTTTCACTTAAACATTATAGACTCTTGAACCACTGGCCATTCCCGTATTCCATCCCGTTTTGGGACTTGCCCTTTCCGATTCATTCACTAATGAGATACATAACAAGTTTACTCAACATAGTATAATAATGAGCTATTAGTCCTCATAATCATTTAACAATTCCAGAGAGATACAATATTAATTATCATTTACGAACAACATACAATTCCACAATTATCCAGATATACAATTTTGTCAAGTCAATAGTCCTCTTATGAAACCCAAACCCAAACTATTAGCATACCGAAACGTGGTACCCGATCCAATGTTTAGACTGGAACGTGGCAATCGATACATATAATTATGCCGAAACGTGGCAACCGATCCATATAATTATTCCAGAACGTGGCAACCGATCCATATAATTATGCTGGAACATGGCAACCGATCAATATAATTATGCTGAAACGTGGCAACCGATCCATATAATTATGTCGGAACGTGGCAATCGATCCCAGTTAGAACGCAAAATCCGATCCATTCAACAAATCATAATCACAATCATGTATATTCTCACAATCATACAACAAGTGGTGATTCATGGTATCTAGTTCTTCATTCATACTTATTTACATTAGGTTTGATCATAATGTTTTATTCAAGTACACCCACACATCATAATACAATAATCGTCAACATATATCACGCAACCAAGAAATCAAACTATCACCTAGCCCTAGTTCATCGTCTAAGGCTTCTTCCTAGGATTTAATCATCTTTTATTCAGTGCACGAAGGTCTACGCATAAATCTTATAATTAGTTTACATTATACTACGCAGTGAGCACAAATTTATAACTACTCAATTAATAAACCTACCCTACCTGGGCGCCAAGCAGCTGCACGGGGTTTTTGACTTCGATTCTTATTTTCAGACTTCGTGACGATGATCTTGACCGGAAATCCACAATCCATCGATCTTCTCAAGCTAGAAATCTCATTATTTTTCCTTCCCAAGCTTAGAGCAGCCTTTTGGGAGTTTCTAGGGTGGTTTACGTCTAAATTAGGTGTTTTAGGAAGAAGGAGAAAATAAGATTTCATGTTATTTACATTTTGTCTCACCTATCCCGCTCTGGCGCCAGCTTACCCCTCCGTGGCACTGCTGCCCTAGCGGCATTTGGCCCGCCCTGGCTGTAACAACCCATAAATTTTTTGAACTAAGACTCGAACCATTCTTCGTTGTGCGTAGGATTTTACCAAGAGATTTAAAATTTCTTAAGTATTAAGGTCAGTTCATTAGATGTAGCACCTTGAGTTCCAAAAATAACTAAATTGGAAATAGCAAAATCTAAAATTTTGCAAGTTATGCTTAAGTTATAAGTTTTTGGTCAACTTCAAACGACCATAACTCTCAGTGCAGGATGAGTTAGGTGGGATACAACATGGCTAATGAAATGTATTAGAATTATCTTTCCAACGTCACCGAGTTTGCAAAATGTCAAGCTCATATGTGTCACGACCCGAGAGTACCCCCTAGTCGTAACATGGCGTATTCGACCCCGANGTATTTTGGTCTTTTCCTTATCAAATCAGATTAATTTATTTTTAGTAAGGTTTTAAGGTTCTAATCATATTAGGTTCAGTTTTATAATCCTAATATATGCCTAGGATTTTAGTTGAGAGTTCAAGAAGAGAAAAGAAGATAAAAAAGGGGATGTTTAAAGCGTTCGTTCAAGAAATTCAAGATTTCGTCAAGAACCTACTTCTTTGAGGTATGTAAGCTTCCATAGTGTTGGGTTCATTCATGCACACGCCAATCATGAGTTTCTTTTGCGAATCTATCCATACATATTGAGCAATTTAATTTCTTGATAAGTTCTTGATAAGTGTTCTTGAAGTTTCCTTATCGATTAAGTTTTGATTTAAGATTCTACTGGGTCAACTTCAAACGACCATATCTCTTAGAATATAAACAGTTACGTGAGAGGTAACCTATTAAATTAAATTATTCGAATCTACTTTCCAACGACACGAATTTTGCGTCAATCCAATTTCTGAGTAAAAAGTTATGACTATTTTAGTAACCTATACAGTGCTGTTACGAATTTAGCCGACAGAAAAACATTAGAAAAGGTTGTTTTTGTTTTTTTACCTCAAAGAAAACCTTAAACAAATTTCTTGACTAATAAAAAGCTCAAAACAATCAGATTTTCATCTTTTAATCCATCATTCTCTTCTCTCTCAAACCCTAGGGCAAAACCCTAAGGAAAAATTAAAGTAGAAGACTCCATTCAAGATTCTTTCAGTCTTTTTCAAGATTCTTCTTCAAGGTAAGTTTTCTCCAAGAATTCCATTACTTCTAACTCAAGTTCCTCCATACAATTATGAATCACTAATGAAAATAATAAATCTTGGCCATAGAGATTTCAAGAAACTAATTCAAGAATCTCAAGAAAGGTTTTCTTGATTGTTTACCTTCAAGCTAGGGTTTCAAGGCTTCTAATCAAGTTCTTCTTCAAGATTCTTCAAGAACCTTATTTTTTTCAAGTATGTAAGACTATTATAGTGTTGGACTAGTCCGTCCTCATGCCCTACATCTACTTTCAAATCAGTAAAAGAGAAATATAGGATTCTACCCCTAGACTTGAGTATTCTTGAACTAAGTTGATTTTGAGTTCTAGAATTCCCGATTCTTTTAAAATGCTCTATTCCTAATTATTGAGTTTCTATATTTTTATTGAGATCCTTGAGTTGATTTTCTCATGTCTATAATTCAGTATGAACCCTATTTTGAGTTATATATCTTGAGAAGTTTTCTAACCCAACACTTGAGTTTTAAAGTGAGTTTTGAGGAAGTAAGTATGAGAATGAGAAGAGTCGTATACATGAGTTTCATAATGTTCTTTAGACCCTTGAGTCGAGTCATTCATGCTCATAAATTCCACATGAACACCATACATTGAGTATCTTCGAGAGGAGTAGCATCTTCGAGTTCTAAGTCTTTGAGCATTGAGTTCCTAATCCTTTTGAGATTATATTCCTACTGATGGGACTGCTACATGTTACCCATGAAGCCCTTGAGTTGAGTTGTTCATGCCCATAATTCCGCATGAACCCTATGAGTCGAGCAGTCTAGAGATGAGTAGTATCACTGAGTCTTGAGTTTTCAGTACTGAGGTTCTTTATTTCTAGTAAGATTCCTAAGTTGAGTTGTTCATGTTAATAATTCCACATAAACCCTATGATTTGAGTTATAAATTTTAAAAATCTTTTTAAAGCCAACACTGTTCTTAACTGAGTTTTGAGAAAGTAAAGATGAGTTTTGACAAAAGAGTTTTCTAAAACATGATTAGTATGACAATCGAGAATGCCATCAATGTATGAGCAGTATGGTATCTAGATATACCATCAATGTATATGCAGTATGACTTCTCGAGTCATCAATGATCATATTATAATATTATTTTGACATGTTTTTGAGAAAGAGCATAGCTGAGTNGCATTTTCGAGTTCTAAGTCTTTGAGCATTGAGTTCCTAATCCTTTTGAGATTATATTCCTACTGATGGGACTGCTACATGTTACCCATGAAGCCCTTGAGTTGAGTTGTTCATGCCCATAATTCCGCATGAACTTTATGAGTCGAGCAGTCTAGAGATGAGTAGTATCATTGAGTCTTGAGTTTTCAGTACTGAGGTTCTTTATTTCTAGTAAGATTCCTAAGTTGAGTTGTTCATGTTAATAATTCCACATAAACCCTATGATTTGAGTTATAAATTTTAAAAAGCTTTTTAAAGCCAACACTGTTCTTAACTGAGTTTTGAGAAAGTAAAGATGAGTTTTGAAAAAAAAGTTTTCTAAAACATGATTAGTATGACAATCGAGTATGCCATTAATGTATGAGCAGTATGGTATCTAGATATACAATCAATGTCTATGCAGTATGACTTCTCGAGTCATCAATGATCATATTATAATTAATATTATTTTGAAATGTTTTTGAGAAAGAGCATAGTTGAGTTCATTTTCTTTAAAAATGATATATGGGAACTAAGTACTCTAAAGAGTAAATGTTTTCACATTTAAGATGAGAGGAAACTAAGATTTTCGAAAGAGTTTTGAGTTGTTTGAGTACCATCTCTTTTAAGAGAAAGATTTTTGAGTAATAATCTCAAACCACAGAAAAAGTTATGTTTTTAAATATATGAGCTAGTATATTTTGGGAGTACTATTGAGCATCGATATGGGGGAGAGTTCAGATAACTCACAGCCCCATCAACCATGTAGCCAACATGGATAGAAAAGGGTCCTACTTTTTAGATGATTCCTTAATGCTTTTTAGCATAGACTAGTGGATCCACTTAGTGAGTAGGTCTTATACCCTGGCAAAGTATAGGATAGTTCTGGAAGCGTGGGCGAGATGTTGTATCATCACATAGCTCATAGTGATGGTTGACGGTTAGAGAAACTCCCACAAAGATATTTGTATTTTTATATACACAAAGTTTACTTGTATTTCATATATAAACAAAGTTTATATTGTATCCTTGCATACAAACTGAGTATATTGTATTCTTAAATACATTGAGTTGCTTTCTACTGTTTTAAAAGCATTTCATATATTGCATCTCTTATTGTTGCTTTATATCGAGTTAAGTATCCAGAGTTTGAGTACCAAGAGTCGAGTGTCTTATCATTGAGTTGATCCTTATTTCATTACGTTAAATATCTTATTATTGAGTTGAGCCTTATTTCACTGAGTTGAATATTTTATCTTTGCGTTGAGTATCTTATTCTTGAGTTGAGTTAGTTGAGTGAGTTAAGAAGAGGTAAGTATGTTTCCTTTTTATCAAGTTCAAGCTTATGTTATGCTTTACAATTCCCCTTACATGCTCGTACATTCCACGTACTGTGCCATTTGGCCTGCATCATTTCATGATGTAGATACATGTATTCAGGGTCATCAACAGGCACTTCATTGATACCACATGCAGTTCGAGTTAGTTATGGTGAGCCTCTTTGCTTTCGGAGAATTTCATTTACTTTTCAGTTTTGTCAGGATGTCGTGGGTCTTGTTTCGACTTCCATCTTTGTCAGTTAGAAGCTTCGTAGATAGACCGTAGAATTTGATAAGTTTGTTTCATTTATCTTCTTAAATGTATTAAAGACTCGAGTGCCTATTGTTGGCTAGTTGAATATTATTATTTTTATTTTGAGTTGTTCATTTGAGTTAAAGATTTGCAAAGGTGAGTTTTATTGGATTTTATTCAGTTCTTAAGCTTTGTATGCTTGAGTTAGTCTTTCACTTGTAGTTAGCCAGGATGAGGGTTCGCTTGGGGACCAACAATGATTTTCGAATGCCAGCCACGTCCAGGGTGTAGGCTCGGGTCGTGACACTGGCGGGACAGTGACTCAGTAATTTCCCAAAGTTTTGCTTTTCCTAAATAACGATGGTTGGGGTCGTTATAGATCCACAAGTGGAACCGTTTGAGGAAGAGTCCTCAAAGGGAACATTAATTGAGGTACTTGAGCAGGATCGCTTGAAAGAGCTATCAATGGAGCCGTCAGAGGAACCATCGATATTGGAGTTACATCAGGAACCAAATTAAGATGAGCCCTTGCCCTCTTGAAGTTGGTCCCACTAGGTAGAGTAGATGGAACCAAAAGAGGAATCTTGGATAGTACTGGAGCATCAACAGGGGACAAAAGAGGAGCCCATGACATGTCGAAGCTGGTCCCACCAGAATCCATCGGTCCAGCAATAGGTTGAGGAGCATTTGATGTAGAACCTTCTTCACGAGTTTTTGCTTTGATCCCATCATTTATCAACTTGAGGTTTTTATTGATCACATAACAGAGATCGTTGAGATCTTCTGGAAGCCTACTATTGGGCATCTCTTCACCATTCAACAATCCATACATCTGGTTTGCATACTCTATTTTCATGTTTTCCTTCCTTACCTTCTCAAGTTCATTCTTAATTTTCTCGTTCCTTTTCATGGTTATCTTTTCTTGTGTTTTCATGTTTTTTTATTTCTTCTCCTTTGGAAGTTAGATAAACTTTGTAAAGATACCAGTAGTAGTTTCATGATTTGGAAACAACTTAGGTTCATTGTGGTAAGGGCTATTGACTAAGGTAGCCAATTCAACATCGCAAAGGGTGTTAAGTTCACGAGCCTTGGTTAAGAATCTCTCTTGTCGTTTTCTATATGAGACTCTCCTCTTAGTGTTGTTTTCCATGAAAGCCAACTTCACTTTCTTTCTAACCATGGTTGAAAATGNAAGTTTGTTTCATTTATCTTCTTAAATATATTAAAGACTCGAGTGCCTATTGTTGGCTAGTTGAATATTATTATTTTTATTTTGAGTTGTTCATTTGAGTTAAAGATTTGCAAAGGTGAGTTTTATTGGATTTTATTCAGTTCTTAAGCTTTGTATGCTTGAGCTAGTCTTTCACTAGTAGTCAGCCAGGATGAGGGTTCGCTTGGGGACCAACAATGATTTTCGAATGTCAGCCACGTCCAGGGTGTAGGCTCGGGTCGTGACACTGGCGGGACAGTGACTCAGTAATTTCCCAAAGTTTTGCTTTTCCTAAATAACGATGGTTGGGGTCGTTATAGATCCATAAGTGGAACCGTTTGAGGAGGAGTCCTCAAATGGAACATTAATTAAGGTACTTGAGCAGGATCGCTTGAAAGAGCCATCAATGGAGCCGTCAGAGGAACCATCGATGTTGGAGTTACATCAGGAACCAAATTAAGAGGAGCCCTTGCCCTCTTGAAGTTGGTCCCACTAGGTAGAGTAGATGGAACCAAAAGAGGAATCTCGGATAGTACTGGAGCATCACATGACATGTCGAAGCTGGTCCCACCAGAATCCATCGGTCCAGCAATAGGTTGAGGAGCATTTGATGTAGAACCTTCTTCGCGAGTTTTTGCTTTGATCCCATCATTTATCAGCTTGAGGTTTTTATTGATCACATAACAGAGATCGTTGAGATCTTCTGGGTGCCTACTATTGGGCATCTCTTCACCATTCAACAATCCATACATCTGGTTTGTATACTCTATTTTCATGTTTTCCTTCCTTACCTTCTCAAGTTTATTCTTAATTTTCTCGTTCCTTTTCATGGTTATCTTTTCTTGTGTTTTCATATTTTTTTTATTTCCTCTCCTTTGGAAGATAGATAAACTTTGTAAAGATACCAGTAGCAGCTTCATGATTTGGAAACAACTTAGGTTCATTGTGGTAAGGCTATTGACTAAGGTAGCCAATTCAACATCGCAAAGGGTGTTAAGTTCACGAGCCTTGGTTAAGAATCTCTCTTGTCGTTT
This sequence comes from Solanum stenotomum, assembly GCF_019186545.1. NCBI lineage: Eukaryota > Viridiplantae > Streptophyta > Magnoliopsida > Solanales > Solanaceae > Solanum > Solanum stenotomum. The sequence continues at coordinate 59,942,123 of NC_064282.1, read as the reverse complement.
TCTATATGAGACTCTCCTCTTAGTGTTGTTTTCCATGAAAGCCAGCTTCACTTTCTTTCTAACCATGGTTGAAAATGAGGAAGAGAAGGAGAAATGTACTTATTAGGATATGGGGGATGAAATGGATTTATTATTCTTATTGTTGTTGTGTGTTTCTTTGCTAAGAATAGCCTCCTGTTTATAGGGTACAAATAAATTTTTAAATAATTTGAATTAGAGAATACGTAGTTGTCATGGGTACTATTTTGGCATAAAAATAAATGCAGGTATATTTGATATCAAATTAGATTCTATCATCTTGAAATTAATGTAGTTATGACTCTAGTCTTATGTAGAACAAATCTTTTTGAGTCAAACTTTTCTTATTAGGAAAATAATTTAATTGATTTAGATCTAAGTACGTAGTATCTATAAAAAAAAAATGGTTATAGAGTATTAACAAATGTTTTCTAATGAAAGATTGAAAATTTGTATATTTTAATTTATGGATGTAAAAAAGATAAATATTGAAACAAGTGAAAATTGAAATATTGGCCAAGAAAATTGAAATATTAATTTTAATAATATTTAAATAATATAATACAAATTAATTTAATCATTTATAAAATTCAAATATTTATTGAATATTAAATGAAGATATGTGTATGATTATTATCGTTGCAGTGCTCATTAAAGCACATTATAATTTTTTCCAATTTTGGAAGAAACCATATATAGTAGAAACTTTATATTTATTTCAATTATATTAAAAATCAAATAAAGCTCAAATTTTAGTTATTTTTTTTTACATTAAAAATATTTCTAAATTAGTTTCAAGGCAAATCTGTACATAAAATAATTACACTTGACACCTACAAATTATTGTGTTTAAAGATATTGAGGAAAGAAAAATAGAAAATTATTTCATTTTAGAATAGTATTCAATGATATTATAAACTAAACCATGCTCGGATTTTATTTCTTGTTACATTAAAATTAATTCTAAATTATTTTGGACGCACATTAATCTATAAAATAATTGCACATGACACTTACCAAACTAATGTGCTTTTGTTTCATTTTAAGGATTGTACTCAAGAAGAAGAGGAGGAAATAGTCATAAATTGTCTTAATAATATTTTATGGATTTAAAATAGACATTTTATGATGACTTTTCTCCATTTTGTTGTGATTGAATTATGAAATTCTGTAAAAATTATGTTGGCTCTGTTACAAGAGCTGAAATATATCATTACTTTATGGCCTTAGATTAGCATGGAAATATGGAGGCTATACAACATATCAAAAATAGTAACTCTCGATACTCTAACATCTTAAATAAGTGCACAGAATTGATCTGCCCTTATCATGTTGTTTTATTAATTTGTTGGATGTTGTATCCTAGTCGGACTGTTTTGTGATTGTATCGAATTTGTGATGATTAAATTGTGTTTAAATCAGTCTTATTTTTTATTTTCACTGTGCCCGATAGATATAATGACAACTTTCGTAAGGACAAATCGTCATTTGGTTGAGAGTATATGTTGTGAGGGGTTTGTGTGGTGAAGCCTGAGTAGTCATATCTCGAAGGGATGTATGAACTTGCTCGGTGATGAATATGGTGACATTTTTTTCAGGGTTAATCGGCGTCTTTTTGGGAAGATATGATTTGTTTGGTACTAATAAATAGTCTTGCAATGAAGAAAGAAAAAGTGAGCACCCCCTCAAAATTAGTGAAAATGAATACATGATGGGAATAATCTTGTGACAACTCTTTGACTATCTTTGTGATTTTTAACTCATTGGTGGTTATCAAACATGATATCATTTGTTCTTGTGAGGAAGTAAAAAATCAACCATCTTGATTAATTTGCATGTCATATGTGGTGAGGTTGAATAAACTTTTGTATTTACTTGTTCCATCTAGAACTTGTCCGGTTGATCTTGATTGCTTTTAATTGGAGAAATGATCTTAGCCTTTCTTTGTGATTTTTGAGAAGCCCACTATACCTAAAAGCCCTACCATTGCACTAAATGTATCCCTAGTTGATCCCTTTTGAGCCTAATAGTGTTTCTTTGACAACCACATTACAAGTCTTACTCTTTAGAGAAAACAAAACCTCTTTTCAACCCTTCCTTCTTTGAACTCTAAAAGTTGGAAATTGAGGCTAAAAGCCTAAGTTGGGGTGATGAAATCTATAAAGGTAATGCTAACCACATGGTGGCTTGAATACCCTTCGCCATAGAGAAGACCCGTAAAATAGTAACCTAATTGTTTTACGTACTGTAACTTTTAAGAGTTTTATTCTATTTTAGTAAGGGGTCCTCCTAAGGATGTCATAAGTCATATTTTGAGTAAAGAAGGAGGATGATGTTGTAATGAGGATTAAAAATGTGTTGCTAATAAATGGGTCTTAAAACAAGTAAGAAAGTAGTTAGCGTCGAAGCTAGTAGTTTTGAATGAGTTCCATGAATTCGGTGAAGGTTACTTGGATGCTTAAGGGTGGGGGAAACAACAGTGATAACTCATATTTTGACTTTACTTAATTTCTAGTATGTAAATATGAGTTGTATGACATATTGATCAGTCTTTAAACATAGTTGTGTTTTGTGAATGGTGGAAATTGGAATTAATGATTACTTATGATTATTATATACTAGTTCTGGGCACGTGCTTCGCACATGCATAATTAACATATGTCATTACTTAATGTGTACTAAAAACAATACTAACATATACCTAAACAGGCTAAACTGCATACATACTCTTGAGTATTTTAAATCAAATTTATAGTGTACAACCATGAAATTTAAAGGTGATAAAAGGTGAATGAGATGATTATTCTAATTTCGACATTCAGTAACTCGACATGTTTTTCCATCTCTCAAATTTTTAGCTTTTATTTGCTATTAGTATTCTTGAATTAATATTTTTATTTAACCAAAATGTCATGATATAATGATTTTATACACTACTTTAATTATAACTAAATAATTGTAATAATTTTTCACCTTTTGCTCATAATTCTCTGTAAACTTTCTTTCCACGGTTCACAAATATGATCATTCAAGGATAAATGCACAAAAAATATGTTGCTATTAATTTGGGATCCTGTTAAATTTAGATTATGGCTATAATTGTCTCCAAAAGTCTTATATTAACTTTTTCATGGATTTACTCTTTACTATCAAAGATACGGAGAACGGCCTAAAATGCTCCTCAAGTATTCGAATTGGTATAAAATTACCCTCCATCCACCTTTCGGCTCTAAAATACCCCTGACTTCCACCTTTTGACTCAAAAATATCCTCGACGTTAATTATTTGACTCATATTTATCCTTATTTTCAATATCATCCTTAAAGTAAAATTGTTAAATATTTATTTATTATATTGCTTAATGTGATTTCTCAAATAAATAATAAAAATGATATTTTAAAAAAAATTATTTTTTTATAAAATAACATATGATTCATATTTTTACCCGATACACTTGAAAATAATATTAAAAAAATAATTAATTTCATGAGATCTTCATATCAGCCTTTTTTAAATCAACCCCCAATTTATTATAACATAACCCAACTCATAAATGGAGATCCAACTAAAATTCATATTCACCCCAACCGATTGTCCATCTAAAAAATTATTTTTTTCATTAAATAAAATTTTCTATCAATTATCCAAATGTCTTGTTCATTTTCTATTTTATACCTTTTTTTAATCTCTTATTCTTAATTAGGATATCCGGGACTCAAACTTGAAATCGAACTCACATGTTTATATTCTTTTAATTTGTATTATTGTTATGGTGGGATGAAGGTGAGGATAAGAGAAATAATTATTTTTATTCTTTTATTTTGAATTTTGGGTACACACAAAAGTAAAATGTAATATTCGTACATATTTGCTTAATTAAATTATTTTTTATTAAACTAATTATTTCTATATGAATGCGTCGTTATTTTCCTCCTTTTTTTCTCTCTTATTTTTCATAAATTGAAAAAAAATAATTAAAATGGTAAACAAGATCCAAATAGAAAAAAAGAAATGGAAGAGATAGGAAGTGAAGGGTGGGGGTGGGTGGAGGTGTATAGAGTAGATGCCTAACTTTTTTTATTTTTAATTTACTAGAAAATTCAAAATCAAGTCAATCATGTGAGCTTATATATTAAGTAATTTCAAATTATTTTAACGGAAAAATGGCCTAAAATGCCCTTAAACTATATGATTTGGTACAATATTGCCCTCCATCCACCTAATGAGTATGATCCGTTATATATAAGGGTATTTTTGAGCCAAAAGATTAACGTCATGGGTATTTGGGGGCCCTAACGTGGAAGTGTCACGACCCAGACTGTCGTGATTGACACCCACACTAACTCTTCGGTAGGAGAACCACTACTACAACTCAAACCAAGCAAATAATCTAAAAACTAAGGCATTTAAATCAAACACTAAGGAAATAAAAATAGAGTTCCCATAAACTCTAACAAAAGTCTAACGATAATAACTAACAACGCGGAAGAAATAACCTAGAACCTGAAAGTCAATGTACCAAAAAATCTAACAATGATCCAAGTCTAAACAAAAAGGGATACAACTCCTTACTAATGAACTAACTAAAACAAAGGTCTAAGTCCGGAAATGGTGGACAAAAGCGAATTTCATGACAGCCTGAAAGAATTGGCTCACCCTTGAATTCGAAGTGACGATCACTGACCTCCTAAGCGAGGTCTGTCAATAGCCGCTTGAAGATGCCATGTACTCAACAAAATAAGAGCAAGTGCAAAATCAATACACAACCACAATGTACTGGTAGGATCACGCGGCTATCCCACTAGTGCAACATAAACAAGTCAAACAACATTACAAGCACATGCATATATATCAATATATACAACATTATCAACATTTACGAACAACGAGCAACTTCACATTTTATATCAAATCATTGGTCCTCTCATGGAACCCAATCCAAACAGTTAGCATGCCGGAATGTGGCAACCGATCCCATATTTATGCCAGAACGTGGCAACTGATCCCATTATTATGCCGAAACGTGGCAACCGATACAAGTTAGTTATGCCGAAACATGGCAACCGATCCCATATTTATGCCAGAACGTGGCAACCGATCCCATTTTTATGCCAAAACGTGGCAATTGATCCAAGTTAGTTATGCCGGAACGTGGCAACCGATCCTATTCACACACCACAATCACAATTACAATCACAAGTATATCATCAAGATCATACATTTAAGTCATGATTTCATGACATTCATCAATTATCTATCTCATTTACAGCAAGTGTGATCAACATTGTAACATTCATACATATACAAGTATCATAATGAAGCAAGAACAAGCATATATCACACAATCATAGAATCACAACCATCACCTACCTCAAAACAAACTTGAAACCCTAAGAAACTTGATCCTTCTCTTTTCGGATTCGTTCCACTTGTTCTTGGTCTACAAACAATCAATATAATCCGGTAATCAATAAACAATCATTAATTACCCGGATTACTAACAATTCTATGAACCCTATATCAAACTCATGATTCCAATTATCCAAATTAAGGTTGTTTCTACCGTAGAATCTATAACATAACCTCCCCCCCATCAATATTCACCCATTCTATTATGTTCTACGGATCGAAAAACGAATTCGGGGAGTGAAAAGCTTACCTTTAGCCTCAAGAATGGTGAAAAACGAGGAAGAGTCGCCTGGGGGTCGTTCCTTAGCTCAAAAAGTTGAAAAGTGTATAATGAGGTAGTTTAGGGGTTTATTAATGACTTTAATTCGCGTCGGACCCGCCACAGCAGCGACGCCAAAGAGGCAAAAGTCCCCGCCAAAGCGACCAAAACAAAACAGAGAGCTATTTCAAGAATTCCAAAATTCTCATTTCACAACACACCTCTAACCCATGACGCTCAGTAAATACCCTTTACGCTAAGATCGATTCAGGGAGTTCTACTTGCCCGAATTCAATTCCATAAAGTCGTACGAATTCCTTAACGAGTTATCTAACTACTCAAGTAATCAAAATCATAAATGTTTACCCGATTGGTACCAAATTTCCCTACACCTCAATGACTCCGATTTCGTCCAAATTTGGACAAGGTTGGGAAATTCCAAATGCTACGAAAAAGTTTTTTGGCCCCAAATTTTCCCCCGTTGGCTTTTCTATAACGACAGGAACATGTCGTTACAATAGATACCAATTTACCCATCACTCGTCCCCGAGTGACAAAACTTAGGAAAATAGGCTAAGAAAGGAATGAAATAGTACCTGAATCAACGAACAATTGGGGATACTTGTCTCACATGTCCCTCTCGGTTTCCCAAGTAGCTTCCTCAATTGGACGATGCTTCCATTGAATTTTCATGGACTTAATCTCCTTGGTCCTCAACTTGCGCACATCACGATCAAGAATTGCAATCGATTCTTCCTCATATTGGAGGTCATTGTCTAACACAATTGAGTCTCACTTAATGATATAATCCCCTCACCATGATACCTCTTCAACATGGATACATGAAATACCAGATGAACACCTGATAAATTAGAAGGTAAAGCCAATCTATACGTTACCGGTCCCATACATTCAAGAATTTCAAATGGACCAATGTATCTAGGACTTAACTTACCCTTCTTACAAAATCTCATCACCCCTTTCATGGGTGATACCTTAAGAAGAACATTTTCACCGGATTGAAATGCCATGTCTCTTACCTTATGATCCGCATACTTCTTTTGTGTACTCTGGGCTGCTAAAAGCTTAGCTTGAATACTCCTCACCTTATCTTGAGCATCCTTCACTAAATCAACCCCCAAAGGTTTCACATTGCCAACCTCAGACCATCCTATGGGTGATCTACATCCTCTCCCATAGAGTGCCTCGAACGGTGCCATATCAATGTTAGAGTGATAACTATTATTATAGGAGAATTAACACAAAGGTAAGAACTTATCCCAATGCCCTCCAAAATCAATCACATATACCCTCAACATGTCTTCCAACACTTGAATAGTCCTCTCTGACTGTCCATTCGTCTGTGGATGAAAGGCTGTACTAAAAGTTAGTTGTGTGCCCAATTCATCATGTAATTTCCTCTAAAACTTGGATGTGAATTAGGTACCACAGTTTGAGATGATAGAGAGGGGCACCCCATGCAACCTCACTATCTCTTTTACGTAAACTTTAGCCAATTGTTCATTATTATAATCTTCTATTCTAACCGGAATAAAGTGGGTTGACTTAGTCAATCTATCAACCACTACCCAAATAGAATCAAACTTCCTCAAAGTCTTGGGAATACCAATCACAAAATCCATGACTATTCTTTCCCACTTCCATTCCGGAATTGACATTCTTTGAAGCAAACCTGCAGGCCTTTGATGTTCATATTTCACTTATTGACAATTTTGACACTTCGCCACAAGCTCCGCTATGTCTTTCTTCATGGCCGGCCACTAATAAATTCGCTTCAAATCTCTATACATCTTGGTCACACCCGGATGAATAGAATATCGCGAACCATGACACTCTGCCAACAATTTCTCAATCAAGTCATCTACTCTAGGAACACATATTCTCCCCTTAAAATTTAGCACACCATCCGCATCAAGAGAGGTCTCTTGTGCCTTACCAATCGCAGTGTTTTTCTTAAGTTCTTTCAAATTCTCATATTTAAATTGTTTGGCCTTGATCTCTTCAATGAAAGTGGCCCTTACCTCAATACTAGCTAGCACCTTACATCTTTCTAAGATGCCCAACTACATGAACTTAGACTCTAAGGTTTGAATTTCTTTAGCCAAAGGTCGCTTGGCTACTCTCAAGCCAACTAAACTACCCATACTCACCGCTTTTCGACTCAAAGAGTCTGCCACCACATTAGCCTTGCCCGGATGGTATATAATGGTCACATCATAATCTTTAAGTAACTCCATCCACCTTCGCTGCCTCAAATTCAGATCCTCTTGAGTGAACACATGTTGCAAACTATGATGATCAGTAAATACCTTACATTTAACACCATAAAGGTAATGTCGCCATATCTTAAGAGCAAACACTACCGTTGCCAACTCTAAATCATGTGTTGGATAATTCCTCTCATGAACCTTCAATTGAGGCAAGGCATATGCTATAACATTCTTACCCTGCATCAACACAACACCCAATCCAGAATGAGAAACATCACAATAAACTATAAAATCCTTACCTTCCACCAGTAATGCTAGAATAGGTGCAGTGGTCAAGAGAGTCTTGAGCTTTTGGAAGCTCTCCTCACATTTTTTAGTCCATTCAAATGGTATCTCCTTTTTGGTCAAATTAGTCAAGTGAGTGGCAATATAAGCAAAGTTCTTCACAAATCGACGATAATAGCTAGCGAGCCCCACAAAACTCCTAACTTCAGTCACAGAACTTGGTCGAACCCAATTCTTAAACGCCTTAATATTTTGAGGATCTACCATTACCCCTTCCTTTGAAACTACATGTCCCAAAAATGCAACCGATTTCAACTAAAATTCACACTTAGAAAATTTAGCATAAAACTTTTGCTTCCCAAGAACACCCAAAACATTACGAAGATGGTTGGCATGTTCTTCCTCATTTTTCGAATATTCCAAAATATCATCAATATAGACTATAACGAACGAATCAAGAAATGGTTTGAACACCCCATTCATCAAACTCATGAAAGCTGCAGGCACATTGGTCAAACCAAAAGACATAAATAAAAACTCATAGTGCCCATAACGAGTTCTAAATGCCATCTTGGGCACATCCTCAGGCCTAATATTCAATTGATGGTAACCAGAACTTAGATCAATCTTAGAGAAAACTGATGCACCTTGCAATTGATCAAAAAGATCATCTATTCGAGGCAAAGGGTACTTGTTTCGAATAGTGACCTTATTCAATTGTCGGTAATCTATACACATCCTCATACTACCATCATTTTTCTTAACAAACAAAACTGGGGCACCCCATGGGGAAGCACTAGGATGAATAAATCCTTCATCAATAAGCTCTTGGATTTGAGCCTTAAGCTCTCTTAATTTTGTCGGAGTCATGTGATATGGAGGGATAGAAATGGGGGGTGTACCAGGCTCTAAATCAATGCAAAAATCTATATCTCTATCCGGAGGCATACCAGACAAGTCATTAGCAAACACTTCTAAACTAAGACACCATAGGAATAGACTCAATGGATGGATCCTCAATCTCAACATCCATAATATGAGCCAAAAAAGCCAAACAACTCTGCTCTACCAGTTTACTAGCCTGAATGGAGGATATAATTTTAGCTTGCTTAGGCTTGTACACCCCTTCCTACTCTAATTTTTCCCCTCCCGGAATTTCTAGAGTTACAGACTTAGTATTACAATTAAGCACATCATAATAGGCGGACAACCAAGTCATACCTAAGATTATGTCAAAGTCAATCATATCCAAAATCACTAAATCAGCCCGAGTCTGAAATCCCATAAACAAAATAGGATAAGCACGATAAGTATGGGTAACTATGACTGACTCTCCAACTGGGGTAGAAACACGAATAGGGACATCAAGAATATCACAAATCATATCAAACTATGAATCGCACAGATACATAAGAATAAGTAGTACTCAGATCAATCAAAACAGATTAGTCATCCGGTCACAGACAAGAATAGTACATGTGATCACCGCATCAGACGCCTCCGCCTCATTTTTGCCCGAAAAAGCGTAACACTGAGCCCTATCATCATGAGGAGCCACTTCCCTTCCCGATTGCGCATTACCCCTACCTCCATTACCATTACCATTTCCTCTACCTCCACGGCCTCGCTGATTACCTCCTGGCCCACCTTGTGGACGTCCTCTACCATTATTACCATTCCCAGCGGGTACCACTACTCTAGATTGTTGCTGCTGCATGGAATATAACACACGTGGGTGGGGACAATCTCTCCTCATATACGCAGGTTTACCACAGTTGTAACAAGTACGATCAAAAGATGGTGTGCCGACCGTGGAAGGCACAACTCCCTGATTATCCTGAAATTATGAGATAGAGTTTCTGAGTAACTACCTGTAGAGGCGGGCATAGCAGACTGAATTCGCTTGGCTGCAAGCATTGGCCTTCCAGATCCCTTGGAATAAGAACCTTGAAAGTTACCTGAGTTCTTGGCCCCTTTTGCCCATGCCTTAGCTTGACCGTCTCGCCTCACCCCCTCCACTTTCTTAACATAGTCTGTTACCTCATTGAAACTCCTCCCTACAAAAGTAATATGAACTGATAATACTTGCAACTCTAAATTTAATCCCCTAATAAATAATTGGATCCTCTCTTCCTCAGTAGTCACCAATTGAGTAGCATATCTAGACAAATCATGGAACTTGGCCTTATAAGCCACTGTAGACATACCACCTTGCTCCAAAGCCATAAACTAATCTTTCTTGCGATCCCTCAAAGTCCTAGGCACATACTTCTCCAGAAACAGAGCATGAAATTGGGTCTAAGTAAGTGGAGGTAAGGTAAAAGATTTGCACTCCATATAAGCTCTCCACTACTGCTTCGCCTCATCTTGTAGTTGAAAGGACACAAACTCAACCCATGTTGATGAACAATACCCAATTTATGCAGCCTCTCATAGCAATCTAAGATGAACTCATAAGCGTCCTCATTCTCAGAACCAAGAAACACATGAGACTTTAGCTTCAGAAACTTAGTCAATATTTCATGCTTATTACCAGTCATGACAGAACCCAACAAAGATAGAAGAAAGGATCATTACCTCCCGTTTAACCCGTCATGGTCGAAGTGCTAGCAACAGGACGATTAGTACGAGTTTGAGTTGCTTGAACAGATGGAAGCATTCCATGACCAGCCAATCCCTTTAAAAATGACATGATTTATTGAGCTAACACCGGATCGATGAGAGGAATACTTGTAGCCTCAACTTGCACCTCTTCCTCTTGTCCAACCTCCTTAACATTCTCAACCTCAACCTCTTCTTCTATTTCCTCATGATGCACATGAGGGCTTTCATTCATATGAACATTCTCAGCAAGAGCTCCATTTCCAACAAGTTCTACTCTTCCACGACCTCTACCCCTAGCTCTTCCTCTACCCCTACCTCAACCGCAACCTCTCGCTGTAGATTCCTCAACCGGAGCATTGACGAGAGTTATGAGCCTAACGCCGTTGAATTTAGTATTAACCATCTGCGAACAGAAGAGTGAAGAAGGTTAGATACCAATTTGAATCGCCAGATACCAATTGGAATCAAGTCATAGCACGAAAGGAGTCAAGAGAAAAATAGAGATTTCCAAAAGTCCTATACCCTCTCGAAGAAAAGTAAAGGCGTCCCTGTACCGTTCCGCGAGACTTTATTATACTCGTTTTGGTACATCAAAATCAATGAACCTAGGTTCTGATACCAACTTTGTCACGACCCAAATCGTCGTGATTGACACCCACACTAACTCTTCGGTGGGAGAACCACTATTACAACCCAAACCAAGCAAATAATAAAAAACTAAGGCATTTAAATCAAACACTAAGGAAATAAAAATAGAGTTCTCATAAACTCTAACAAAAGTCTAACGAAAATAACTAACAATGCAACAGAAATAACCTAGAACCTGAAAGTCAATGAACCAAAACATCTAACAATGATCCAAGTCTAAACAAGAAGGGATACAGCCTCATACTAATGAACTAACTAAAACAAAGGTCTAAGTCCGGAAATGGTGGACATAAACGAAAGAGAATTCCATTGCAACCCGAAAGAATTGGCTCACCCTTGAATTCAAAGTGACGATCACTGATCTCCTAAGTGAGGTATGTCAATAGCCGCTTGAAGATGCCCTGTACTCAACAAAATAAGAGCAAGTGCAGAATCAGTACACAACCACAGTGTACTGGTAGGATCAAGCGGCTATCCCACTAGTGCAACATAAACAAGTCAAACAACATTATAATCATATGCATATATATCAACGTATACAACATTATCAACATTTACAAACAACGAGCAACTTCATATTTTATATCAAATCATTGGTCCCCTCTGGAACCCAATCCAAACAATTAGTATGTCAGAACGTGGCAATCAATCCCATATTTTTGCCGGAATGTGGCAACTGATCCAAGTTAGTTATGTCGGAACGTGGAAATCGATCCTATATTTATGCCGGAACGTGGCAATCGATCCCATTTTTATGCCGAAACGTGGATACCGATCGAAGTTAGTTATGCCGAAACGTGGCAACCGATCCCATTCACACACCACAATCACAATCACAAGTATATCATCAAGATCATACATTTAAGTAGTGATTTCATGGCATTCATCAATTATCTATCTCATTTACAACAAGTGTGATTAACATTGCAACATTCATACATATACAAGTATCATAATGAAGCAAGAATAGACATACATCACACAATCATAGAATCACAACCATCACCTACCTCGAAACAAGCTTGAAACCCTAAGAAACTTGATCCTTTCCTTTATAGATTCGTTCCGCTTGTTCTTGGTCTACAAACAATCAATATAATACGAGAATCAATAAACAATCATTAATTACCCGGATTACTAATAATTCTATGAACTCTAGATCAAACTCATGATCCCAATTATCCAAATTATGGTTGTTTCCACCATAGAATCTATAACAAAATTTTCCCCCATCAATAGTCACCCATTCTATTATGTTCTACGGATCGAAGAACGGATTCAGGGAGTGAAAAGCTTACCTTTAGCCTAAAGAATGGTGAAAAATGAGTAGGAGTCGCCTGGGGGTCGTTCCTTAGCTCAAAAAGTTGAAAAGTGAATAATGAGGTCGTTTAGGATTTATTAGCGACTTTCATTCTCGTCGGACCCGCCATAACAGCCACCACCCAGCCACAGCGGCGATGCCAAAGCGACAAAAGTCCCCGCCAAAGCGGCCAAAACGAAATAGAGAGCTATTTCAAGAATTCCAAAATTCCCATTTGACAACACACTTCTTACACACGACGCTCAGTAAATACCCTTTACGCTCAGATCGATTTTGGGAGTTCTACTCATCCGAATTCAATTCCGTAAAGTCGTACATATTCCTTAACAAGTTATCTAACTACTCAAGTAATCAAAATCATAAATGATTCGCCCAATTGTTACCAGATTTTCCTACACCTCAATGACTCCAATTTCGTCCAAATTTGGACAAGGTTGGGAAGATCCAAATACTACTTAAAAGTTTTCCGGCCCCAAATTTTCCATCGTTGGCTTTTCTATAACGACGAAAATAGTTCGTTACATGATGGAGGGTAATTTGTACTAATTCAAATAGTTAAGGAGCATTTTAGTCCCTTCTATTAATTTCTACACGCTAGGGTTTATCTAAAAGTCTTCGTATTGAAAATAAATTTGCTATTGATTTCCTATAAATATACATTAACTTTCTTTTTGGTTGACGTTTATTTACATTAATGCCAAGGGAATAGTGCATGTTGAGTATAACATAGCCCGTTTAAAGGTACTAGTTTTTCGACACGTGCGTTGCATGTGATTATCAATTTAGAAAATTTAAGCGAAGATTTGAAGAATAAGCTTTGCACAAAATAAAATTACAGATTCTTTTGTGAATGTTCAATGTGGATCATCATATATATCTCATATTCACACAAACCCATAAAGATGGTCAATGAAAAATTTTATTAGTTAAATTCAATAATGTATATACTTATTTCAATTTGATGAGGTTCAATCATGTAATTAGTCGTATCTCACTAATATTACCTTATAAATGATATTTGTTGTGTATTTTTCTTGTCATCTATTCAGATGTTCTTTGCACGCATATTCCACTTAATCTGTTTATATGTCATATGAACATGTGGAGAACAACATCAAATTATTTTTTAGAACTATTTTTTGTAATTTTTTTTTTATTAGTTATAACATAATAGATGTCGTTCTTTTTGTTGGCTCTAATATTTTACTTTTCAATTGACTGTCTACATATATCAAAGAGACTTATCTGTCCATAGTTAACTGAGAAAGGTTTCCTTTTTTTTACCGAAAAACTAAAAATTAAAATTAAAGAATATATTCTATCTATGAAATCATATATATANACCGAAAAGCTAAAAATTAAAATTAAAGAATATATTCTATCTGTAAAATCATATATATAATCACTTGTTTATCTTACACCCAACAAAGATATAGTTTATATACTTGTAAATAATTTTTAATTTATTCAGCCAAGCATGATTTGTCCAAGAAAAAATAACAACGCCGTGTTATCACATGTATAGGGGCGGTATAATAATATGAAAAAATTATTGGTAAAAAGTTAATATAAGGAAAGATGAAGATAGAAATAATTAATGCAATAACTATGAGGATTCATAATATTGTAACTAAAGAGTGTAAAAGAGTGTGAATAACATTTGCAATAACTAGTAATAACTAAGATAATTTATAATGTTACAACTAAAGAATTATAGATGAATTTCTAATAAATTTTATACTTACATAAATAAATAGGACATTTATGTAATGTTACAATTTTTTTTTATACTTATTAGATTTTAATTTAGTGTAGGGACAAAATGAAAATGTTTATTCCATATTACTAAATATAAAATTTCATTTTGTTAATGATAAATTTTAAATGATTCATATATATTCACACATTTTCACATTCATATAAATTTTAAATGATTCATAAAAACAAATTGTGACAATTTTCTAACTCTTGAGAAGTTTAATAATTTTGAAAAAAGATATTCAGAATCATATATCTACATCACAAGAGAAATTGTTCTAACACAAACAAACTACACCTGACGTTATTACAAGTCATATAAGTTTTTCTTCGTCGAAAATACTTAAATATTAAGAAATAGTAAATCAATAAAACAAAAGGGCAATGTTTATATTAACAAAAATGCAATGTTTATATAGTAATAACTATTTTGAAGTAAACTTCCTGACAATATAAATCACATAAGTACCATTGATAAATAAAATCATTCTTTTGTCTTGAGCATAAAAAAATAAATCGTGACAATTTTCTAACTCTTGAGAAGTTTAATAATTTTTGAAAAAGATATTCAGAAGCATATATCTACATCACAAGAGAAATTGTTAACAAATAAATGAGTTTAGACTGCATCATGTTAACTTCATATATTGGAACATTACATATTATTATAAGCAAAAAAATAATTATTATATCATCAAAAATATTTTCCTCAAGTACTCGGGGTTAAGTAGTATACCATCTTACGGTAGAACAATTTACTTCATCAAAATAGTGGTACATCATATTCCCCTAACTTTGAACTCACTCAACGACAATAAATCACACGTAATTTTTTAAAATGCAAGAAGAAGATTCAAAAAATTGTGGTTGAAAAATGAAAGGAAACCACTCTATTTATAGTCAACAAAGGGTAATATGAACAAGTATTTTTTGTGTCTTATCTGAAAAGTCATGACCTTTCGAAGAAGTCACAACCCGTAGGGAAAGTCACAACTTATTGAAAAAGTCACAATTATTTGGAAAAGTCACAACTCCTTACAAAAGTCACAACTCATTGAAAAATCACAACACTATGAAAAAAGTCACAACTTATTAGAAAAGTCACAACTCATCAAAAAAGTCACAACCTAAGTTAGAGATATTATAGTAATTTAACATTCAAGTTAGAAATTCATGCTTTTAAGGTAATATAGATTAATATCTATCAAAAACTTTAGAAATTCAACTTGTAACTTTGTTATTTTCTACTTTTAACAATATACTTTTTTTTGTAGTCCAACCAGACCCAATGGGTCAGATTTGTAAATGAAGCAATTATTTACACAAATGGGCAAGCCAAAAGTGATAAACCCATTTAAAGAAAAGAACTTAAAAAAGCTAATTAAAACAAAATCAAAAAGAGGAAAGTCAAAAACAATAGAAAGGGAAAGTGAAGCTGCTTAGAAGCTCTGGAGACGTGTACTCTGGCCAAACGCTGGCCAAACTCTGGTGAACTATTCACGGATCTCTCGTTGTCGACCACTACAAGCCAACCTGAAGATAGCAACTATAGAAGCAACTACCGATCAGGTAAGCTTCGACTTAGTTCTTTATTCCGATTTGTTGCTCTTTCTATAGATCTAAAATAATGAAATAGTTGCGCCCTTTATTGACTTCTTTCGCTACCAACAGTGGATTTGAAACATCTCTAGAAATGTTGTTGAGGACCAATTCTCGGGTTGAAACTATACTCCAAATAACATTATTTCTTCATTTGGAAAGCTATTAGGTAGGAAATATTGTGCTTTTCCTTATTAGTTATCGTTGATGGAATGAGCTTTATAGAAACTAATACCACACATCAAAAATAATTTATAAGTTCTAGCACAAATACTTTTAACCAGATAGTTTTCCGCTGTTGTTTAAAGGATGTAAGGTCACTCATCACTCACTAATCATTTCCAGATGTTCTCCCTTGATAGGATGAATCTCAAAGAGATTAATACCATAGATCATAGAAAGCACTCTATGTCACGACCCGAGCCTACACCCTGGACGTGGTCGGCACTCGAGAACCATTGTTGGTCCCCAAGCGAACCCTCATCTTGGTTGACTACAAGTGGAAGACTAACTCAAGGATACAAAGCTTAAAGCTGAATAAAAATTTGTGAAACTCAATTACAAAGCTTTAACTCAAATGAAAAATTCTGAATAAAAATAAATTATTCAACTCGCCATAAAATAGGCATCTTAAGTCTTTAAAACATTTAATATAATAAATGAACAGACTTCTGAAACTCTATAATCTATCTATGAAGCCTCTAAATGACAAAGATGGAAGTCGGGACAAGACCCACGACATCTTAACAACTGATATAACTGCAAGGTAAATGAAATCCTCCGAAAGCAAAGAGGCTCACCATAGCTAATTCGATCTCCATGTGGTATCAACGAAGCTCCTGTTGATGACCCTGAATATATGTATCTGCATCATGAAATGATGTAGGCCAAATGGCTCAGTACGTGGAATGTACGAGCATGTAAGAAGAATTCTAAATTATAACATAAGCTTGAACTTGATAAAAAAGAAACATACTTACCTCTTCTGAACTCACTCAACTCAAGAATATGATACTCAGCTCAAAAGACTCAACTCATGATACTCAAGGATAAAACAATAATAAAAGACGCAATATAAAATTGTAGATAGCAACTCAATATATTGAAAAATACAATAATACTCAATGTGTATGTAAAAATACAATATAACTCTGTGGGAGTTTTTCTAACCGACATCCACCACTATGAGCCTAAGTGATGATACAATGTCTTGCCTATGCTGTCAGAACTGTCATATACTTTGCTATCATATAGGACACCTTAACTAAGTGGATCCACTAGTCTATGCTAAAAATCACTAAGGAGTCATCTAAAAGTATGATCCTTTTTACCCATGATGGATACATGGTTTATGGAGATTTGAGTTATTATGAACTCGCGTCCCCATATCAGTGCTCAATACTACTCCCAAAATATACTCAGCTCATATGTTTTAAAAACATAACTCTTTCTCTAGTTTGAGATAGATTAAACTATCCTCTTAAAAGAGGTAACTGCTCTTGAAAACTCTTTCTCAAAAACATATCAAAATCATATTTAAATATGATCATTGATGACTCGGGAAGTCATATTGCATAAACATTGATGGTATATCTAGATTCCATACTGCTTAAACATTGATGACATACTCGATTGACATACTAATCATGTTTTAGAAACTCTTCTCAAAACTCATCTTTTTCTTAAAAGAGGTAGTACTCAAACTGCTCAAAACTCTTTTGGAAATCTCAGTTTCCTCTCATCTTATATGTAAAAACATTTACTCTTGGGAATACTTAGTTCCCATATCTTATTTTAAAGAAAATAAACTCAACTCTACTCTTTCTCAACTCAGTGCTCAAGTCTTTAAAACAATTTGTAAAAAGACTTCCTAAAATAGGGTTCATGCCAAATTATGTACGTGAACGACTCAATTCAAGGTTTTCAATAACTATGCATAGAACTCAATACTTGGGGAACTCAACAACTCCAGAACTCAAGGAGTCAATGATACTACTCATTTCAAGAATACTCAACTCAGAGGGGTCATGCGGAAGTATGGGCATGAACAACTCAACTCATGAACTTCAGGATACTTCTCATCTCAAGACTGTTAGACTTATAGGGTTCGTGCAGAATTATGAGCATGAACAATTCAACTCAAGGATTTCATGGGTAACATGTAATAGTCTCATGATTAGAAATATAATCTTAGAGGGGATTAGGAACTCAATACTCAAGACTTAGAACTTAAAGATACTACTCATCTCAAATATACTCAACTGATAGAGTTCATGCGGAAGTTATGGGCATGAACGACTCGACTCAAGAGAGTTCCTTATGTATACGACTCGTCTCATTCTCATACTTCTCAAAACGTAACTTAAATTGATGATGGATCTCAAGGGATTCACAATTGAACTCAAAGGCTTCCTTGAACTCTACTCTTAACTCTCTCTTGAATGTGGATTATGAATTCAAGAGTTATGGTTCATGATATGAAAGATCTCATGATGAAAAACTAGACTCATGTATACATTCTCCTCATCCTCATACTCACTTGCTCGAGTCTTGAAACAAGTTACTAGAAATTGTAGAAGACTTCTCAAAAAGACTCAAAGGGACTTTCTCAAAATGTTCGAAAGAATTCTCAAGATTTGACTCTCAACTCTACCTTGAATTTGATTTATGAATTCAAGGTTGTGATTTGTGATAGGAAAGATCTCATGATGTTTAGGAGTGTTTTTAGATAGTTAAACATGAGAAACGATCAAGAAGTCATTGTCTAAAAGCAAGTCCGTGACGCGGAGATGCATTTTAATGTTTGGTCACGAAATAACTTTTGAGGCAGAGGGTCCATGACCTCTACGCGACACAAAGAATTTTTTTATGAAATGGGGAGGCAGGTCCGCGACGCGGACTGGGTTGCCAGATTCGCCCGACTTTTTCCTTCTTCATTTTATTCACCTAAGTTCGATTCTTTTGCTCAACTTCTCTCTAGATTTAGATACCTAGCACATGTACACTAGAATCTAACTAAAAAAAAACTCTATAAATCGATACAATAATCTCAAGAACTCCTCAATCTCAGCCCAATTCAAGAGCGAAAGCAAATTCAAGACCACATATCAAGAACACCAAACTTTCAACTTTCTAGAATGAATTTAATGCTGAAAATAACATGATTGGTGTGTGAGTGAACAAACCCAACACTATGGAAGCTTACATACCTGAAAGAACCATCTTCTTAAAGCAACTTGAAGGAAAATCTTGGAAGACGAACCCTAGCCATAGGGTTTCTTGAATTCCTTGAGCGTAGAATTTTTTGAGTGGATAGAGGGTTTGATTTATGAAAACTGAAGTTTCTACACATTTAGGGTAATTTAGATGACCTCCTAAGGGTTTTTAGGACCAAAATACCCTTAAAGAAAATAAATAAAACGAGCTGGAAGTCGGAATAATTTTTCACTAGGCAATGAGGTCCGTATTGGCTCCGTAATGCCGAGCCATCACGGAGCTGCTGCCAGGTTTGGGCGTCATTAGTAAATCAGTCATAGCTTTTTACTCGGAGCTCGGAATTTAGAAAACTCGATGGAGCTGGAAGAAGGATTCGAAGGGCTTTAATTTTCCATCTTGTAGCTCACCTAACGCATCCTATACTAGGAGCTATGGTCATTTGAATTTGACCCAAAACTTAGAAGAACTAGGAATGACTTGAATGTTTTTCTCTTTTGGTTCTTCTTGGAACTCAAGGTGCTACATCTAGTGACCTTAACACTCAAGAAAAAATAAATTCCTTGGTAAAAACTTACTCACTACGAAGGATGGTTCGAGTCTTAGCTCAAAAATTTTCTGGGGTGTTACACTCTAAGAAAAAATAAGTGAAAAATAAGTGACCCAACATCCTTAAACTAAACGTCACCAGTAANAGTTCCATGAATTCGGTGAAGGTTACTTGGATGCTTAAGGGTGGGGGAAACAACAGTGATAACTCATATTTTGACCTTACTTAATTTCTAGTATGTAAATATGAGTTGTATGACATATTGATCAGTCTTTAAACATAGTTGTGTTTTGTGAATGGTGGAAATTGGAATTAATGATTACTTATGATTATTATATACTAGTTCTGGGCACGTGCTTCGCGCATGCATAATTAACATATGTCATTACTTAATGTGTACTAAAAATAATACTAACATATACCTAAACAGGCTAAACTGCATACATACTCTTGAGTATTTTAAATCAAATTTATAGTGTACAACCATGAAATTTAAAGGTGATAAAAGGTGAATGAGATGATTATTCTAATTTCGACATTCAGTAACTCGACATGTTTTTCCATCTCTCAAATTTTTAGCTTTTATTTGCTATTAGTATTCTTGAATTAATATTTTTATTTAACCAAAATGTCATGATATAATAATTTTATACACTACTTTAATTATAACTAAATAATTGTAATAATTTTTCACCTTTTGCTCATAATTCTCTGTAAACTTTCTTTCCACGGTTCACAAATATGATCATTCAAGGATAAATGCACAAAAAATATGTTGCTATTAATTTGGGATCCTATTAAATTTAGATAATGGCTATAATTGTCTCCAAAAGTCTTATATTAACTTTTTCATGGATTTACTCTTTACTATCAAAGATACGGAGAAGGGCCTAAAATGCTCCTCAAGTATTCGAATTGGTATAAAATTACCCTCCATCCACCTTTCGGCTCTAAAATACCCCTGACTTCCACCTTTTGACTCAAAAATATCCTCGACGTTAATTATTTGACTCATATTTATCCTTATTTTCAATATCATCCTTAAAGTAAAATTGTTAAATATTTATTTATTATATTGCTTAATGTGATTTCTCAAATAAATAATAAAAATGATATTTTAAAAAAAATTATTTTTTTATAAAATAACATATGATTCATATTTTTACCCGATACACTTGAAAATAATATTAAAAAAATAATTAATTTCATGAGATCTTCATATCAGCCTTTTTTAAATCAACCCCCAATTTATTATAACATAACCCAACTCATAAATGGAGATCCAACTAAAATTCATATTCACCCCAACCGATTGTCCATCTAAAAAATTATTTTTTTCATTAAATAAAATTTTCTATCAATTATCCAAATGTCTTGTTCATTTTCTATTTTATACCTTTTTTTAATCTCTTATTCTTAATTAGGATATCCGGGACTCAAACTTGAAATCGAACTCACATGTTTATATTCTTTTAATTTGTATTATTGTTATGGTGGGATGAAGGTGAGGATAAGAGAAATAATTATTTTTATTCTTTTATTTTGAATTTTGGGTACACACAAAAGTAAAATGTAATATTCGTACATATTTGCTTAATTAAATTATTTTTTATTAAACTAATTATTTCTATATGAATGCGTCGTTATTTTCCTCCTTTTTTTCTCTCTTATTTTTCATAAATTGAAAAAAAATAATTAAAATGGTAAACAAGATCCAAATAGAAAAAAAGAAATGGAAGAGATAGGAAGTGAAGGGTGGGGGTGGGTGGAGGTGTATAGAGTAGATGCCTAACTTTTTTTATTTTTAATTTACTAGAAAATTCAAAATCAAGTCAATCATGTGAGCTTATATATTAAGTAATTTCAAATTATTTTAACGGAAAAATGGCCTAAAATGCCCTTAAACTATATGATTTGGTACAATATTGCCCTCCATCCACCTAATGAGTATGATCCGTTAGATATAAGGGTATTTTTGAGCCAAAAGATTAACGTCATGGGTATTTGGGGGCCCTAAGGTGGATGTGTCACGACCCAGACTGTCGTGATTGACACCCACACTAACTCTTCGGTAGGAGAACCACTGCTACAACTCAAACCAAGCAAATAATCTAAAAACTAAGGCATTTAAATCAAACACTAAGGAAATAAAAATTGAGTTCCCATAAACTCTAACAAAAGTCTAACGATAATAACTAACAACGCGGAAGAAATAACCTAGAACCTGAAAGTCAATGTACCAAAAAATCTAACAATGATCCAAGTCTAAATAAAAAGGGATACAACTCCATACTAATGAACTAACTAAAACAAAGGTCTAAGTCCGGAAATGGTGGACATAGACGAAAGAGAGTTCCATGACAGCCCGAAAGAATTGGCTCACCCTTGAATTCGAAGTGACGATCACTGACCTCCTAAGCGAGGTTTGTCAATAGCCGCTTGAAGATGCCATGTACTCAACAAAATAAGAGCAAGTGCAAAATCAATACACAACCACAGTGTACTGGTAGGATCACGCGGCTATCCCACTAGTGCAACATAAACAAGTCAAACAACATTACAAGCACATGCATATATATCAATATATACAACATTATCAACATTTACGAACAACGAGCAACTTCACGTTTTATATCTAATCATTGGTCCTCTCATGGAACCCAATCCAAACAGTTAGCATGCCGGAACGTGGCAACTGATCCCATTTTTATGCCAAAACGTGGCAACCGATACAAGTTAGTTATGCCGGAACATGGCAACCGATCCCATATTTATGCCAGAATGTGGCAACCGATCCCATTTTTATGCCAAAACGTGGCAATTGATCCAAGTTAGTTATGCCGGAACGTGGCAACCGATCCTATTCACACACCACAATCACAATCACAATCACAATCACAATCACAAGTATATCATCAAGATCATACATTTAAGTCATGATTTCATGGCATTAATCAATTATCTATCTCATTTACAGCAAATGTGATCAACATTGTAACATTCATACATATACAAGTATCATAATGAAACAAGAACAAACATATATCACACAATCATAGAATCACAACCATCACTTACCTCGAAACAAACTTGAAACCCTAAGAAACTTGATCCTTCTCTTTTCGGATTCATTCCACTTGTTCTTGGTCTACAAACAATAAATATAATCCGGTAATCAATAAACAATCATTAATTACCTGGATTACTAACAATTCTATGAACCCTAAATCAAACCCATGATCCCAATTATTCAAATTAGGGTTGTTTCTACAGTAGAATCTATAACATAACCTCCCCCCATCAATATTCACCCAATCTATTACGTTCTACGGATCGAAAAATGGATTCGGGGAGTGAAAAGCTTACCTTTAGCCTCAAGAATGGTGTAAAACGAGGAGGAGTCGCCCGGGGGTCGTTCCTTATCTCAAAAAGTTGAAAAGTGTATAATGAGGTCGTTTAGGGGTTTATTAACGACTTTAATTTGCGTCGGGCCCGCCATAGCAGCGATGCCAAAGAGGCAAAAGTCCCCGCCAAAATGACCAAAACAAAACAGAGAGCTATTTTAAGAATTCCAAAATTCTCATTTCACAACACACCTCTAACCCACGACGCTCAGTAAATACCCTTTACGCTAAGATCGATTCATGGAGTTCTACTTGCTCGAATTCAATTCCATAAAGTCGTACGAATTCCTTAACGAGTTATCTAACTACTCAAGTAATCAAAATCATAAATGTTCACCCGATTGGTACCAAATTTCCCTACACCTCAATGACTCCGATTTCGTCCAAATTTGGACAAGGTTGGGAAAATCCAAATGCTACGAAAAAGTTTTTCGGCCCCAAAATTTCCCCCGTTGGCTTTTCTATAACGATAGGAACATGTCGTTACAATAGATACCAATTTACCCATCACTCGTCCCCGAGTGACAAAACTTAGGAAAATAGGCTAAGAAAGGAATGAAATAGTACCTGAATCAACGAACAATTGGGGATACTTGTCTCACATGTCCCTCTCGGTTTCCCAAGTAGCTTCCTCAATTGGACGATGCTTCCATTGAATTTTCATGGACTTAATCTCCTTGGTCCTCAACTTGCGCACATCACGATCAAGAATTGCAATCGATTCTTCCTCATATTGGAGGTCATTGTCTAACACAATTGAGTCTCACTTAATGATATAATCCCCTCACCATGATACCTCTTCAACATGGATACATGAAATACCGGATGAACAATTGATAAATTAGGAGGTAAAGCCAATCTATACGTTACCGGTCCCACACATTCAAGAATTTCAAATGGACCAATGTATCTAGGACTTAACTTACCCTTCTTACGAAATCTCATCACCCCTTTCATGGGTGATACCTTAAGAAGAACATTTTCACCGGATTGAAATGCCATGTCTCTTATCTTATGATCCGCATACTTCTTTTGTGTACTCTGGGCTGCTAAAAGCTTAGCTTGAATACTCCTCACCTTATCTTGAGCATCCTTCACTAAATCAACCCCCAAAGGTTTCACATTGCCAACCTCAGACCATCCTATGGGTGATCTACATCCTCTCCCATAGAGTGCCTCGAACGGTGCCATATCAATGTTAGAGTGATAACTATTATTATAGGAGAATTAACACAAAGGTAAGAACTTATCCCAATGCCCTCCAAAATCAATCACATATACCCTCAACATGTCTTCCAACACTTGAATAGTCCTCTCTGACTGTCCATTCGTCTGTGGATGAAAGGCTGTACTAAAAGTTAGTTGTGTGCCCAATTCATCATGTAATTTCCTCTAAAACTTGGATGTGAATTGGGTACCACAGTTTGAGATGATAGAGAGAGGCACCCCATGCAACCTCACTATCTCTTTAACATAAACTTTAGCCAATTGTTCATTATTATAATCTTCTATTCTTATCGGAATAAAGTGGGTTGACTTAGTCAATCTATCAACCACTACCCAAATAGAATCAAACTTCCTCAAAGTCTTGGGAATACCAATCACAAAATTCATGGCTATTCTTTCCCACTTCCATTCCGGAATTGACATTCTTTGAAGCA
Source organism: Solanum stenotomum (assembly GCF_019186545.1). Taxonomy (NCBI): domain Eukaryota; kingdom Viridiplantae; phylum Streptophyta; class Magnoliopsida; order Solanales; family Solanaceae; genus Solanum; species Solanum stenotomum. The sequence continues at coordinate 59,917,163 of NC_064282.1, read as the reverse complement.
AACCTGCAGGCCTTTGATGTTCATATTTCACTTGTTGATAATTTTGACACTTTGCCACAAGCTCCGCTATGTCTTTCTTCATGGCCGGCCACTAATAAATTTGCTTCAAATCTCTATACATCTTGGTCACACCCGGATGAATAGAATATCGCGAACCATGACACTCNTTAGACAAGGATCAAGACCACCATACCTTTGCTATGATCTCCCACGAAATTTGATGAAGAAAGCCTTGAATCCAAAGCCCTAGCTCCCACTTCTTCTTCTTCTTAATGGAGGATTGTAGAGAGGGAAATGTTTTAGGGATGGGAATTGAATTAATGGTATCTAGGAAATAATATATGTCCTTTGGAAGAATGGTCCAACACTTAGATAAAAAATGAGGTGGGTGAACAGTAACCACGCCTACTGGAAATTGCCTTTTCCTGCCGAACAGAATTTACGAAAATGGGCATAACTTCTTCGTTCGAACTCCGAATGAGATGAAACGAAGTGTGTTAGGTAGCTAACTCAAAGGGCTTTTCATGGATATATTATTGGCCACCCAGATAATTTGTGTGCTAGGAGATATGACCCTCCAAAGTAGACCCTTGAAAAAGGCTTCACCTGGAAATTTCGAATTTTGATACGGTTGCTCTAAAATTTGGGTTAGACCCATTTCCCACTCAATTTGACCCCCTAAGTAAGAATATGAAGTCGGATTTTCGAAAAACAAAACGGATCTTTTTATATACAGCTAAATAAGTTTCCGGTAACTTTCGAAGCACATTTTTAAGAGCTTTTTGGGTCAAATTCAAATATAATCATTTCATTAAGTTCTCGACTCCAAACTCAAATGTGAGGCTCTAGTTTCACTCTATCATTTTCCGGGTCGTTACACACACCATCCGCATCAAGAGTGGTCTCTTGTGCGTTACCAATCGCAGTGTTTTTCTTAAGTTCTTTCAAATTCTCATCTTTAAATTGTTTGGCCTTGATCTCTTCAATGAAAATGGCCCTTACCTCAATACTAGCTAGCACCTTACCTCTTTCTGAGATGCCCAACTACATGAACTTAGTCTCTAAGGTCTGAATTTCTTTAGCCAAAGGTCACTTGGCTACTCTCAAGCCAACTAAACTACCCATACTCACCGCTTTTCAACTCAAAGAGTCTGCCACCACATTAGCCTTACCCGGATGGTATATAATGGTCACATCATAATCTTTAAGTAACTCCATCCACCTTCGCTGCCTCAAATTCAGATCCTTTTGAGTGAACACATGCTGCAAACTACGATGATCAGTAAATACCTTACATTTAACACCATAAAGGTAATGCTGCCATTTCTTAAGAGCAAACACTTCCGTTGCCAACTCTAAATCATGTGTTGGATAATTCCTCTCATGCACCTTCAATTGAGGCAAGGCATACGCTATAACATTCTTACTCTGCATCAACACAACACCCAACCCAGAATGAGAAGCATCACAATAAACTATAAAATCCTTACCTTCCACCGGTAATGCTAGAATAGGTGTGGTGGTCAAGAGAGTCTTGAGCTTTTGGAAGCTCTCCTCACATTTTTCAGTCCATTCAAATGGTATCTCCTTTTTGGTCAAATTAGTCAAGTGAGTGGCAATATAAACAAAGTTCTTCACAAATCGACGATAATAGTTAGCGAGCCCCACAAAACTCCTAACTTCAGTCACAGAACTTGGTCGAACCCAATTCTTAAACGCCTTAATATTTTGAGGATCTACCATTACCCCTTCCTTTGAAACTACATGTCCCAAAAATGCAACCGATTTCAACTAAAATTCACACTTAGAAAATTTAGCATAAAACTTTTGCTTCCCAAGAACACCCAAAACATTACGAAGATGGTTGGCATGTTCTTCCTCATTTTTCGAATATACCAAAATATCATCAATAAAGACTATAACGAACGAATCAAGAAATGGTTTGAACACCCCATTCATCAAACTCATAAAAGCTGCAGGCACATTGGTCAAACCAAAAGACATAAATAAAAACTCATAGTGCCCATAGCGAGTTCTAAACGCCATCTTGGGCACATCCTCAGGCCTAATATTCAATTGATGGTAACCAGAACTTAGATCAATCTTAGAGAAAACTGATGTACCTTGCAATTGATCAAAAAGATCATCTATTCGAGGCAAAGGGTACTTGTTTCGAATAGTGACCCTATTCAATTGTCTGTAAACTATACACATCCTCATACTACCATCATTTTTCTTAACAAACAAAACTGGGGCACCCCATGGGGAAGCACTAGGATGAATAAATCCTTCATCAATAAGCTCTTGGATTTGAGCCTTAAGCTCTCTTAATTTTGCCGGAGTCATGTGATATGGAGGGATAGAAATGGGGAGTGTACCAGGCTCTAAATCAATACAAAAATCTATATCTCTATCCGGAGGCATACTAGACAAGTCATTAGCAAACACTTCTAAATTCAGACACCATAGGAATAGACTCAATGGATGGATCCTCAATCTCAACATCCATAATATGAGCCAAAAAAGCCAAACAACTCTGCTCTACCAGTTTACTAGCCTGAATGGAGGATATAATTTTAGCTTGCTTAGGCTTGTACACCCCTTCCTACTCTAATTTTTCCCCTCCCGGAATTTCTAGAGTTACAGACTTAGTATTACAATTAAGCACATCATAATAGGCGGACAACCAAGTCATACCTAAGATTATGTCAAAGTCAATCATATCCAAAATCACTAAATCAGCCCGAGTCTGAAATCCCATAAACAAAATAGGATAAGCACGATAAGTATGGGTAACTATGACTGACTCTCCAACTGGGGTAGAAACACGAATAGGGACATCAAGAATATCACAAATCATATCAAACTATGAATCGCACAGATACATAAGAATAAGTAGTACTCAGATCAATCAAAACAGATTAGTCATCCGGTCACAGACAAGAATAGTACATGTGATCACCGCATCAGACGCCTCCGCCTCATTTTTGCCCGAAAAAGCGTAACACTGAGCCCTATCATCATGAGGAGCCACTTCCCTTCCCGATTGCGCATTACCCCTACCTCCATTACCATTACCATTTCCTCTACCTCCACGGCCTCGCTGATTACCTCCTGGCCCACCTTGTGGACGTCCTCTACCATTATTACCATTCCCAGCGGGTACCACTACTCTAGATTGTTGCTGCTGCATGGAATATAACACACGTGGGTGGGGACAATCTCTCCTCATATACGCAGGTTTACCACAGTTGTAACAAGTACGATCAAAAGATGGTGTGCCGACCGTGGAAGGCACAACTCCCTGATTATCCTGAAATTATGAGATAGAGTTTCTGAGTAACTACCTGTAGAGGCGGGCATAGCAGACTGAATTCGCTTGGCTGCAAGCATTGGCCTTCCAGATCCCTTGGAATAAGAACCTTGAAAGTTACCTGAGTTCTTGGCCCCTTTTGCCCATGCCTTAGCTTGACCGTCTCGCCTCACCCCCTCCACTTTCTTAACATAGTCTGTTACCTCATTGAAACTCCTCCCTACAAAAGTAATATGAACTGATAATACTTGCAACTCTAAATTTAATCCCCTAATAAATAATTGGATCCTCTCTTCCTCAGTAGTCACCAATTGAGTAGCATATCTAGACAAATCATGGAACTTGGCCTTATAAGCCACTGTAGACATACCACCTTGCTCCAAAGCCATAAACTAATCTTTCTTGCGATCCCTCAAAGTCCTAGGCACATACTTCTCCAAAAACAGAGCATGAAATTGGGTCTAAGTAAGTGGAGGTAAAGTAAAAGATTTACACTCCATATAAGCTCTCCACCACTGCTTCGCCTCACCTTGTAGTTGAAAGGACACAAACTCAACCCATGTTGATGAACAATACCCAATTTATGCAGCCTCTCATAGCAATCTAAGATGAACTCATAAGCGTCCTCATTCTCAGAACCAAGAAACACATGAGACTTTAGCTTCAGAAACTTAGTCAATATTTCATGCTTATTACCAGTCATGACAGAACCCAACAAAGATAGAAGAAAGGATCATTACCTCCCGTTTAACCCGTCATGGTCGAAGTGCTAGCAACAGGACGATTAGTACGAGTTTGAGTTGCTTGAACAGATGGAAGCATTCCATGACCAGCCAATCCCTTTAAAAATGACATGATTTATTGAGCTAACACCGGATCGATGAGAGGAATACTTGTAGCCTCAACTTGCACCTCTTCCTCTTGTCCAACCTCCTTAACATTCTCAACCTCAACCTCTTCTTCTATTTCCTCATGATGCACATGAGGGCTTTCATTCATATGAACATTCTCAGCAAGAGCTCCATTTCCAACAAGTTCTACTCTTCCACGACCTCTACCCCTAGCTCTTCCTCTACCCCTACCTCAACCGCAACCTCTCGCTGTAGATTCCTCAACCGGAGCATTGACGAGAGTTATGAGCCTAACGCCGTTGAATTTAGTATTAACCATCTGCGAACAGAAGAGTGAAGAAGGTTAGATACCAATTTGAATCGCCAGATACCAATTGGAATCAAGTCATAGCACGAAAGGAGTCAAGAGAAAAATAGAGATTTCCAAAAGTCCTATACCCTCTCGAAGAAAAGTAAAGGCGTCCCTGTACCGTTCCGCGAGACTTTATTATACTCGTTTTGGTACATCAAAATCAATGAACCTAGGTTCTGATACCAACTTTGTCACGACCCAAATCGTCGTGATTGACACCCACACTAACTCTTCGGTGGGAGAACCACTATTACAACCCAAACCAAGCAAATAATAAAAAACTAAGGCATTTAAATCAAACACTAAGGAAATAAAAATAGAGTTCCCATAAACTCTAACAAAAGTCTAACGATAATAACTAACAATGCAACAGAAATAGCCTAGAACCTGAAAGTCAATGTACCAAAACATCTAACAATGATCCAAGTCTAAACAAGAAGGGATACAACCCCATACTAATGAACTAACTAAAACAAAGGTCTAAGTCCGGAAATGGTGGACATAAACGAAAGAGAATTCCATTGCAGCCCGAAAGAATTGGCTCACCCTTGAATTCGAAGTGACGATCACTGATCTTTTAAGTGAGGTATGTCAGTAGCCGCTTGAAGATGCCCTGTACTCAACAAAATAAGAGCAAGTGCAGAATCAGTACACAACCACAGTGTACTGGTAGGATCAAGCGGCTATTCCACTAGTGCAACATAAACAAGTCAAACAACATTATAATCACATGCATATATATCAACGTATACAACATTATCAACATTTACGAACAACGAGCAACTTCACATTTTATATCAAATCATTGGTCCCCTCATGGAACCCAATCCAAACAATTAGTATGTCGGAACGTGGCAATCAATCCTATATTTTTGCTGGAATGTGGCAACTGATCTAAGTTAGTTATGTCGGAACGTGGAAATCGATCCTATATTTATGCCGGAACGTGGCAATCGATCCCATTTTTATGCCGAAACGTGGATACCGATCGAAGTTAGTTATGCCAAAACGTGGCAACCGATCTCATTCATACACCACAATCACAATCACAAGTATATCATCAAGATCATACATTTAAGTCATGATTTCATGACATTCATCAATTATCTATCTCATTTACAACAAGTGTGATTAACATTGCAACATTCATACATATACAAGTATCATAATGAAGCAAGAACAGACATACATCACACAATCATAGAATCACAACCATCACCTACCTCGAAACAAGCTTGAAACCCTAAGAAACTTGATCCTTTCCTTTCTGGATTCGTTCCGCTTGTTCTTGGTCTACAAATAATCAATATAATATGAGAATCAATAAACAATCATTAATTACCCGGATTACTAATAATTCTATGTACTCTAGATCAAACTCATGATACCAATTATCCAAATTAAGGTTGTTTCCACCATAGAATCTATAACAAAATTTTCCCCCATCAATAGTCACCCATTCTGTTATGCTCTACGGATCGAAGAACGGATTCAGGGAGTGAAAAACTTACCTTTAGCCTAAAGAATGGTGAAAAACGAGTAGGAGTCGCCTGGGGGTCGTTCCTTAGCTCAAAAAGTCAAAAAGTGAATAATGAGGTCGTTTAGGATTTATTAGCGACTTTTATTCTCGTCGGACCCGCCATAACGGCCACCACCCAGCCACAGCGGTGATGCCAAAGCGACAAAAGTCCCCGCCAAAGCGGCCAAAACGAAACAGAGAGCTATTTCAAGAATTTCAAAATTCCCATTTGACAACACACTTCTTACACACGACGCTCAGTAAATACCCTTTACGCTCAGATCGATTTTGGGAGTTCTACTCATCCGAATTCAATTCCGTAAAGTCGTATATATATCTCATATTCACACAAACCCATAAAGATGGTCAATGAAAAATTTTATTAGTTAAATTCAATAATGTATATACTTATTTCAATTTGATGAGGTTCAATCATGTAATTAGTCGTATCTCACTAATATTACCTTATAAATGATATTTGTTGTGTATTTTTCTTGTCATCTATTTAGATGTTCTTTGCACGCATATTCCACTTAATCTGTTTATATGTCATATGAACATGTGGAGAACAATATCAATTTATTTTTTAGAACTATTTTTTGTAATTTTTATTTTATTATTTATAACATAATAGATGTCGTTCTTTTTGTTGGCTCTAATATTTTACTTTTCAATTGACTGTCTACATATATCAAAGAGACTTTTCTGTCCATAGTTAACTGAGAAAGGTTTCCTTTTTTTTACCGAAAAGCTAAAAATTAAAATTAAAGAATATATTCTATCTGTAAAATCATATATATAATCACTTGTTTATCTTACACCCAACAAAGATATAGTTTATATACTTGTAAATAATTTTTAATTTATTCAGCCAAGCATGATTTGTCCAAGAAAAAATAACAACGCCGTGTTATCACATGTATAGGGGCGGTATAATAATATGAAAAAATTATTGGTAAAAAGTTAATATAAGGAAAGATGAAGATAGAAATAATTAATGCAATAACTATGAGGATTCATAATATTGTAACTAAAGAGTGTAAAAGAGTGTGAATAACATTTGCAATAACTAGTAATAACTAAGATAATTTATAATGTTACAACTAAAGAATTATAGATGAATTTCTAATAAATTTTATACTTACATAAATAAATAGGACATTTATTTAATGTTACAATTTTTTTTTATACTTATTAGATTTTAATTTAGTGTAGGGACAAAATGAAAATGTTTATTCCATATTACTAAATATAAAATTTCATTCTGTTAATGATAAATTTTAAATGATTCATATATATTCACACATTTTCACATTCATATAAATTTTAAATGATTCATAAAAACAAATTGTGACAATTTTCTAACTCTTGAGAAGTTTAATAATTTTGAAAAAAGATATTCAGAATCATATATCTACATCACAAGAGAAATTGTTCTAACACAAACAAACTACACCTGACGTTATTACAAGTCATATAAGTTTTTCTTCGTCGAAAATACTTAAATATTAAGAAATAGTAAATCAATAAAACAAAAGGGCAATGTTTATATTAACAAAAATGCAATGTTTATATAGTAATAACTATTTTGAAGTAAACTTCCTGACAATATAAATCAAATAAGTACCATTCATAAATAAAATCATTCTTTTGTCTTGAGCATAAAAAAACAAATCGTGACAATTCTCTAACTCTTGAGAAGTTTAATAATTTTTGAAAAAGATATTCAGAAGCATATATCTACATCACAAGAAAAATTGTTAACAAATAAATGAGTTTAGACTCCATCATGTTAACTTCATATATTGGAACATTACATATTATTATAAGCAAAAAAATAATTACTATATCATCAGAATTATTTTCCTCAAGTACTCGGGGTTAAGGAGTATACCATCTTACGGTAGAACAATTTACTTCATCAAAATAGTGGTACATCATATTCCCCTAACTTTGAACTCACTCAACGACAATAAATCACACGTAATTTTTTAAAATGCAAGAAGAAGATTCAAAAAATTGTGGTTGAAAAATGAAAGGAAACCACTCTATTTATAGTCAACAAAGGGTAATATGAACAAGTATTTTTTGTGTCTTATCTGAAAAGTCATGACCTTTCGAAGAAGTCACAACCCTTAGGAAAAGTCACAACTATTTGGAAAAGTCACAACTCCTTACAAAAGTCACAACTCATTGAAAAATCACAACACTATGAAAAAAGTCACAACTTATTAGAAAAGTCACAATTCATCAAAAAAGTCACAACCTAAGTTAGGGATATTATAGTAATTTAACATTCAAGTTAGGAATTCATGCTTTTAAGGTAATATAGATTAATATCTATCAAAAACTTTAGAAATTCAACTTGTAACTTTGTTATTTTCTACTTCGAACAATATACTTTTTTTTGTAGTCCAACCAGACCCAATGGGTCAGATTTGTAAATGAAGCAATTATTTACACAAATGGGCAAGCCAAAAGTGCTAAACCCATTTAAAGAAAAGAACTTAAAAAAGCTAATTAAAACAAAATCAAAAAGAGGAAAGTCAAAAACAATAGAAAGGGAAAGTGAAGCTGCTTAGAAGCTCTGGAGACGTGTACTCTGGCCAAACGCTGGCCAAACTCTGGTGAACTATTCACGGATCTCTCATTGTCGACCACTACTAGCCAACCTAAAGATAGCAACTATAGAAGCAACTACCGATCAGGTAAGCTTCAACTTAGTTCTTTATTCCGATTTGTTGCTCTTTCTATAGATCTAAAATAATGAAATAGTTGCGCCCTTTTTCCTACCAACAGTGGATTTGAAACATTTCTAGAAATGTTGTTGAGGACCAATTCTCGGGTTGAAACTATACTCCAAATAACACTATTTCTTCATTTGGAAAGCTATTAGGTAGGAAATATTGTGCTTTTCCTTATTAGTTATCGTTGATGGAATGAGCTTTATAGAAACTAATACCACACATCAAAAATAATTTATAAGTTCTAGCACAAATACTTTTAACCAGATAGTTTTCCGCTGTTGTTTAAAGGATGTAAGGTCACTCATCACTCACTAATCCTTTCCAGATGTTCTCCCTTGATAGGATGATTCTCAAAGAGATTAATACCATAGATCATAGAAAACACTCTATGTCACGATCCGAGCCTACACCCTGGATGTGTCGGCACTCGAGAACCATTGTTGGTCCCCAAGCGAACCCTCATCTTGGCTGACTACAAGTGGAAGACTAACTCAAGGAGACAAAGCTTAAAGCTGAATAAAAATCCGTGAAACTCAATTACAAAGCTTTAACTCAAATGAAAAATTCTGAATAAAAATAAATTATTCAACTCGCCATAAAATAGGCATCTTAAGTCTTTAAAACATTTAATAAAATAAATGAACAGACTTCTGAAACTCTACAATCTATCTATGAAGCCTCTAAATGACAAAGATGGAAGTCGGGACAAGACCCACGACATCCTAACAACTGATATAACTGCAAGGTAAATGAAATCCTCCGAAAGCAAAGAGGCTTACCATAGCTAACTCGATCTCCATGTGGTATCAACGAAGCTCCTGTTGATGACCCTGAATACTTGTATCTGCATCATGAAACGATGTAGGCCAAATGGCTCAGTACGTTGAATGTACGAGCATGTAAGAAGAATTCTAAAGCATAACATAAGCTTGAACTTGATAAAAAGGAAACATACTTACCTCTTCTGAACTCACTCAACTCAAGAATATGATACTCAGCTCAAAAGACTCAACTCATGATACTCAAAGATAAAACAATAATAAAAGACGCAATATAAAATTGTAGATAGCAACTCAATATATTGAAAAATACAATAATACTCAATGTGTATGTAAAAATACAATATAACTCTGTGGGAGTTTTTCTAACCGACATCCACCACTATGAGCCTAAGTGATGATACAATGTCTTGCCTATGCTGTCAGAACTGTCATATACTTTGCTATCATATAGGACACCTTAACTAAGTGGATCCACTAGTCTATGCTAAAAATCACTAAGGAGTCATCTAAAAGTATGATCCTTTTTACCCATGATGGATACATGGTTTATGGAGATTTGAGTTATTATGAACTCGCGTCCCCATATCAGTGCTCAATACTACTCCCAAAATATACTCAGCTCATATGTTTTAAAAACATAACTCTTTCTCTAGTTTGAGATAGCTCAAACTATCCTCTTAAAAGAGGTAACTGCTCTTGAAAACTCTTTCTCAAAAACATATCAAAATCATATTTAAATATGATCATTGATGACTAGGGAAGTCATATTGCATAAACATTGATGGTATATCTAGATACCATACTGCTTAAACATTGATGACATACTCGATTGACATACTAATCATGTTTTAGAAACTCTTCTCAAAACTCATCTTTTTCTTAAAAGAGGTAGTACTCAAACTGCTCAAAACTCTTTTGGAAATCTCAGTTTCCTCTCATCTTATATGTAAAAACATTTACTATTGGGAATACTTAGTTCTCATATCTTATTTTAAAGAAAATAAACTCAACTCTACTCTTTCTCAACTCAGTGCTCAAGTCTTTAAAACAATTTGTAAAAAGACTTCTTAAAATAGGGTTCATGCCAAATTATGTACGTGAACGACTCAATTCAAGGTTTTCAATAACTATGCATAGAACTCAATACTTGGGGAACTCAACAACTCCAGAACTCAAGGAGTCAATGATACTACTCATTTCAAGAATACTCAACTCAGAGGGGTCATGCGGAAGTATGGGCATGAACAACTCAACTCATGAACTTCAGGATACTTCTCATCTCAAGACTGTTAGACTTATAGGGTTCGTGCGGAATTATGAACATGAACAATTCAACTCAAGGACTTCATGGGTAACATGTAATAGTCCCATGATTAGAAATATAATCTCAGAGGGGATTAGGAACTCAATACTCAAGACATAGAACTTAAAGATACTACTCCTCTCAAATATACTCAACTGATAGAGTTCATGCGGAAGTTATGGGCATGAACGACTCGACTCAAGGGAGTTCCTTATGTATACGACTCTTCTCATTCTCATACTTCTCAAAACGTAACTCAAATTGATGATGGATCTCAAGGGATTCACAATTGAACTCAAAGGCTTCCTTGAACTCTACTCTTAACTCTCTCTTGAATGTGGATTATGAATTCAAGAGTTATGGTTCATGGTATGAAAGATCTCACGATGACAAACTAGACTCATGAATACATTCTCCTCATCCTCATACTCACTTGCTCAAGTCTTGAAACAAGTTACTAGAAATTGTAGAAGACTTCTCAAAAAGACTCAAAGGGACTTTCTCAAAATGTTCGAAAGAATTCTCAAGACTTGACTCTCAACTCTACCTTGAATTTGATTTATCAATTCAAGGTTGTGATTTGTGATAGGAAAGATCTCATGATGTTTAGGAGTGTTTTTAGATAGTTAAACATGAGAAACGATCAACAAGTCACTATCTAAAAGCAAGTCCGCGACGCGGAGATGCATTTTAATGTTTGGTCACGGAATAACTTTTGAGGCAGAGGGTCCATGACCTCTACGCGACACAAAGAAATTTTTTATGAAATGGGGAGGCAGGTCCGCGACGCGGATTGGGTTGCCAGATTCGCTCGACTTTTTCCTTCTTCATTTTATTCACCTAAGTTCGATTCTTTTGCTCAACTTCTCTCTATATTTAGATACCTGGCACATGTACACTAGAATCTAACTAAAAAAAAACTCTATAAATCGATACAATAATCTCAAGAACTCCTCAATCTCAGCCCAATTCAAGAACGAAAGCAAATTCAAGAACACATATCACGAACACCAAACTTTCAACTTTCTAGAATGAATTTAATGCTGAAAATAACATGATTGGCGTGTGAGTGAACAAACCCAACACTATGGAAGCTTACATACCTGAAAGAACCATCTTCTTAAAGCAACTTGAAGGAAAATCTTGAAAGACGAACCCTAGCCTTAGGGTTTCTTGAATTCCTTAAGCGTAGAATTTTTGGAGTGGATAGAGGGTTTGATTTATGAAAACTGAATTTTCTACACGTTTAGGGTAATTTAGATGACCTCTTAAGGGTTTTTAGGACCAAAATACCCTTAAAGAAAATAAATAAAACGAGCTGGAAGTCGGAATAATTTTTCACTAGGCAATGAGGTCCGTATTGGCTCCGTAATGCCGAGCCATCGTGGAGCTGCTGCCAGGTTTGGGCGTCATTAGTAAATCAGTCATAGCTTTTTACTCGGAGCTCGGAATTTAGAAAACTCGATGGAGCTGGAAGAAGGATTCGAAGGGCTTTAATTTTCCATCTTGTAGCTCACCTAACGCATCCTATACTAGGAGCTATGGTCATTTGAATTTGACCCAAAACTTAGAAGAACTAGGAATGACTTGAATGTTTTTCTCTTTTGGTTCTTCTTGGAACTCAAGGTGCTACATCTAGTGACCTTAACACTCAAGAAAAAATAAATTCCTTGGTAAAAACTTACTCACTACGAAGGATGGTTCGAGTCTTAGCTCAAAAATTTTCTGGGGTGTTACACTCTAAGAAAAAATAAGTGAAAAATAAGTGACCCAACATCCTTAAACTAAACGTCACCAGTAAACACTAATTGCACCAAAAAACAGTAACAGACAGCCTTGCCCAATGCCTATGCCTTAGTCAGTAATCATTGTACACCTTAAACTCTCACCATGTGGCATGATATACAGACTTTATGAAATAATTTTAGGCATTACATTAGAGCAAAGTTAACTCTTCCTAGTTTCCTGCATGAGCAAGCATAATGCTTGATAGTCCAAGTACAAAACTAACTGTTGAGTTGATGAATGATCCTAAAATTAGGCATACCTGACTTGTCCATGTTAAGAATTATATTTGCTTCATTAGGAAGCTCCTGAAAATTTTCCACCAAATAGGTACCTGCAAAATTAACAACTAAGTTAGCAAAAAAGTCGGCCAAAGTGTTGCCTTCCCTCAATGTGTGTTTCAATCGGATAGGAACATTTTTCCTCATCTTGTTAATTGCTTCAACCTCCTTGACCACACTCCAAGGGACCTCCCAAATCCCGTCAATAAATTTTGTCATTGAAAGAGAATTGGTTTCTACTATTAGGGGTAATAAACTTCTTTCAATGCAACAGTGAATTCCCTTTCTAATAGTCACAGCTTCTGCCACAAGGTTGGTTGAAGTCGATAAACTTCTCCCTTTTGCTCCTATAATATCACAAGCATTGTTTCTCACACAAAAAGCAGCTGAACTAGGGTCAGGATTACCTTTGGATGCACCATCTGTATTACACTTGTACCAATCAGGAGGAGGGTGCAACCATCTCACCATCTTATAACTATATTTGGGCTTCCATCTTTCTAAAATTTCCACTATATGAGGCCAATATCTAGGTATCTCTTGAAAACAAGAAAATCTGGTACAAATAAACTTATGAATAGTATTAGTAGTATCAAAAATAATTTTCTCATACGCATAGAATCCACCATGTCGAATGGTAATTCTGCTTATCCATAGGAACCAAAGAATAATGATAGGGACAACAACCATAACATTTTTAAGCACCTCGTCATCTCTCCACTTCTGTACAGTTTGCTTAATCTGAATGAAAGGACCTTGAATGCCAGCAACACTAGCAAAATAACTCCATACCTTTTTGGCCATGTAGCCATCAATGAAAAGATGTTGTACAGTTTCAGGCAAAAGTATTGTACAACATAAACAATTAGGATCAACAGACCTATCACAATTAGCAATAGTAGTAGCCACAGGTAACAATTTTCCCCAAATCCTCCAGGCTAGGAAGCCAAATTTAAAAGGCAACCCTTTCACCCAAATAAGATTATAATGGACATTCACTTCCTTTTCGTTTCTTAGCAACTCCCAAGCAGAGCTAACTTTGAACTTTCATGTATTGTTGAGCAACCACCATGGTCTATCAGACAGATTAGAGGGGATGAAATTGCTCTCTTGCATTCTAATATGCTCAACTATTGTTGTAGGCAAAAACTGTTGCATTCTATCCATATCCCAACCTTCGTCATTCATTAATTCACTTATATCCACCAATTTTGGGTAAATATGGCATTCGGGATCTTGATGCAAAGTACCAAGCTTAGTCCGATTCTCGTACCATATATTAGTGGTGCCTCCCCTTGGTTCCCACCAAATATATTTTTCTAGCTCGGCCCTATTTTCTAACATGTACTTCCACACTTGAGATCCCTTCTTCCAAATCACAACCGTAGGTATTTGTTTCTTGTAATATTTATTCCACGTAAAATTTGCCCAAAGGGATCTGCGAGTTCTGAAATTTCACCACAATTTTGCAGCATGGCCTTGGATACATCAAAGAGAGATCTAAAACCTAGACCCCCTTCTTCTTTAGGTAAGAAAACATCCTGCCAAGCAACCCAATGTTTACTACTACCTGATTCTTTGTTGCTACCAAAGAACCTGACAAAAATCTTGTGTAGCTCTTTTATTACACATTTTGGAGGGACAATAGAAGATAAAGTATGAATAGGAATATTGTGTAACACACTACAAATTAATGTAGCCTTACCACCATAAGAAAGCATCCTCCCTTTCTATGATTGAAGCTTCTTCTTCACCTTTGAAATGAGCTCATTATAGTCTCTCTTCCTTTTCTTAGCATGGGTGATAGGACACCCTAAATAAGACAAAGGAAATTGACCTCTAGTAAAACCAGTATACCTATCAACCAATCCAACTAGCTGAGCACTAGTATTCTGACGCATGTACCAAGCGCTCTTCCCTTTATTGATTAACTAGTAAAATTACCCACGTTTCATGCTGGAATTTAACATCATGGAATTTATTAAATAATACTTAAAACCTATCAGTCATTAAAATTAAAACACTATATTATCTTACATACAAGATTATGTAGTAACAAACATTAATAATGAAAGGGAAAATGAAAATTATTATATCTTATCAATTTTCCTTAATAACATAAGCATAAATTAATGACTGTAAAAATACATACCAGGATCTGTAACATAAGTAATGGTGTCAGTGAGCTACTCAACATGAGCAAAGTACACAAATATTTAATTGTAAAGAAGAAGAAGAAAAAGAGGTTCATAATTTTCATTGTTTTAAAATGAGAGGAAATCCCTTTATTTATAGACTACAAAGGGTAGTGTGAAGAAATGGTTATTGTGCCTTATCGAAAATGTTACAACTGTTTGGAAAAGTAGAAACCCTTCGGAAATGTCACAACCTTTCATAAAAGNTAACTCAAAGGGCTTTCCATGGATATATTATGGGTCACCCAATTATTTGTGTGCTAGGAGATATGACCCTCCAAAGTAGACCCTCGAAAAAGGCTTCACTTGGAAATTTCGGATTTTGATACGGTTGCTCTAAAATTTGGGTTAGACCCATTTCCCACTCAATTTGACCCCCTAAACAAGAATATGAAGTCGGATTTTTGAAAAACGAAACGGATCTTTTTATATACAGCTAAACAAGTTTCCGGTAACTTCCGAAGCACATTTTTAAGAACTTTTGGGTAAAATTCAAATATAATCATTTCATTAAGTTCTCGACTCCAAACTCACATGTGAGGCTCTAGTTTCACTCTATCATTTTCCGAGTCGTTACAGCATTCAACGCTCTGGATAAGACTTCTGCACTCAAGATAAATAAAGCATGTTAAAGTGGGTCCCCCTGTTTGACCCTCTAGTGGAGTGAAAGAAACCCTGAGTGTAACATCTCGCAATTTGAAATAGCTAGGAAGAATTTAAGAACTGGAAATAGTCATTTTAGGAAATAATGAAAATCTGGAAATTTGTCTGAAGTTAGGAAAAGTTGAGTTTTGGCCAACTTCAAACGGTCATAACTTCTAGCTCAGAATGAGTTAGAGGTACTTCCAGATATGGTAGGAAATATCTTGGAATGATCTTTCCAACACCGCTAAGTTTGCGTGATTCCAAGTTTGTATGAGTGAGTTATCCCTTTTGGAAGTTGGGCTGTTGGTATTAGGAAAGTCCAAATCCGGATTATTGAAAGGTAGTTTGGTCTTTTCCTTACCCAACTTAATTAATTCATTTTTTGGAGTTTAATTGGGGTAAAGTAAGATGTTTGTCAGTTTAGAAAAAAGTGAATTTCACGCTAGGGCTTGGAGAAAGGAGAAGAGAAAGCAAGATTCGTCGAGATTAGCTTGTGGATTTCGTCGGGGGTGATCCCTACAAGGTATGTGAGATCACATAGCGTTGGGTTAGTTAACCCATGCGCCAAACTTGATTAATTCAATGTATTTTCATCTTAAATAGATTGAGAATTTGATGCTCTTGATAGTTGTTCTTGAATTGATTTCGTTCTTGAATATGAGTTGAGATTAAGGAGTTTCTTGATGTTAAAGTGTTGTTTCCTTGAGTAGTTTGGGTTAAAGTTTGTGTATATGATTTGGGTACATGAATCTAAAGCGAATTTGAGAAAAAGAATCGGATTAAAATGATTTAGGATAAGAAAATGAGAACAAAAATTTGTCATTCACCCGGGGAGGGCCAGGTGCGTCGCGCCCCCATAGCACCAGAAAGGCTGGGGGCGCTAAATAACTAACACTTTCCATTGATTCTAACTACTCTAAATAACTTCTAAACATCTAGAAATCATCCAGAAACATGAATCATAACCTTGAATCCATAAATTCAAATTCAAGGAAAGTCAAGAGCCAAGTCTAGGAAGTTCTTACAGTCTTTTCAAGAAGTCTTTTCCAAATGTTTTAACTTTGTTTTAAGACTTAAAGTTCAAGTTGAGTAAATATTAAGGAGTTAAGTTTGAAGTTCATTTATTCAAAAGTATATGGGGACTATGTATTCCCAAAGGGTTTAAAATGTTTTCACATTTAAACGAGAAAGGAAACCTCGATTTCCAAAGAGCATTTGGGAAAGTTTTTAAAAAAGAGTAGTCGCTTTCTAAATGAAGCAAGAGGGGAAACTTTGATTTCCAAGATAGCCTTTGAGCTAAGGTTTTGAGCAATTATCTCAAATCACAGAAACAAGTATGTTTTAAACATAAAGAGCTAGTATCATATTTTGGGAGTAGTATTGAGCACCGATATGGGGACGAGCTTGAGTTCAGATAACTCATGTCTCCATAAACCATGTAGCCATAATGGGTAGAAAAGGGTCATACTTTTTAGATGAATCCTTTTTGCATAGACTAGTCGATCTACTTAGTAGTTCAGGTCTTATACCTGTGGCAAGGTATAGGATGTGTTGGCAGCGCGTGGAAGATCGTTGTATCATCACAATAGCTCTTATGTGATGCTTGTCGGTTAGAGAACTCCCATAGCATTACTTTGTATGTTTATATACATCAATTTATTTGTAGTTTTACATACATCTCAGAGTTATTTGTATCTTTTCATACACACAGAGTTGACATCATGTTTTAAACAGATTTTCTTTATATTGCACTTGTTTTAAACTACTTTATATTGAAATAAGTCAATTATGTTGAGTGAGTTGAGCCAGGTAAGTTCTTCAGTTTCTTTCAGATTCTTTTCAAGCCTATGTTGTATTTAGCATTCCAACTTGCATACTCGTACATTCAATGAACTGATGCCAGTTGGCCTGCATCTTTTTATGATGCAAACACAGGTAACTAGGATCGACATCCAGCGCATCTTTGATCCAGTGAGCAGTTCAGAGTCTGTTAGTGAGCCTCTTTGCATTTCGGAGGACTACTTGTATTTCGCTTTCAGTATTTCATCGTTAGGATGATTGGGGATCTTGTCCCAACATTCCTCTTTGTTTTAGAGACTTCATAGATAGTTAGTAGTTCAGTTGTCTTTACATTTCATATCATATGTTAAGACTTGAGTTGCTATTATGGCCAAGTTGAATGTTGACCTTTAAAACATTCTAAGTTATTTTACCAAGCTATTTGAGTAAGTTCATTTGATCATTGTAATAATGTTTAGAGTTTTTCGCTGAGTTAGTAAGCTAGGCCAAGGGTTCGCTTGAGGCCAACAATGGTCTTCAAGTGCCAGCCACGTCCAGGGTGTAGGCTCGAGGAGTGACAAACTTGGTATTAGAGCACAGAGTTGTAGAGTCCTAGGGAGTCTATGAAGTCATGTATGTAGATTCCTAGTTAACGGTGTGAAGCGTGCCATATCTATAATTAGGAGGCTGCAACACTCAGGAAAATTTCTCACTTCTTTCACTCTCATTTCATGCGTTAGAGTTGATCTCTAAAAAGTTTCCTTCTAATTTGTGCTTGCGAGTGTTTTCAGATAATCATGCCTCCACGAAGAGCAGTCAGAGGTCATCCAGCTAGGAGAAATGTTGAGGAGCAAGGGGTACCCAATGTACCTAAAGTGCAACCTCAAAGAGAAGTTACTAATGTTGAGTTCAAAGAAACCATAAGGATGTTAAGTCAAGCTGTGACTAACCAAGTTGGGAAGCAAAGAGGAGCTCGATAAGAAGAGGCTGACACTTCAGGGATTCAAGAGTTCTTGAGGATGAATCCTCAGAGTTTCACCGGTTCAAGCACTTCTGAGGATCCAGAGAACTTTGTTGATGAACTGAAAAAGATGTTTGATATGATGTATGTTGCTGATACTGAGAGAGTTGAGCTAGCTGCATATCAATTGAAGAATCTCGCTAGGACTTGGTTTGACCAGTGGAAAGGGGGTAGACTTGAGGATGCACCACGTGCGAGTTGGTCCTGTTTTAAGGAGGCTTTCTTGGGGCGTTTCTTTCCTCGAGAACTGAAAGAGGCCAAGGTACGTGAGTTCCTCACACTTAAGTAAGATTCTCTAAGTGTTCATGAGTATGGGTTGAAATTCACCCAATTGTCCTGTTATGCTCCGAAAATGGTTGCGGACGTGAGGAGTAGAATGGGCTTGTTTGTGGCTAGGTTGGCTCATCTGTTGAGTAAATAAGGTAGGGCTGCAATGCTCATTGGGGATATGGAAATCTCGAGGTTAATGGTATATGTGCAGCAGGTTCAGGAAGAGAAGCTAAGGGATATAGAAGAGTTTAAGAACAAGCGACCTAAGACAGGGAACAAGTCTAGGAAGCAGAAGAGTTTTGCCAACCGGTCATCTTTCCAATAGAAACAGAAAGGACCTGCTCCATTATCTGCTAGTGCACCTGCACCTAAGAACAAAGGTGAGTACAATAATCAGAACTTTAGAGCTAAACCTGCTTATTCTCAGGGTAGCATGGCACAATGGGTATTAAGCCTCCTGCATGCACCAAGTGTGGTAGGAACCATCCAGGTATTTGTCATAAGGGCACCACAAGTTGATTCAAGTGTGGTCAGAGTGGGCATTTCATGCTAGAGTGTCCAAAGAACAGGCAGGGAAATAATAATGTGGGCAATAGAGCCCAGTCTTCTTCAGTTGCTCCACCAGACAGAGCTGCACCTAGAAGGGCTACTTCCGGTACTGATGGAGGAACAAACCGCTTATATGCTATCTACAGTCGCCAAGAGAAAGAGGATTCACCAGATGTTGTCATTGGTATGATCCAAGTCTTTAAATTTACTGTTTATGCTTTGCTAGACCCAGGAGCGAGTTTATCATTTGTAACTCCTTATGTTGCTATGAATTTTGATGTTATTCCTGAGCAACTTAGTGAACCATTCAATGTTTCTACACCTGTTGGCGAGTCTATTCTAGCAGAGAGAGTCTATCGTGATTGTCCTGTTTCCGTCAATCACAAGAGTACCATAGTTGATCTAGTCGAGTTAGACATGGTAGATTTTGATGTCATTCTTTGTATGGACTGACTTCATGCCTGTTATGTCTCAGTTGATTGTAGAACTCGAGTTGTCAAGTTTCAGTTTCCAAATAAGCCAGTCTTAGAGTGGAAAAGCAGTTCAGTAGTGCCTAAGGGTCGTTTTATTTCGTATCTTAAGGCAAGGAAGTTAGTTTCCAAGGAGTGTGTCTATCACTTAGTTCTAGTTAATGACTCAAGTGTTGAGGTACCTCATATTCAGTCAGTTTCAATAGTAAGAGAGTTTCCAGAAGTCTTTCCAGATGATCTACCCGGAGTCCCTCCTAAGAGAGAGATAGACTTCGGTATAGACCTTCTTCCATATACTCGTCCTATCACTATTTTGCCATGTAGAATGGCACCAACAGAGTTGAAAAAGCAGTTGAAAGACCTTTTAGAGAAAGGGTTTATTCGACCAAGTGTCTCACATTGGGGCGCTCCGGTCTTATTTGTGAGGAAGAAAGATGGTTCCCTTAGGGTGTGTATAGATTACCGCCAATTGAGCAAGGTTACCATCAAGAACAAGTATCCTCTTCCGAGAATTGATGATCTTTTCGATCAACTTCAGGGTGCTTCTTGTTTTTCGAAAATAGACCTCAGATCTGGCTACCATCAGTTGAAAGTGAGGGAATGTTATACTCCCAAGACAACATTCAGGACCAGTTATGGTCATTCTAAACTTCTGGTCATGTCGTTCAGTTTAACTAATGCACCGGCAGCGTTCATGGACCTTATGGATAGAGTGTTCAAACCTTATTTAGATATGTTTGTTATCGTCTTCATTGATGACATNAGCAACTTAGTGAACCATTCAATGTTTCTACACCTGTTGGCGAGTCTATTCTAGCAGAGAGAGTCTATCGTGATTGTCCTATTTTCGTCAATCACAAGAGTACCATGGTTGATCTAGTCGAGTTAGACATGGTAGATTTTGATGTCATTCTTAGTATGGACTGGCTTCATGCCTGTTATGTCTCAGTTGATTGTAGAACTCGAGTTGTCAAGTTTCAATTTCCAAATAAGCCAGTCTTAGAGTGGAAAAGCAGTTCAGTAGTGCCTAAGGGTCATTTTATTTCGTATCTTAAGGCAAGGAAGTTAGTTTCCAAGGAGTGTGTCTATCACTTAGTTCTAGTTAATGACTCAAGTGTTGAGGTACCTCATATTCAGTCAGTTTCAATAGTAAGAGAGTTTCCAGAAGTCTTTCCAGATGATCTACCCGGAGTCCCTCCTAAGAGAGAGACAGACTTCGGTATAGACCTTCTTCCATATACTCGTCCTATCTCTATTTCGCCATGTAGAATGGCACCAGTAGAGTTGAAAAAACAGTTGAAAGACCATTTAGAGAAAGGGTTTATTCGACCAAGTGTCTCACCTTGGGGCGCTCCAGTCTTATTTGTGAGGAAGAAAGATGGTTCCCTTAGGATGTGTATAGATTACCGCCAGTTGAACAAGGTTACCATCAAGAACAAGTATCCTCTTTCAAGAATTGATGATCTTTTCGATCAACTTCAGGGTGCTTCTTGTTTTTCGAAAATAGACCTCAGATCTGGCTACCATCAGTTGAAAGTGACGGAATGTTATACTCCCAAGACAACATTCAGGACCAGTTATGGTCATTCTGAACTTCTGGTCATGTCGTTCAGTTCAACTAATGCACCGGCAGCGTTCATGGACCTTATGAATAGAGTGATCAAACCTTATTTAGATATGTTTGTTATCGTCTTCATTGATGACATACTAATCTATTCAAGGAATGAAGAAGATCCTGTTGGACATCTCAGAATAGTTCTTCAGACTTTGAAAGATAAGGAGTTGTATGTTAAGTTCTCGAAATGTGAGTTTTGTCTTGAGTCTGTGGCGTTCTTGGGCCACATAGTTTCCGGTGATGGAATTAGAGTTGATAGCCAGAAGATTGAGGCATTGCAGAATTGTCCTAGACCTACATCTCTAATTGATATTAGGAGTTTCTTGGGTTTGGCTGGATATTATAGAAGGTTCGTAGAGGGGTTCTCGTCTATTTCATCCGTTTGACCAAATTGACTCAGAAGACAGTTAAGTTTGAATGGTCTGAAACTTGTGAGAAAAACTTTCAGGAATTGAAAAAAAGTTCAACTACTGCCCCAGTACTGACCTTACCAGAAGGTACACAAGGCTATGTGGTGTATTGTGATGCATCTAGAGTTGGTTTGGGTTGTGTATTAATGCAAAATGGCAAGGTTATAGCTTATGCCTCCAAACAGTTGAAGGTTAATGAGAAAAACTACCCAACCCATGATTTAGAATTAGCTGTCGTAGTATTTGTTTTGAAAATATGGCGCCATTATCTTTATGGTGTTCACGTGGATGTGTTCACCAATCACAGGAGCCTTCAGTACGTTTTTACTCAGAAAGAGCTCAATCTCAGATAGAGGAGGTGGTTAGAATTGCTCAAGGATTATGACATGAGTATTTTTTACCACCCAGGTAAGGTTAATGTCGTTACTGATGCTTTAAGCAGGTTGTCTATGGGTAGTATCGCCCATGTTGAGGAAGAAAAAATAGAGTTAGCAAAAGATGTGCATAGACTTGCACGCCTGGGAGTCAGACTCATGGATTCCATAGAATGAGAAATAATGGTGATGAATGGGGCTGAATCGTCATTAGTGTCAGAAGTAAAAGGCAAGCAAGACCAAGATCCTATTTTTCTTGAATTGAAGGCAAATGTTCATAAGAAAAAAAGTATTAGCTTTTGAATAAGGGGGAGATGGCGTACTGAGATATCAAGGTAGACTGTGTGTACCAATGGTGGATGGACTCCAAGAGAGGGTCATGGAGGAGGCTCATAGCTCCAGATATTCCATTTATCCGGGTTCCACAAAGATGTTTAGTGATTTGAGAGAGGTGTATTGGTGGAATGGTATGAAGAAGGGCATTGCCGAGTTTGTTGCTAAGTGCCTAAAATTGCGAACAAGTTAAAGTAGAGCACCAACGGCCCGGTGGTTTGGCTCAGAATATAGAACTTCTGAAATGGAAGTGGGAGATGATTAATATGGACATCATCATAGGCTTGCCAAGGTCTCGAAGGCAGCATGATTCTTTTCGGTTATTGTCGATAGTATGACAAAATCAGCCCATTTTCTGCCGGTAAAGACTACATATTCAACAGAAGATTATGCCAAGTTATATATTCAGGAGGTGGTAAGACTTTATGGGGTCCCAATCTCCATTATTTCAGATAGAGGGGCACAATTTACTGCACAATTCTGGAAATCTTTTCATAAAGGTTTGGGTTCAAAGGTGAACTTAAGTACTGTCTTTCATCCTCAGAATGATGGGCAAGCAGAGCGCACTATTCAGACCTTAGAAGATATGTTGAGTGCTTGTGTGATTGATTTCAAAGGGAATTGGGATGATCACCTACCTCTCATTCAGTTTGCTTACAACAATAGTTACCACTTTAGCATCCAGATGGCTTCATATAAAGCTCTTTATGGGAGAAGATGTGGATCTCCTATTGGATGGTTTGAAGTTGGTGAAGAAGGGTTAATAGGACCAGATTTAGTTCATCAGGCTATGGAGAAGGTAAAAGTGATTCAAGAGAGGTTGAAAACGGCGCAGAGTCGTCAAAAATCCTACACTGATGTTAGGGGAACGGCGTAGAGTTCGAAGTAGATGATTGGGTATATCTTAAATTTTCACCCATGAAGGGTGTTATGAGGTTTGGTAAGAAGGGGAAACTTAGTCCTCGGTATATTTGACCTTATCGAATATCCAAGAGGATTGGCAATGTAGCTTATGAGTTGGAGCTACCACTAGAGTTAGCCGCCGTTCATCCGGTGTTTCACATCTCCATGTTGAATAAATGCATGGGCGATCGTTCATTGTTCGTACCAACTGAAAATATTGAGATCAAGGATAGCTTAGCTTATGAGGAGATTCATGTTCAGATTCTAAATTGTCAAGTTCGCAAGTTGAGGACAGAAGAGGTAGCATCAGTCAAAGTCATTTGGAGGAACCAATTTGTTGGGGAAGCTACTTGGGAATTTGAGGAGGATATGAAGAAGAGATATCCACATCTCTTTGAATCCGGAGAAAGTGCAAACCAAGGTACTAATCCTCTTCTTAGTACTCTTAAAATTATGAGTGAGCATGTTGTTTGTTTGCATTTGCTTGTTTGGTGTTTGAACTTAATGTTACCACTCTTAGCCTAGTAAGAATAATCTCATTCGAGGAAGAATGTTCCCAAAGGGGAGATATTGTAACATCACGCCATTTGAAATAGCTAGGAAGAAGCTAAGAACTGGAAATAGTCATTTTAGGAAATAATGAAAATCTGGAAATTTGTCTAAAGTTAGAAAAATTTGAGTTTTGACCAACTTCAAATGGTCATAACTTCTAGCTCATGATGAGTTAGAGGTACTTCCAGATATGGTAGGAAAGATCTTGGAATGATCTTTCCAACACCGCTGAGTTTGCCCGATTCCGAGTTCGTATGAGTGAGTTATCCCCTTTGGAATTAGGAAAGTCCAAATCTGGATTTTGAAGGGTAGTTTGGTCTTTTCCTTACCCAACTTAATTAATTCTTTTTTAGGATTTTAATTGGGATAAAGTCAGTTTTTTGTCAGTTTCGAAAAAAGTGAATTTCACTCTAGGGCTTGGAGAAAGGAGAAGAGAACGCAAGATTCGTCAAGATTCGTCGAGATTAGCTTGTTGATTTCGTTGGGGGTGATCCCTACAAAGTATGTGAGATCACATAGCATTGGGTTAGTTCACCCACGCGCCAAGCATGATTAATTCAGCGTATTTTCATCTTAAAAAGATTGAGAATTTAATGCTCTTGATAGTTGTTCTTGAATTGATTTCGTTCTTGAATATGAGTTGGGATTAAGGAGTTTCTTGATGTTAAAGTGTTGTTTCCTTGAGTAGTTTGGGTTAGAGTTTNAGCGCC
Organism: Solanum stenotomum; assembly: GCF_019186545.1. Taxonomy (NCBI): domain Eukaryota; kingdom Viridiplantae; phylum Streptophyta; class Magnoliopsida; order Solanales; family Solanaceae; genus Solanum; species Solanum stenotomum. The sequence continues at coordinate 59,892,404 of NC_064282.1, read as the reverse complement.
AGGAAGGATGGGGCAGCATGCCTGCAATGCGCCAGAAATGAGCCCCAGTAAGTTGGGGGATGGCGCGGCGCGCTCGGGATGCTCCCAAATCGTCGTTTTTCGTCAGATTTTCATCGTCTAGCCTATTTAAGTTCTTCTAAAGTGTACTAACACTTTCCATAGATTCTGACTACTCTAAATAACTTCTAAACATCTAGAAATCATCCAGAAACATTAATCATAACCTTGAATCCATAAATTCAAATTCAAGGAAAGTCAAGAGCCAAGTCAAGGAAGTTCTTACAGTCTTTGCAAGAAGTGTTTTCCAAATGTTTTAACTTTATTTTAAGACTTAAAGTTCAAGTTGAGTAAAGATTAAAGAATAAAGTTTGAAGTTCATTTATTCAAAAGTATATGAGGACTATGTATTCCCAAAGGGTTTAAAATATTTTCACATTTAAACAAGAAAGGAAACCTCGATTTCCAAAAAACTTCGGGCTAGTTTTTAGAAAAGAGTAGTCACTTTCTAAATGAAGCAACAGAGGAAACTTTGATTTCCAAGATAGCCTTTGAGTTAAGTTTTTGAGCAATTATCTCAAATCACATAAAGAAGTATGTTTTAAACATAAAGAGCTAGTGTCATATTTTGGGAGTAGTATTGAGCACCGATATGGGGACGAGCTTGAGTTCAGATAACACACGTCTTCGTAAACCATGTAGCCATCATGGGTAGAAAAGGGTCATACTTTTTAGATGAATTCTTTTCGCATAGACTAGTGGATCCACTTAGTAGTTCAGGTCTTATATTTGTGGCAAGGTATAGGATGCGCTGGCAATGTGAGGAAGATCGATGTATCATCACAATAGCTCTTATGTGATGGTTGTCGGTTAGAGAAACTCCCACAACAATACTTTGTAATTTTACATACATATCAGAGTTATTTGTATCTTTGCATACACACAAAGTTGGCAACATGCTTTAAACAACTTTTCTTTATATTGCACTTGTTTTAGATTGCTTTATATTGAAATAAGTTAGCTATGTTGAGTGAGTTGAGCCAGGTAAGTTCTTCAATTTCTTTCAGATTCTTTTCAAGCCTATGTTGTATTTAGCATTCCAACTCGCTTACTAGTACATTCAATGTACTGATTCCAGTTGGCCTGCATCTTATTATGATGCAGACACAGGTAACTAGAATCGGCATCCAGCGCATCGTTGATCCAGTGACCAATTCAAAGTCTGTTGTTGAGCCTCTTTGCATTCCGGAGGACTCCTTGTATTTCCCTTTCAGTATTTCATTATTAGGATGATTGGGAGTGTTGACACCCAATTTTGACCGACCTATAACCCTATTGGGAATGTTATTCAATTAAATACAAATTTTAAAAATATATTTCGAGTTTTAAAATTTTAGTCAATTTTGCCTAAAAAATTGTACATTTTAGTATGCATGCTTTATAAAATTATCGTAAAAATATTTTTAAAAGTATTAGTAAAACTCAAAGTAATTATTTTATTCAAATGAATAAATTTAAGTGATTTTAATTATATAAAAAATATTATAATATTTGTAGTATTTTAATTGGATAGCATTTCTTTAAGCTTCCTCAAAATCGTTTAAATAATAGCCCACCCTATTCTATTTTCTTTCAATTCTAAGTCATTCCAATTCAAATTCTCATTTCAATTCTAGCCATTTCATTTCAATTTTAGCCATTCCAACTCCTCAATCCAATCTAATTTAAGATCTCATCTTTTAATCTCGCCCGTCCTTATTCTAGATTAAATCCTAACCGCTCATCTAAACTAATCCCACGGTCCAGATTAAATCTACCTAACCTTCCTATTTTATTTCAAAAGAAGACCCTAAACCTAAGATTTTGCATTCTCTTCTTCTCCTCTCTCCCTTAGCGTCACTGCTCTCTCCCTCTCTTCCTCTCTTCTCACCCGTCTTCTCCGACGAGAACCAGCAGCAGCCGGCGAAGAACCACCGGCGATGGGGAGCCTCCAGCAAAAATTGGAGGAGAGGTCGTTACCCTCTCCTCTTCTCCCTCGCCCCTTCTCTCCTCTCCGTCTCTCGCCCCTCCACCTTCTCTGCTCTCCTCTCTTCTCGCTTCCATAGCAGCAATGAAAACAACATCCAAGCGAGGCAAACAGCGGTTCCGGTGAGGCCAGCAGTCGCTGGCCGCCTCTACTTCTCTCCTCTCTTTTCTCCGGTGAAAACAACAACTCCAGCAGCTCCGACCAGCAAAGCAGCTGCTCCGTGACAGCAACAGCAGCAGCAGCTTGGCGAGAAAAGATCAGCAACAGTTGCTCCGTCCAGCAGCGACGGACGACAATAACAACAGTTCCAACCAACAATTGGGTGAGCTCCGAAGATCGCGAACTCCGGCAAACATTTTGAAGTTTTTCTTTTGAGTTTTAAGATGGATCTTTGACAGATCCATCCGAGTATGTTTATTTTATTCATTTTAACACTTTGTTCTTGATTTTAAAATATGGTGAGTTTATAATATGTCATCATGTGCTTATACTTCTTGTTGATTCTTAGAAAGCATGTTTAGGTTGCAATTCTCGGTCAAACTCTTGTTCATCGTTTCTATTATGATCTGCTAGGCTTCAGCCTTCAAATCACGAAGTTTTAGCACACTTGCTGCATTTGAGTCTACTCTAACTGACAATTTGCACATTCTATGTGTTTATATAGTAAAGTCATTAGTATATGAATTCCTTTGACTAATTTCTAAATGGTAAAAAAACATTTTTTTTAGTCTTAATTGATTGAGAATCACATTTGTTCTTCCTTAAATAATTATTCTTGATTTTCCTTGATATTTTACATTGCTGATTTATCCCCTTACTATATGTGTAATTGTGACTTGTTAATTGTTTTGTCATATCTGTTAGGATCTTTTAAAGCTGTTAACTTAGCTAATTGCCTGGTCAAATTGCTCATTTACTGTTATTTAAACTTCCGTATACTACTAACCTTCATGGCTTTGTGTAATTAGTTCGGTGTAATTTGTTGGACCCCTTGCCTATGGTAAGTCTGAAATTATGGTAAAGCATGTATTATTTCTTTCCTTGTGCTGATTTTATATTTATTAATTTATAGTGCTGCAAATTGATCCCCCCCTCCCCTTAATTATGTTTTGAACTGATTCTTACTACTCTATTTTTAGCAATCCCTACCAGTTTGGTGAATAATTTGGCTGATTTCAGTTTTCCCCCATATTTGGTGAAAAAAATAATAATAAATTTGATTTGGCTCTCCTTTGAAATAAGGAAAATAGTATTAATTGATTTCCTTTATTCCTTTTCCTTATTTGCCTGTATTTCAACGACTATAAATAGGACTCCTCCCCTCATTATTTGATCATCTTGACTTCTATCATACTTGAATACTAAAAAAAAATATTGCTCTCTACTCTTAAAAGAATTAAGATTCCAATAAACATTCTAAACGTTGCTTTATTTGCATTGCTGATAACTATACTCTGCATAATCGGTTAGCTCCCCTTCATTAGTTTAAATTTCGTCTTGCATCATCTATCATGAATATCGTATGTTTGTTGTATGTTCGAAAACGAACAAAATGAAGCATCCAGGTCAGTTTCTTATACCTTTTGCTCTATGTGCGATATTATGCTACCCTTGATTAGCCAGAATGCGTGTATGTCTGTTTTCCACCTATATGTTGAAATAAGTAATATTATGCGAGTATTATTGTCTTGGTGTATTGTATATACTCGTATCTTCTTCAGCAGGTTTGGACATTTTGTTCAAGTTGAAGAGTCGCCTGGTTAAGAGATTTTGATGGAGTTTTTATTTTTGTTTTAAGGTAATTTGGGTTCCATGCAGGTAGTGCCTAGATGGAAAAGATTAAGACCCTTTAGTATGTGTATACAGCTGAGACAAAGTTGTGATTTTGTTGAGTGAGTGCTAGAGAAACTCGCAAGACGTAGGATTTATACAGTTGCGATAACTCAAGCAGTTTTGGTGAAAGAAATTATGAACCTGGTGCTCCTCAATCAACATAAGAACTTACACTTAAAAAGACGGGACACAGACTTTACTTACGCCGACATAAAAAAGAAGAGGTTGCTATTAAAACAAAATCGAGTTGCAAAAGGAAATAATAAAAGAAGAAGTTTTGTACAAAGAAGTAAGAAGGATTCGAATTTAAGGAAATCTCTAACTCCTTTTCTGGTACAACTATAACTTCTCTTTTTATAAAAATTAGACTTGAAGTAAATTCAAACTCTACAAAAGGACAGCGGATAACAAAGAAGAAGTTGTCTTTGGCAATTGAGAAAAGAGAGAAAAAGTGAGAGAGAGAATCATAACAAAGGCCAAAGAGTTCGTTAAGTAGAGAACGAAATAATTCTAGAGTTAGGATTTCTTTCAAAATAGTTGAGTCGCATTGATTCATAGTTGAATCAGTGTTTGTGAGAATTTTGAGAGAGTTTGTGAGAATTGTAAACAAGAAGTGGATTTGACTTCTTGGGGTTAGAATTAAGAGAGAGTCTTTGAAAGTTTTGCTGTAACAAGAAGAGAGTTTGACTTCTTAGAGAGTTCAGGGTTGTTCGATTAGAGTTAATCGAAAAGGGTAGAAGTTTAGAGTTAGATTCATTGATTAACTGAGTTGTAAATCTTGAATTAATATAAAACTTCGATGTGGTTTGTCTCTTCCTTGATTAGGAAGGTTTCCACGATACATTGGTGTTATTGTTCTTTAAACATAAAGTATCGTGTGTATTATTCAAGAACCTGGTTCTTGAATACTGGGTAAGGTTTCTTCAATTGGTATCAGAGCAGGTTTTTTCGTTAAAAGACTCACATCTTGAAAAGAATCATGGCAGCACCACCTACACAACAAGAAGGAGCTTCTCAAACTCGACCACCACTATTCAATGGAAAATACTATGGATGGTGGAAAAATCGTATGATGGATCACTTGATAGGCAAAAGTCTCGATCTTTGGAGCGTAGTCCTGGATGGACCTACCATACCCATGAAGAAAGGAGATGATGGAATCACCCTAGTACCAATGGAAAGGAAAGAATGGGATGTTGCAGACAAACTCGCCATTCAAAATAACACCAAAGCTAAAAAAATCCTAATATGCAGTATAGGACCAGATGAGTACAGTAGAATTTCATCATGCGAGGATGCAAAGTTGATTTTGGGAAACTCTACATACTGCACACGAAGGAACAACTCAGGTTAAGAAATCTAAAATTGACAATATGAACTGTTCAGAATGATGGAAGGAGAAACAATTCAAGATATACATACAAGGTTCACTGGAATCATTAATGAGATTTACTCATTAGGAGAAGTAATTCCAAATGGAAAGGCTGTCAGAAAACTCTTAAGTGTTCTACCATCGTCGTGGGAAATTAAAGTGGAAGTCATCACTGAAGCACGTGATCTAGATAAATTGTCCATGGATGAGCTTATTGGAGATCTCATGACATATGAACTAAAGAAGAATCAAGAAAAAAAATTGGCAGTAAAAGAAAGGAGAAAAACCTAGTTCTGAAAGCCACAACACCTGAAGATTTTGAGGATAAGAATATTGCACTTATGATAAAGAGGTTCTCCAAAATGTTAAAAAGAGGATAAATATTTCAAAGAAGAGGTTCTCAAAAGGCAGCTGAAAATTCGAGAGAGCAACTATGCCATAAATGTGGAAGTCCAGATCATTTTATTAAATTATGTCCACTATGGTCCTTGGAACATAAAAAGAATAACTCAGACAAAACAAAAGGATGTTAAGGGTGACAAATATTCTACCAACATGAGGATGACTAACCAAGAGGTTGATCTCTCAATGAATAAAGCATTTGCTACAATGGGAGGCATGTCAGAAGTTGAGTCTGAAGATGAGGAAACTGAAAATCAATCCCTACTTGCAATCGAGCAAACTGACAAATATGACTCCCTTGCACTAGTAGCCATAGTTAAACAACAGGAAAGGTTAAATAGTTGTCATATACAGGAGACAATTCAGGCATTGATGGTTGGGTCAGACTCTAAAGAAAAATAAGAGGACAAGCAGGATCATGTTAGTCAGCATCACATTAAAGAAATGTTGACTCTTACTCAAAAAAAAACTAGAATCTCTGTTACATACTCTCATAAATGCATACCAACCAACCTGTTCCGAAAGAGATATGTTAATGGATGACTATGCATCATTAAGAGATGAAAATGAGATCTTAGAATAACAAAACTGTCTTCTTCACAAGAATCTAAAAGAGTTGAACAAAGAATTTCAATCCATAACCGTAAAAAATGAACATCTCCAGAAGAAACTTCACATGACCAAAATGGAAGCAGAGTACAGCATGAGATAGACCAGATCCTCCATACTACTCGATAGCATCCAAAAGGGCCAATCTTCCATAAGACATAGAATAAGTTTTTATGAAATAGAGAGGATTTGAAAAAAATCAAGTTGGTGACAGAAATGGGTAGTCGGCGAATCGTTGATCGGTTCACGACAACAAACTGGATAGCCCAAAGTTACAGGACTTGGGATGCTGAGGACCAATGCAAAATGGTGATGGAAGAGAGCAAAAAGTGGATCTCCAAACCACTCGGCGAGGCGCGACTTATTCCGCTGAGTGGACTTTTAGGCCAAAACACAGGCAACTATAAATAGGATTTTAAAAGAAGTTCTCAGGGGTTTTTAGTTTTTGGATCCCCAAGTTTTAGAATTAGAGTTTTCTCTTAGTTTTTCAGTTGTTATTGTAGACTTTGAGGATTTATAAGCTTAATTTTGAGGACTTGAAAGTGGGTCTTTGAATTTAACCCTTGGAAAACATTGTAAAGGCTTGGAGACTCTTACCCAGCTAATGGCTAATCGAGTTGGTAATTGTTTTTACCTTTTTATGATGTTTAGCTAAAACCCCAATTCTTGGGGTGTGATCATGTGATTATGGGCTGAATAAGCTTATAGGTTTTGTTAATTACTAATTTAAATACTTAGTTGAAGTGGGTTTATTTGATAGCTGTGTTTTAAACTAAGAATTGTAGTTGCAAATGCAATTCGAACTTAGAATTCTAGGCTTGCTTGAAAAAGAGGTTTTAGAATCAAGGTTTTCAATTGATGATTGTAGTTATTGGGTTGACATGGGTTTAGCTCGAAAGAGTAAATTCTAAATCTGATTCTACCCATCTAGCTCGAGAGAGTGGATGAATTAAGGTGTGGGTTGTTCTTATTTGCTAAGCTTGTTGATGTTCGAAAGAAATCACCTCATTCGTAATAGTTGTTCGAGAAAAAGCTATTGCATCTATAGTTTCGCCTACCCGCTGATATTTAGCTATTTATTAGTAATTTCAATTACCCATAAGTGAAATTCCCTATAATAGATCACATCACGAGAATCCTTCTCTAAATTGTTATTTCCTTAGTATTTGATTGTATTGTAGCTGTTGGTTTTGGAAAATTTTAATATTATAAAATTATACTTAAGATGCATATTCCATTTCCAGAACGTTAGTCTCTTTTTTATTATTCTTGGAATCAATGTATTATGAGGCTTAATTACATTGATTCTGCCGTTTCTGACATTTTCATTTGGTGCACATTATTGTGCCATTGTGCAACTCTTCATTATGCCCGTTAGTGGCATTGGATGAACTCACATTACTTCACTCATTATCCTCAATTATACCTTGTAACATATGTAACTCCTAAGGCAATTATCTTCACTATTTACTACACCATTTATCTTCTTATTCATTGCTAGGATGACTTCTTCTAGTATAAATAGGGGTGGTCATCATTTGATTTGTTACACACAACACACAAGAAAAATATAGAGAGGAAAAAGTTAGTCAAAAAAGAGAGTTCTAATTAGNTATCTTGTAAGTATTTCACTAACAATAGCTCATAATTGCAAATCCAAACCCCCCATCTGACATTTGTTGTCACCCCTTTAGATTTGTTTTTTTGTATGTTTTTGATAATTTCTATTCCTATAACTGATTAGACCACGTTTGCACTTCATAATTGAATTTGAACATGTATTACTCCCTGTGGGTTTGACCCAACCTTTCGTTGGGTTTTACACTAGTTAACGATTGTTTATCCCTAGAATTGGATGAGGAGTACTTGAAACGTTAATCATTATACAAAATATATTCTCCGCGAGTTAAAAAATTTAACAGACAAAAGATCATAACTTAAGCTTAGTTGAACTTCAATCATCTTCTATCTAAAACGTATATGTAAATAATGCTATATATATTCTTTGCAAGTTAAAAAACTTAACGGTGAGAAGGTCACAAAATTTAAATCTAGTTGTATTTTTAATTAGTCCTATACATAAATTTATGTTATACTATATATATTACCTGCGAGCTATAAGTTTAACGGCCAAGCCAATTGATTCAATTTTCTCAAAATCAATGAGTGGACTTGAAATCATAGATCCACGCGACTCAAACAAGAATCCTACATCTTACCCACTCAGTGTTGTTCTGATTGAATTTCAAAGATATCACTCACTTTCAAAGAGCATTTTGTGAAGTGTTCTCCTGCCCTTGTCACCAAGATAAAGTCAACTGGAAACCGTGATCGGAGTCGTGGTTTGAAGAAGATGCTTTAAAGATTCATTCAACAAACAAGGGTTTCTTGGTTGCCGATACCGAGGTTGATGAATCATTCCACGTAGAAACAACAAAAGTGGAGTTTGGCACAAGTCAAAGGCGAAAGCAAGGAGGAATTTCACTTTGGAAAGGAAAAGGGCAATTCCAAACGAAGGACCCTCGGACAAGCTTCCCAGTGTCCAAGTGTCAAGTCCCAAGAGCTTGTGTCCACCGAACACAATTTAAACATAGTTATATCTTTTATCTTATTTTATGAACCATAATAAGTAAGTTTATGTCATACAATATCTTTTGCAAGTTAGTAAGCTTAACATACAAAAGATCACTATTAAAATCTAGTTCAATCTTCTATCCTTAACTATATATAATAAAAAAAATGAATTGTCTCTCCCTAACCCGATTTCCTCTCTTCCAGAAAAAAGAATAATCTTGATCCAAGAAATGATATATATGTGGGGATATCTTTCTCTTTTCTTTTTTCTGTTTTTGTTTTTTATTCATATATATTATATTTTTCAAGAAAAAACAGTTATCCAGGGAGAACAACTTTTTTTTTATATCATTTGAATATAACGAAAAAAGAAGTAGCACTTATGATAGTTAAACCACATAAAAGAAATCTTAAGCGAAGAAACTTCAACCTGCCTAGCAATATTTGGATTAAATATCTTCTTTAATTTTCTGAAGAAAATAATAATGTTCTCACCTAAACATTCATTCATCATCATTTTGTTTTTATTTTTGTATCATAATTATAAATTTGGCAACAATACAACTCGATTCAAAGAAATCCTGATCAACTAAACATTAGAGTCATAGTAAAAACTGAGAAGCAATTCAAAACTTATCCAATATTCTAATAGTAAAAAACATAAAATTAAGAAGGTTAAAATCAAAACATAAATGCTAACTTAAATGAAGACAAGTACTATATATTTTGTGTTTATTATAAGGTTCTCATACTTTAATTAACATTGCACAAAAAAGTACTATTGTCATGCTTAGAAATCTATATAAAACCAAAGTACAGACATTTCTACTAATAATTAATATATCATAGATCCTTTTAAGTTGTTGTGGTGGTGATTTGGATCTTGAACATGAATGTCGAAAGATGTATCATCAAGTAAAGTCATTATCTCATCATCATTCAAGCTCAGCAACTCAGAAAATGAAGGACTCTGTGGAATGCCAAATGAGCCATTAAAATTGTTCTCCATTGGCATTGGTTCACTCATTGAGGGGATATTCGTCGAAGGGTCTATTTGTGGTGCCATTGGAGGAACAAGCATTGGTGAAGACATTGGATAAGCCATGGATAGGCAATTTCAGGATACCTTTGTGAAGATAACAAAAAACGAACCTGCGAAAGATCCACAAGTGGAACCATTTCAGGAGGATTCCTTAAAGGTAACATGTAACATCTCGCTAATTGAAAGAACTAGAAAGAGTTAGAATTGGAAATAGTCATTTTAGGAAAGAATGAAAAATCTGGAAATTTGTTAAGTTATGTTAAGTTTGGGATTTTGGTCAACTTCAAACAACCATAACTTCTAGCTCATGATGTGCAAGGTATGCTTACTGATAGGATTCAGTTTACACTTTTACAATATTGAGTTAGGGTTTTAGAGAAGAGAAAAGAAGAAGAGAAGGGAGGAGAAGAAGCAAGAATCGTTAAATTCTCGAAGCTAAGATCATGGATTTCATCAAAGGGTGATCCCTACGAGGTATGTGAGACTTTCATAGCGTTGGGTTCGTTCACCCACGCACCAATCATGTTTGTTTAAGCAAAATTCATTTCTAGAAAGTTGAAAGTATGATGTTCATGAATTATGTTCTTGAAGTTTGCTTTAGTTCTTGAGATTTGATAGGATTGTGGAGTTCTTGATGAAATCGTGTCGATTTAAGAGTTGTTTTGAGTTAGATTCTTGTGTATATATATTGGGAATTTGAATCTAAAGAGGGATTGAGAAAAAGAATCAGAATTAGGCGAATTGGGGTTAGAAAATGAGGAAGAAAAAAATCAGACAAGGAACAGGTACCAGGTCCGCGACGTGGACCTGTTCCTTCAGTGCGAAAATTTTCTCTCCGCGTCACAAAGAGGTCGCGGACTCCACTGTTTCAAAAATAATTTCGCGATCAATTATTTAAATGCAACTCCGCATCGTGGACTTGTTCCTAGATAGTAATTTCTTGATCTTTCCTCATGTTTAGCTACCTAAAAACACTCCTAAACATCATGAGATCTTTTCCATCACAAATCACAACCCTTGAATCCATAAATTCAATTCAAGGAAAGTTAAGAGTCAAGTCTAGAAGTTAAGAATCAAGTCAAGAAAAGTTCATAAAGTTTTAAAAAGTCTTTCACAAACGTTTTAACTTTGTTTTAAGACTTAAGCTTCGAGTTGACTAAAGAGTAAGAGTAAAAGTTCTTTCTTCAAAGATTATACGAGAACTAAGTATTCCCAAAAGTTAGAAATGTTTTCACATTTGAGCAAGAAAGGGAACATCGATTCCAAAAGAGATTTTGAGCTACGTTTTGAGTAATTATCTCAAAACAAAGAAAGAAGTTTGTTTTAAAAACATATGAGCTAAGTATATTTGAGAGTAGTATTGAGCAACGATATAGGGATGCGAGTTCATACTAACTCAAGTCTCCATAAACCATGTAGTCATCATGGGTNGGTCGCGGACTCCACTGTTTCAAAAATAATTTCGCGATCAAATATTTAAATGCAACTCCGCATCGTAGACTTGTTCCTAGATAGTAATTTCTTGATCTTTCCTCATGTTTAGCTACCTAAAAACACTCCTAAACATCATGAGATCTTTTCCATCACAAATCACAACCCTTGAATCCATAAATTCAATTCAAGGAAAGTTAAGAGTCAAGTCTAGAAGTTAAGAATCAAGTCAAGAGAAGTTCATAAAGTTTTAAAAAGTCTTTCACAAACGTTTTAACTTTGTTTTAAGACTTAAGCTTCGAGTTGAGTAAAGAGTAAGAGTAAAAGTTCTTTCTTCAAAGATTATACGGGAACTAAGTATTCCCAAAAGTTAGAAATATTTTCACATTTGAGCAAGAAAGGGAACATCGATTCCAAAAGAGATTTTGAGCTACGTTTTGAGTAATTATCTCAAAACAAAGAAAGAAGTTTGTTTTAAAAACATATGAGCTAAGTATATTTGGGAGTAGTATTGACCAGCGATATAGGGATGCGAGTTCATACCAACTCAAGTCTCCACAAACCATGTAGCCATCATGGGTAGTAAAGGGTCATACTTTTTAGATGATTCCTTAAGTGCTTTTTAGCATAAACTAGTGGATCCACTTAGTTAAGACGTTCTATATGACGGCAAAGTATAACACAGTTCTGGTAGCGTGGGCAAAACGATGTATCACCACTTAGGCTCAAAGTGGTGATTGTCGGGTAGAGAAACTCCCACATAAACTATATTACTTTATTATATGATTAAAGTTGAGTTTGTTATTTCATTTTCTTTAACAAACTAAGTTGCTTTCTATTGTTTTAAAGGCTTTCTATATATTACATTTGTTTTATTGCTTTATATTGAGTTAAGTTGTTCATGAGTTGAGTCAAGCCAAGGTAAGTATTTCTTTCAGTTCTTTTCAAGCTTTTGTCTTGTTTTAGAATTCCCCTCGCATACACATACATTCAATGTACTGATGCCATTTGGCCTGCATATTTTAGTGATGCAGACACAGGTAACCAAGATCAGCATCCAGCGCATTGTTGATTCTAGTTAAGCTCCAGAGTTTGTTGGTGAACCTCATTTCTTCCGGAGGATCCCTTTTTATTGCTTTTCAGTATTTAGTTTATTAGGATGTTTGTGGGTCTTGTCCCGACATACATCTCAGTTATTAGAGGCTTCATAGATAAACAGTCAGTTAGTTCATTTGTCTTTACTTTGTTATTGGCTTATGTTCAAATTTTAGTTGCCACTTTGGCTAAGTTAAATGTTTATTTCTAAAACATTATGTGTTTAGTTTGAGACAGTTGAATTATCTTGCATTTGAGTTCTTTTATTAATTCTTAAAGTCTTCTGCTGAGTAAGTAAGTCATGCCAAGGGTTCACTTGGGGACATCAATGGTTCTTGAGTGCTAGTCCTACCCAGGGTGTAGGCTCTGGGCGTGACAAACTTGGTATCAAAGCACATAGTTCAAGAGTCCTAGGGAGTCTATGAAGTCGTGTCTGTAAAGTCCTAGTTATTGGCGTGAAGTGCGCCACATCTATAATTAGAAGGCTACAACATTTAGGAATTTCCTTCACTTCTTTCATACTCATTTCGTACGATAGAGTGTATCTCTATACAGTTTCTTTTTAACTCATGCTTGCGCGTAACCAATTGTGAGTTGGGCTGTGTTTGAGGAGGCCTTCTTTGGGTGTTTCTTCCCTCGAGAACTGAGAGAGGCTAAGGTACGAGAGTTCCTCACACTTAAGCAGGATTCTTTGAGCCTTCATGAGTATAGTCTGAGGTTCACGCAACTTTCCCGCTGTTGACACCCAATTTTGGCCTAACATTTTCAAAATTCGTAACTTTTAAGTTTTATTTATTTAATTGTTCAAAATACATTTTTTATAATTTTAAATAAATTTATCAATAACTATCTTTATTGGTCAAAATTTAGGATTTTTTATCAATTAATTTTAAAATCGCATTTTTACTTGTCATTAGTTACGTTCATTATATTTTTTTAATATTCATTTTATTTGTTACAATTGTTAATATTCATTTTGATATTTTGTACAACCTAGAAACTTATTCAAATACGAATATTTTATTTAACCAATGATTTTGGGCCACAATCTCGAGCCCACAACTTGAGCCCATTGTATAACAATTCCCTATTTAAGCTTTATTAGGTAAAAATAAAGGGGTGGTGGATAATTACAAATTTTTCTAAATTGTCAAAACCCTAAAACACTTTTTCCTCCTATTTTCTAATTTTTCTCAGCCGCCGAAGCAGCCACCAAAAAGACCCCAAAACTACATTTTTCTTCTTTTCCAACTCAAGCTTCAAGCTCCATAACCACCACAAACCAGACCACACAACCTCCCTTTCTTTTCCAAATCCGCCAGCAAACAACAGCTCCCAAACCAACTGAAACCACCAGCTCCAAACTCATTTTTCTCCAGTCAAACAACCTACAAAAACAACCAACAAACAACCGCTCCGGCGAAACCCCATTTTCTCCTCTTTTTCACTATTTCTCCGGCAAACAATGAACCAAACTCCAGACCCGCAACCCACCGGAGAAATCACCATTAACTCCGACCGAAACAACCTCCAAACCACCAGACAACCACCCTCGTTTCCGAGAAACCCCATCCCCGTCTTCCCCTTTTGTTCGCTGCACCAAGTAGCTCTGGCGAGGAGCTCCAAGCTCCTATGAACCGGAGCAAAATAAAACAACAGTCAGTTCCCTTTCCCCTTCCCTTTTCGATTTTTCTTTCTTTTGTTTGTTTTGCAGGTGTATGATCTCCATTTCCGGCGAAATCAATAAACCAGCGAGCTTCGTTTTAGTTAGACATCACCAAGGCAGCAAGCAACGAGCAATGGTGACAACAACAACAATCTCCGGCGGTCAGGCCCTCTTGCTTATTTTCTTCTACTTTGATTGTTATAGTTGTTGTTGGTTGCATTATTGTTATTATATTATTATTATTATTACTCCATTTGTTTCAAAAAGAATGTCCTAGTTTGATTAGGAACGGAGTTTAACAAAAGAAAGAAAACTTTTAATTCTTGTGGTTCAAAATTAAANTCACCAAGGCAGCAAGCAACGAGCAATGGTGACAACAACAACAATCTCTGGCGGTCAGGCCCTCTTGCTTATTTTCTTCTACTTTGATTGTTATAGTTGTTGTTGGTTGCATTATTGTTATTATATTATTATTATTATTATTACTCCATTCGTTTCAAAAAGAATGTCATAGTTTGATTTGGAACGGAGTTTAAGAAAAGAAAGAAAACTTTTAAATCTTGTGGTTCAAAATTAAAGTTATGTCAAATGTACCAAAATGCCCTTTAATCTTGTGGCCTTAAACATGTCATGTGGAAAGTTGAAGTTAAAGTGTTGCCAAAAAAGGAAAAGGGTCATTCTTTTTTAAACAGACTAAAAAGGAAATGAGACCATTCTTTTTGAAAGAAAGGGAGTATTTGTTTTCATTTTCATAGACATTGTGGTTATTTTTATGTATTTCTGCTTTGTGCATTTATTAGTGAGTTCAACTTACTGTTTTAGTTCCCTTCTTTATTTTTGATGATTCTTGCTTTTATTATTATTTTTATTTTATTCATTGGATTGTTTAATTTTGTTGGGTTGTGGTTATTATATATCGAGAAGTTATATTTTATTATCGTTTTGATAGCTTTATTAAAAATGTTTTGGATTTTGGTGGTTTCAGTGATTGTTAGATTTTTAGGATAGATTTTTTATCAATTGTTAATTAATTATTTGTTATTGTAGTTAGTTTTTTTTTTAATTAATTTCTATGCCCATTTATGTTTCTTTCATTTTTGTTAAGTACTTTGTTTGGTTAATTTTCTATTTGTTAATGGGCATTGTTAATATTTTCATTACATTTTTACTTCTATGTTAACTTTAAGTATTTCCTAATAAATTTACCTCGGTTGTTGTTACTTTATTATTGTTTTGAGATGTTTCAAATTGACATTATATTTTACTTTCTTAGGTCTATTTAAATTACAATTAAAATTGGCCAATGAAAAAAATCTCCGTCAGTTTTAGAGGCCTTCCCAATATTAAAGACGGAAATTTAGTTTAAGTTTATATATTTTGTTTGTTAAATTTGGCCGATGAGGAAATTACCATTGATTTCCAAGGTCTCCCATGTATATAAGACGGATTTTTATTTTAATTTATTATTTATTTCATTTTATTTTTATTCGTGTTTATTTACCACTTACACTTTTACTAAGTGTCTTTACAGGTACCCCAGAGTCGCTTCCCATTGAAGTCATTCGAATAAAGTTTGAAACTATATTCATTATTATGTATATTGTTATTGTTAGGCAAAGTCGTTTCTTATATTATTGATTTACTTTATTATTTTTATATATTGCATATTTGTTTTACTTGTATACTGTGTTATCTCCTCCTCAATTTGAAAAAGTGAATTCAGTCGGGAACCACATTTGTAGATTTCGAAGGATGCTTAACACCTTCGCTTCGAAATCACTTGAACCCCTTACCTAGAATCGAATGGTTTCGTACATCACTTAAATGGTTTCCTATTTTTTCCTAAAATTAGGTGGCGACTCCTTTAAAATTCGTTTATTCTTAAAATTCTTTAAAAACTGATTCAATTAATTATTTTTCGAGTCACCGCGACGTTTCGCCCTATTTGAATAGAGTAGGGATGTAAACACCCGCTATGCTCTAGAAGGGTTGCTGACATGAGGAGCAGGATGAGTTTATTCGTTGCTGGTTTGTCTCGTCTGTCAAGTAAGGAAGGCAAGGTAGCTATGCTGATAGAAAATATGGACATAGCAAGGCTGATGATCCATGTGCAACAAGTTGAGGAGGACAAGCTAAGGAATAGCGAAGAGTTTAAGAATAAGAGAGCTAAGACAGGGAATGAGTCTGGGCAGCAGAAGAATAATGCCAATTGGCCATCCTTCCAATAGAAACAGAAGGGACCTGCTCCATCATCTGCTAGTGCATTTGCACCAAAGAACAAAAGTGAGTTCAATAGCCAGAATTTCAGAGTCAAACCTGCCTATTCTCAGGGTAGTATGGCACAATGAGGTAGTAAGCCTCCTGCTTGTGCTAAGTGTGGTAGGAACCACTCAGGGAAGTGTCGTGATGTCTCCACTGGTTGCTTCAAGTGTGGCCAAAATGGTCATTTCATGCGAGAATGTCCACAAAACAAGCAGAGCAATGGTAATGGAGGCAATAGAGCCCAGTCTACTCCAGTTGCTCCACCAGACAAAGCTGCATCTAGAGGAGATAATTCAGGGGCAGGCATAGGAGGAAACCGTCTGTATGCTATCATTTGTCGCCTAGAGCAAGAGGATTCGCCAGATGTTGTCACTGGTATGAACCAAAGCTTTAACTTTAATGTTTATGATTTGCTAGATCCAGGAGCGAGTTTAACCTTTGTAACTCCATATATTGCGATTAATTTTAATGTTCTACCAGAGCAACTTAGTGAGCCCTTCAGTGTTTCTACACCTATCGGTGAGTTTATTCTAGCAGAGAGAGTCTATCATGATTGTCCCATTTCCATCAATCACAAGAGCACCATGGCTGATTTAGTTGAGTTAGACATGGTAGATTTTGATGTCATTCTAGGTATAGACTGGCTTCATGCCTGTTATGTGTCAATAGATTGTAGAACTCGAGTAGTCAAGTACTAGTTTCCAAATAAGCCAGTCTTAGAGTGGAAAAGCAGTTCAGTAGTGCCTAAGGGTCATTTCATTTCGTACCTTAAGGTAAGAAAGTTAGTTTCCAATGGGTGTGTCTATCACTTAGTCCGAGTTAATGACTCTAGTGTTGAGATACCTCATATTCAGTCAGTTTCAGTAGTAAAAGAGTTTCCAGAAGTCTTTTCAGATGATCTTCCCAGAGTCCCTCTTGAGAGAGAAATAGACTTCAGTATAGATATTCTTCGAGATACTCATCCTATATCTATTTCTCCATACAGAATGGCACCAGCAGAGTTAAAACAGTTGAAAGAGCATATGAAAGATCTCTTTGATAAGGGTTTTATTCAACCAAGTGTCTCACCTTGGGGCGCTCCGGTCTTATTTGTGAGAAAGAAAGNACCATTAAGAATAAGTATCCTCTTCCGAGAATTAATGATTTTTTCTATTAGTTTCATGGTGCTACTTGTTTCTCTAAGCTAGACCTCATATCTGGCTACTATCAGTTAAGAGTAAGGGAATGTAATATTTCGAAGACAGCCTTCAGGACCCGTTATGGTCACTATGAGTTTTTAGTCATGTCATTCTATTTAACCAACTGCAACATTCATGGACCTTATGAATAGAGTATTCAAGCCCTATTTAGATATGTTTGTTAGCGTGTTCATTGATGACATTCTAATCTATTCAAGGAATGAGGAAGAGTATGCTAGCCATCTCAAAATAGTTCTCCAAACTTTAAAGAATAGAGAGTTATATGCCATGTTCTCTAAGTGTGAGTTTTGTCTTGAGTCTGTGGCATTCTTAGGTCACATTATGTCTGGAGAGGGAATTAAAGTTGATACTCAAAAAATAGAGGTAGTGCAGAATTGGCCTAGACCCACATCTCCAACTGATATTAGGAGTCTCATGGGGTTGGCTGGATATTATAGAAGGTTCATAGAGGGGTTCTCATCTATTTCTGTAACAGCCCGTATTATGCATATGCTTGTTCTATTCTTGTGATACTTGACATAGCCTTATAGTATAGGTGAGGGACTATATTTCTTATATGATTAGCGTTGGTTTAAACTAGATCGGAAGGTGATGTGATGCCTTGCACGCTTCAGCATGTGTACTGCAAGTTAACTCTAACGGGAGTATTTAAACTCGAGACGGTAAGGTGGTAATTGAGCTTAAAGTTGAAAGTTAAGTGCTAAGTTAAAGCAAAAAGGATTAATATTTAGAAAATGAAATAAAATAATCTAGTTGCTTGCTTGACTTAATTAAGTTAGTAGGTGACAAGTAGGTGCATCACCTACTTTGACTTATTGACCAGCCCAAAGGACCAAGTAGGTGCATCGCCTACTAAGACTCTTTTTTGACCATGTAATTGGACCAAGTGCACTACCACCTACTTGCATTAATCTGGCCCAAGTTGAGTAGAAGAATAAGGGGAAAATGGACAGCAATGCCCAATAGTCTTAAGTCCCCAAAGGCCCAAGTTAAAAGGCCGAGTAGGTGGGTCACCTACTTGACAATATATGGCCCAAAATTGGCCAAGAAAGTCGGCCATTACACCTCCCTTTTAAAGGGATAAAGATCAGATCTTATGCTCCATTTTTAACTTGCAAAATTTTCAGATTTCTTATGTTTCTCTCTTGGCTTCAATCAGCAGTCCTACAACACCTTGGGAATCTTGAGTATTGTCCCCCTTTTCAAGTAAAAGTTTGAAGGAATGTTTCAGTTCTTCAAGTACAAGTTTAGAGGATAACTTTCCAGAAACTAAGGTAAGACTACTTCCCATTCTTGCCTCTCTTTAAATACAGGTTTGGGGTGGAGAATTTTGTATATATCTATCAAGAAATAATGGATGGTGATAAATCCTTGAGTCAATATTCTCCTATTATGCTAAAAGAATTTTAGGGATTGATAGTGGCTGCCTTATGTATATTGTTGTTGGGGGCAGTTTGGGTATCTTGGCAAAGGATGCATGTAGTTGTATTAATGTATAGAAGAAGGGTATAGTGGTTCACCATTTGTGTAAGGGTTGTATGGGCCTACTTTCCATCAAGTGTTTAGCTATTGTTTTTTTGGAGGGCCTTAATGTGATTAGCTGCTAACATCAGCTTAATCATGACTTATATTATAGATTAGCACCAAGAAGGGAGGCTGACTCATGACAGTTGTATTGGTCAGAAAATAAGGTATGTAGGGCTATTCGATTCCATATTCCTTGGCATGAAATCTGATACTTGCGATTAATATCAATAAGTGAATTTCCTAACTTCTATTCCTAGTTAAGGAAACATAGTGGTAGCGTACGATCTCCAAATAGCTAACAATATTTCCCCATCTCCTTAGTGTATAGAATTTCTTCATTATATGTTTAATACTCTATACTTGTGTAATTATCCTCCTATTCGCTGGTATACAAATGGTATTTGCCAAAGCAAGTTTGGTGAATCTTCCTCTTAGTCAGTTGAAGTCAATTGTGTCATTTAAGCTCACAAGTAATGCATTGATGTTACATAGTTCCTTATGTCATTGTTACTACCTTGAAGTACTGTTCTCATGTCTTCTACCACTGGTCCGGAGTTCCAAATATCAAAAATGATTATGAGCACCAAAACAACAATCTCAAAGATTAAAGAATCTAAGTGAAGCAATTTGTATAATTAAGGGTGGCAGCTCAGGGGTGAAAGCCTAGCATGTGTCGATCCTAATTGGTATAGAAGGGTGGCAACTCAGGGGAGAAAGTCTAGCATGGGCCGATCCCAATTTGTGTAATTATGAGGACCGCATCCTAGGGGTTAAAATGCCTAGCATGGGTCATCCTCTTATACCACTGATCAGATGGTCATTCGTAACACATGCCTTATAAGGATCATAACACACAGAAAAGTAAAGACAAGAATGTAACATACACGATCCCACAAGAGTTAACAAAGGTGGTCTTCTGTTCTGATTTATGCACATATATATTGATACTTGGTTTCATTAGAACTCTTATTTTATATATGTTATTCCCTTACATATTCAGTACATTTTTTTCGTATTGACGTTCCTCGCAGGGGACGTTGCATTTCATGCTGCAGGTACTCCAGCTGGTAGACCTCCTCAATAGGAGCATACGATACTCAGCTACTTTTGGTGAACTCCAGGTTGATTCGAAGCTTTACTTTTTCCTTGGTAGATTCATTTTGGTATTGTATCGTAGTTAAGGGTAAGGCGGGGTCTGTCCCGACCTACTCTAAGGTTTTCTATCTTTAGAGGCTTGGTAGACTTATGTATATGGTTCAGTTGCGTCTTAACAGATTGTGGCCTCAACGGCTAAGTCTTGTATATAAGTTTTGAATCTACTTATGTTGGTTCGTAGCGCTGCATCCTATGTGAACTTGTCACAAGATTGTCATAGTTATATGCATAGTAAGCATAGGTTACGTGTTGGTTCTCTCAGGTCTTTAGGGCATCGAGTGCCTGTCCGTCTTAATGGGATTTGAGGCGTGACAATTTCGTCCCTATTGACCAAGTTAACTCAAAAAATAGTTAAATTTCAATGGTCTGAAGCTTTTGAGAAAAGCTTTCCGGAATTGAAAAAGAGGTTGACTACTGCCCAGTGTTAACCTTACCAAAAGGTACTCACGGTTTTGTCGTATATTGTGTTTAGTCTAGAGTTGGTTTGGTTTTTGTATTAATGTAGAATGGCAAAGTTATAGCTTATGCCTCCAAACAGTTGAAGGTTCATGAGAAGAATTACCTAACCCATGATCTAGAGTTGGTTGTCGTAGTATTTGCTTTGAAAATATGGCGTCATTATCTTTATGGTGTTCATGTGGATGTGTTCACCGATCACAAGAGTCTTCAGAATGTGTTTAGTCAGAAAGAGATTAATCTCATAAAGAGGAGGTGGTTAGAATTACTCAAGGATTATGACATGAGTATTCTTTATCACCCAGGTAAGGCTAATGATGTTGTTGATGCCTTGAGCAGGTTATCTATGGGTAGTACCGTCCATTTCGAGGAAGATAAGAGAGAGTTAGCAAAATAGGTGCATAGACTTGCACGACTAGAAGTTCGACTAATGGATTCCACATAAGAGGAGTAGTGGTGATGAATGGGGTTGAATCATCATTAGTGTCAGAAGTAAAAGAAAATCAAGACCAAGATTTTTTATTTATTGAATTAAAGGCAAGTGTTCATAAGCAAAAAGAGATGGCTTTTGAACAAGGGGGAGATGGTGTTTTGAGGTATCAAGGTAGATTGTGTGATTGATTTCAAGGGTAATTGGGATGATCACCTACCTTTCATTGAGTTTTCTTACAACAATAGTTGCCACTCTAGCCTCCACATGGCTCGTTATGAAGCTCTTTATTGGAGAAGATGCAGATCTCCTATTGGATGGTTTGAAGTTGGGTTGATAGGACAAGACTTAGTTCATCAAACTATAAAGAAAGTGAAAGTTATTCAAGAGAGATTAAAAACAGCCCAGAGTCATCAGAAATCCTACACTGATGTTAGGATAAGGGAGTTAGAGTTTGAAGTAGATGATTGGGTATACTTGAAAGTTTCACCCATAAAAGGTGTTATGAGATTTGGTAAGAAGGGGAAACTTAGTCCCCTGTATATTTGCCCTTACAAAATATCAAAAAGGGTTGGAAAAGTAGCTTATGAGTTAAAGCTACCACAAGAGTTAGCAGTCGTTCATTCGGTATTTGACATTTTCATGTTGAAGAAGTGCATGGGAGATCCTTCATTTATCATACCAACTGAAGATATTGGTATCAAGGATAGCTTATCTTATGAGGAGATTTCAGTTCAAATTCTAGATCGTCAAGTCTGCAAGTTGAGGACTAAGAAAGTAGTGTCAGTCAAAGTTCTTTGGAGGAACCAGTTTGTTGAGGAAGCTACTTGGGAAGTTGAGAAGGATATGAAGAAGATATATCCACATCTCTTTGAAAGCGGAGAAATTCTAGATCAAGGTACTAATCATTTTCTTGGTATTTATTTATAAGTTGGCATGTTGTTTTTGCATTTTGATTGTTAGGTGTTTGAACTGAATGTTAGATGTTACAGCCTTAGCCTACTAAGAGTAATCTCATTTGAGGACGAATGTTTCCAAGGGAGAGATATTGTAACATCTCACTAATTGAAAGAACTAGAAAGAGTTAGAATTGAAAATAGTCATTTTAGGAAAGAATGGAAAATATGGAAATTTGTTAAGTTATGTTAAGTTTGGGATTTTGGTCAACTTCAAACGATCATAACTCCTAGCTCAAGATGTGTTAGGTGTGCTTCCAGATACCGTAGGAAAGATCTTGGAATTATCTTTCCAACGTCGCCGAGTTTGCGTGATTCCAAATTCGTATGAGTGAGATATGCTCATTGGAAGTTGTATTGTTCAATTAAGGAAAGTTTAATCCGGGTTTTAGAAGGGCATTATGGTCTTTTCCATGTCCCATGACTTAATTCCGTTTTTTGGTAATTAATTGGGGTCTAAACTGATAGGATTCAGTTTACGCTTTTACAATATTGAGTTAGGATTTTAGAGAAGAGAAAAGAAGAAGAGAAGGGAGGAGGAGAAGCAAGAATCTTCAAATTTGTTGTATCAAAAATAGCAACTCTCGATACACTAACATCTTAAATGAATGCAAAGAATTTATCTGCCCTTATCATGTTGTTCTATTAATTTGTTGGATGTTGTATCCTAGTCGGACTGTTTTGTAATTGTATCAAATTTGTGATGCTTAAATTGTGTTTAAATCAGTCTTATTTTTTATTCTCATTAGAAGATTCTTATTTTATTTTATGATAAGGTTGAGTGTGCCCGATAGATAAAGTGACAACTTTCGTAAGGACAAATCGTCATTTGGTTGAGAGTATATATTGTGAGGGGTTTGTGTGGTGAAGCTTGAGTAGTCATATCTAGAAGGGATGTATGAACTTGCTCGGTGATGGAATGGTGACATTTTTTTCCGGGTGAATCGGCGTCTTTTTGGGAGGATATGATTTGTTTGGTACTAATAAATAGTCTTGCAATGAAGAAAGAAAAAGTGAGCACCCCCTCAAAATTATTGAAAATGAATGCATGATGGGAGTAATCTTGTGACAACTGTTTGACTCTCTTTGTGATTTTTGACTCATTGGTGGTTATAAAGCATGATGTAATTTGTTCTTGTGAGGAAGTAAAAATTCAACCATCTTGATTAATTTGCATGGCATATGTGGTGAGGTTGTTGAATAAACTTTTGTATTTACTTGTTCCATTTAGAACTTGTCCGGTTAGTCTTTCATGTTGGTCTTGGTTGCTTTTAATTGGAGAAATGACCTTAGCCTTTCTTTGTGATTTTTGAGAAGCCCACTTTATCCAAAAGCCCTACCATTGCACCTAATAGTGTTTCTTTGACAGCCACATTACAAGTCTTACCCTTTTGAGAAAACAAAACCTCTTTTCAGCCCTTCCCTCTTTGAACTCTAAAAGTTGGAAATTGAGGCTAAAAGCCTAAGTTGGAGGTAATGAAAATCTATAAAGGTAATTAATGTTAACCACATGGTGACTTGAATACCCTTGGCCATAGAGAAAGCCCGTAAAATAGTAACCTAATCTTTTTACGTACCTTAACTTTTAAGAGTTTTATTCTATTTTCACAAGGGGTCCTCCTAAGGATGTCATAAGTCATATTTTGAGTAAAGAAGAAGGATGATATTGTAATGAGGATTAAAAATGTGTTGCTAATAAATGGGTCTTAAAACAAGTAAGAAAGTAGTTAGCTTCGAAATAAATATTAAGCTAGTAGTTTTGAATAAAGTTCCATGAATTCGGTGAAGGTTACTTGGATGCTTAAGGGTGGGGGAAACAACAGTGATAACTGAAGGTTTTTTGAAGTTAGGCTTTGCTTAATTTCTGGTCTGTAAATATGAGTTGTATAACATGTTGATTGGTGTTTTGTGAATGGTGGAATTAATGATTATTTTTATGAATAAGCGTGTGAACTGTTAAACGGTCTATTTGATTGATGTTATGAACTTATGATTATTCTATATTTACTGAGTTTTTCTAAAAGATTATTAGAGCGCCTAACATTATGACATATGTAGATACAGTAGGTGTTATCAATTATGAACTTATGATTATTCTATATTTACTGAGTTTTCCTAAGAGATTATTAGAGAGGCTAGGATAATGACATATGTAGATGCGGTAACAATACACTTATTATTTTGATGATAATTGACTCGAGTTTGATGTGAGCTTACAGATACACAATTATGAGTGGGGTTGGATCAAGTACCACCTCGGTACAGTATATGGACACCTAGGGTCCTCTGCAAGTCATGACTAAGGGTGTGTTTTGTATGAAGGAAAACATTTTTCGAAAAATGTTTTCCAATTTTCTCATATTTGGTTGGGTTAAATGTTTTGGAAAATGTTTTCCAAATCAGCTCATTTTTCTCAAATTTAAGGAAAATGACTTCCATTTAAATATTAAGGAAAATCTTTTCAACACTCTCTTCCAACTTCAAATTACAATTTTTGTTGTTGAAAAAATCAATTTATTTTGTCCCTACCATCAAACTAGCCCGCCCCACCCCCAAAAAAAATTGGTTGTGGAAAATATTTTCTACTCACCAACCAAATATGAGAAANCCCACCCCCCCGAACCCCCCCAAAAAAAAATAAAAATAAATAAATAGTTGTTTTTAAAATATATTTCCAATTTTAATTATTATTTTTTTACCCCATCCCCCTCCAAAAAAAAATTTAAGTTTGTTTTTAAAAAATATTTTCAACTTCAAAATTNGAAAATGACTTCCATTTAAATATTAAGGAAAATCTTTTCAACACTCTCTTCCAACTTCAAATTACAATTTTTGTTGTTGAAAAAATCAATTTATTTTGTCCCTACCATCAAACTAGCCCGCCCCACCCCCAAAAAAAATTGGTTGTGGAAAATATTTTCTACTCACCAACCAAATATGAGAAAATAAGTCAAAACTCTACTTGTTTTCCAAGAAAACATTTTCCATGAAAATTATTTTCCTTCATGCCAAACACACCCTAAATGGAAAAGGTTAAGACACTTTAGTAGGTGTATATACAATGAGACAAACTTGTGATTTTGTTGAATGAGTGCTAGAGATAACCGACAAGATGTAGGATTTATACCGTTGCAAGGCCAATGTGAATATGATTGCCATGACCGATTGACTTGTTGAAGTTGATGAACATGTTGATGATTATTGTCCTGTGGGTGAGTATTTGATAAGTACTTGATAATTGTGAAAGGTTAACAAGGTATGTACATACATTTATGTCTTTACTGCGGATAACTATATTATTATGTATGATTACTACTTAGGATTTGTAATGGGAAAAATATTAGGAAGAGATAAGTTTAACTATAAAAATATTTGCCTATATTCTTGGGTTAAGTTTTAATAAATCTGTGATTATTTGTGATTTGGTAGTTGCTTGCCTAAGGAGCTATTGTATTACTGACGTTGAAAATACCTGTGAGTGATGTGTTACAGGAGAAAATTGAGATTGTGTAAAATATCCAAAATGAGTAGAAAAGTTTATGATGATTAAGTTGATAATTTAGCAAAATAGTAACTTGAGGAAATGAGTGGTGGGGAATAATATTAATAATGATATTTTGATAGTGATATATGTGATGGTATTCCATTTAATATGCGAATGATGGTAGTGATAAAATTAGTACTTGAGTTTAGAATTGTATGATGAATTTATAATCATACAATTATATTTTCAGTGTGTTGATCTTTCGAGTTGAGCACAATTGGTATCTAGACAATCCCAATTGATATCTCAATTGGTTTGGGGTAGCCGTATGAATCTTTGATTTAAAGGGGTGGGATGTGTCCAATTGATATCTGAGAATTTCAATGGGTATTTGGCAAGAACGATTAAATATTGAGCTCGATTGTTTACACCTGTAAATCACAAAAAAAATGTCTTTTAAAGTTTAAACATTGTAAATGCCTCACAATGCACAATAGAATAAGCTTAGAGACCAGATAAATAGGTAAATAACAACTTATTACTATCTTTATTGTAGTAATTTATAAAAAAATTATGACATGCCAATAATTTAATTCAATAAGAACTTAATATCATGATTCAAACCATCGTGATTGACACTCACCCAATCTTAACGGTTGAAATCATCAACATATTCTCATAATGAAGATCATTAAGGCTATATCAATTGTCTTCTATATTAGCGCATGAGAAGATTGATTTTCTTTAGATATAAAATTATCATTTTCAGCATAATTTACATGCTCGAATGATACTGTAGACACAGAAATATTATTGGATTAAATTAATACGAAATTTGGATTACATTCATGTTCATTTTGGGTTAATTGATTAATTTGGGTTATAAAAGATAAACGAGTGCATTTTATTAAGTTTAAGTCCAAGGTCCATTCCACCTAGAAGTCCAAGCCCATGTCACGTATCACAGTGACTAGGTATCCAACAAAGTGACGTCATGTTTCCAAATGATGTGGTAATCTCAGTCAAATTCAAGAACCAATCACAATCTGCAAGTGTCGAAATAACATCTTTTGGTCAATCATAAGCAACCTTATCCTCCCCCTACAACTATAAACAGGGGATAGATATGACACTCAAGGGTATTCTGAAAGCTCTTTATTAGAATATAGGCGTCCACTACGAGTCAATGGACTAGGTCCCTTTACACAGTAAGAATAGTAATGCAAGCAGGAGCAGTAAATAAGCAATATAGGTAAAGCAACACTAGCACTTAACGTGGAAATCCCCTTGCTCCAAGGGCGGTGAAAACCACGACCTGTCCTCAAGGCTTTTCAAACCAAACTCCATTTCTTCCAAATAGAGCAACGATTCAGATTACAACAGCTTGCAACCTACGAATTTACCTCTAAATCCATCCCCCCTAAATGTAGTAATCCCACTACAAATAGACCAACTAAGAAATATCACGATTGCCCACTAAGATACCCGACACATAATAACTTAGAATTCACTAAGAAACACACGGTTTCCCACTAACCCACCTAACACTAGATGACTTAAGATTTGACTAACCAGCGACAATGTTGCCCACTAAACCAGTTAAACTCAACTGATTTAGACTTTGAACAAAACGAACAAAAGATCTAATTCCTTTATAGTTCAGGATTAGATTTACAACAATAAGGACTGAAGTAAAAACCTAAGACAACTAAGACGCAAGTTGCTCTATTTGGTCCATGTTGCTCTTTGGTAAGTATTTCTTGAAAGGAGTGGTTTTTGCTCTTTGCTCTTCAAAATCTGTGATGCAAAAACTAAGGTTGTGTCTGTGTGAGGATGTCCTTATGAGAATAGACACAACCTTCAAGACCATGCCATTGGCCGAATGTTTTGCCACACTTGGAGACCGTGCACTAAACTTGTGTACTTTTTCCAGCTGTTAATTGTACGGATAGGAATGACAAGGATCAGGTCCCCTTACAAGGTCCTTTGTTTATCAAATCATCAAAACTGCAAATAACATTTTCCCCTTTTTTGATGATGACAAACTCATAATGCTATGTCTATATCTCCTTCTCCACTTCCCCCTGCACTTCATATATGTCTTCCTCTTGTGTCTGTCTTCCTCCTGTGTCTAAGGCTTTCCGCTTCCCCCTATGTCTAAGGTATTATGTCTTCCTCCTGTGTCTAAGTCTTTAAGCTTCTCCATGTGTCAAAGGTACCCATTCTCTCGTTTGGTATCGTAAAAAAGAGAGACAGTAAACCAAGATTAAAAGTAAGCATGTATAGAAAGACCATAGCTTTTAGCAACACATCGTAGAAAAAGAATTGGACGGGAATACATCATAACAAAACAAAAGTCCTTTTCATTGCACAGAGTAAGCATTCAATACATTGACAATAAAATGCTAAAGAGAACCCGAGAAACTGCCCACACAAAGAAAACAGGCAAGGATAATAGATGGAGGGAATTAGGAAGAGGGAGGCTGATGGGTAAAAGATTTGATAACAAAGGTAAATCGGTCATTGGCATAGTCATGAGCCTTGATCAACCTCTCTTGAAGATCAGCAGTTTGAGTTAGAAGGTCTGCATTTTTCGGACGTAACTCTTTGACCTCTTCAGTACAAGGTCCCTCAGACTGAGCTTTGGCTAGTTGTGCCTTCAATAGTGCCATTTCAGCATCTTTCTTCCCCAAAAGTGTTGTCAGTTCCTCCAGTTCACGCTTGAGTTGATCCCATTCAGCCACTAAATGAGACATTTTACTCAGTTGTCCTGTTTGACCCTCGATGCACTCACACTCAACTAAGGTACTAAGAGAGATAGATTGTTTAACTGTGCCAACAGTACCTGATCCCATTGAGACTTTCTGATGATCGAACACTTNCAATAGTGCCATTTCAGCATCTTTCTTCCCCAAAAGTGTTGCCAGTTCCTCCAGTTCATGCTTGAGTTGATCCCATTCAACCACTAAATGAGACATTTTACTCAGTTGTCCTGTTTGACCCTCGATGCACTCACACTCGACTAAGGTACTAAGAGAGATAGATTGTTTAACTGTGCCAACAGTACCTGGTCCCATTGAGACTTTCTAATGATCGAACACTTTTGTGAGAAAGTATCCATATCCCATTCCATGCTTGCCTTTACGTTCTATCACCGTCTTATGCATATGTTCCAACATGAATGCTGGCAGATTCAGTGGGTCGAACTTGCAGAGTAATTCCATTAGGAATAAATCTGTTGCAAATACTGTACTCTTCTCAAAACGAGAGAGAACCACCTTGTTCACAAACTCAAAAAGCAATTGGTATTCCCCTTTCATGAGTTTCTTCTGAATACCTGCACAATGCATGTCTGGAAGTTTAGAGCACTCATTGGCAAATTGCTTAGTGCGAGTTTTCCAGCCACAGACCTGATCCCTTCTCTAGGTACCTCTAGAATTACTCCCAACTGCTCCTCATTTATATGTATCATTTTATCTCCCACCAAAGTATGAAGGCTTCCATCCTCATTGAACTCCACATTGTAATAGAACTCCCTTACTTGGTCTTCATGCATTACAGGAGATTTGGTCATGAACATGTGTGTCCATGATTGAATCTCCCCTAGATCCACTAACGAGTTCGTTCCAGGTTTCTTGAGGATCGTTGGGTCAAAAACTCTCCCACCTAGGACATTCTGTACACGCAGATTATTAATAATATCTTGCTTGGTGTCCTCCTTTCCATTTCGCTTTCTCTTGGTACCAGGTCCCTGTTCTGGTGCGTTCTTAGCAACAGGCACAACCTCCACCTTTTCTTTTCACTTTGCCTTCGCCTTCTTCTTAGTTGTTTCCTTGGCCTTCTCCCCTTTTGCAGCAGCAACCCCTTATACAAAGAGATATCTAGACTTTCCAGATATTCCCTTCCCTTTTTCCTTTTCTTGTTCCTCCCTTCGCCTTTGTTTCTTAGCCAGTGGAATATATTATGATTCAGTATCATTCTCTGAGTGTTCATTTTGGACCACCACCAGTCCTTCTTCATGTATATCAATCTCCAAATTACCTACCTTTCTCCTTCTTCTATTTTCTTCAGTAGTTGCTTTGTTTGACTTCATGGCATCCCCCATAAACTTCTTATTGGTTGCTCTGGTGAAAGGTTTTCTTTTAGGAGTTTCTTCGACAACTTTTTCCTTTTCTTTTGCAGTAACAGGCACCATTCTCTTTTGTACTACCCATTTGAGTAGAGTGTTGATCTCATCAGTGTCGTCTAAGTCACTAGCAAGAGGAAGTCCAACTTCTGGAGTGTTTTCAACAATTGGCTCATTGCTTTCAAGTGAGACTTCACCAAAGCCACTACCTTCATCATCTATCCGCCCTTCTCTCATCTGTGTCACTCTCTATAACCATGTTCTCACTAGTAGCAAGGATATTTGATTCAGAATGACTATGCTCAGGGAGATCCCCCTCAAACAAACAATCAGACAGCATCAACAAATGGGGACCAGGTTGGCTAGGAGGTACGGGATTATTAAGGTCAAAAGGAGACGAGAGAGTAGGACAACTTGTTTCAGTAACTTTCACCGGAAGGGAGGTTGACAATTTCATCATAGAGGGAACTCCAGAAGACAAGTAGAAATCGACATAATCTATTTCATTTGGAGTACCTAGTACCTTTCTAGGAGGAAAAAATGAGTGAGACATGATGAGAAGAAGAAAATAGAGGAAGCCTTAAAGAAGAAAAGTTAGGGTTTTGGTAGAGAAAGGAAAAGGGTGAATTTGAGATGATTCAGTAAAGGGATGGAGATAAGAGATTTAAAAGAGTTGAAAAGATGTGTCAGGTCCCTGAGAGACGTGACGCTTGAACTTAAAGCGATGGGACACAACGGTCAGAGTGACCGATGACTGCCACGTGGAGGTCTGTTCTCAATGACAGTTTTAAAATTAATGAAAAGAATGCTAATCTTTAGACAGGACCAGGTCCCTGTCTGAATGCAGAGATTAAAATTTCTTCTGGATGGTTGAGAGTCTTCCTTACTTCTTCAGTTCCCACTAGTGTATACCTACAAAAGAGGTACAAGATTGGTCTAACACGCAAGGCATTACAATTAACAAGGATACCTGCCCCGCAGATCATATCCATTTAAGGGTTGGATGCCTAGGGAGGGCCAGCTCAATCCATTTTCAATAACCCTAGCTTCAACCTGTTAAACACGAACTGATCTTTGCTCAGTGCCTTGGTAAAGATATCAACAATTTGATCCTTAGTTCTGCAGTATTGCATACAAATAGTCCCATTTTTTACGTTATCCCTTAGAAAGTGATGCCTAACATCAATATGCTTAGTTCTCTTGTGTTGAACTGGATTATTCCCCATATTGACAACACTGGTATTGTCACACATGAGAGGGATAGTGTGAGTGAGAATTCCAAAATCCTTCAGCTGTTGTTTTATCTAGAGTAGTTGAGCACAGCAAGATGCAACATCCACATACTCTGCCTCAACTGTGGAAAGGGCCACAAAATTCAGTTTCTTGGTTCCCCAAGAAACAAAATAGGCCATTCCAAAAGTGATTTTCCTGTCTACCTGATAACTTGCAAAATCAGCATCTGCATACACGACTAATTCAAAAGAATCCCCAGTTGGACAGAAGAGGATCAGGTCCTCTATTCCTTTCAAATACCTCATAATCCTCTTGGCAGCCTTCAGGTGTAACTCTCTGGACAAGCTTGAAATATCGTACACATGTTTATACTGAACACTATGTCAGGTCTACTTGTTGTTAGATACAACAATGATCCAATAATTTCTCTGTACATAGTCTGATTTACCAAGCCACCAGATTCATCAGCTCCTAATTTTGAATTTGTCCCCATGGGGGTGTCAATGGGCTTTGATTCAGTCATATGAAATATTTCAGCAATTCTTTGATATATTTTTCTTGACAGATTGAGATTCCATTTAGAGTTTGCTTGATCTACAGACCTAAGAAAAAGGTCAGCTCTCCCATCATGTTCATTTCGAATTCATTTCCCATTAGAGTGGCAAATTCTTTACACAGGACCTCGGATGTGGCTCCAAAGATGATGTCATCCACATACACTTGTATAATAAGCATCTCCTTCCATCTAGTCTTTAGGAATAAGGTATTGTCAATCTTGCCTCTTTTGAAATCATTTTCAGTAGAAAGTTGGACAGTCTTTCATACCAGGCTCTAGGGGCCTGTTTCAATCCATACAAGGCCTTGTCCAACTTGAACACATGATTTGGGAGATCAGTATCCTCAAACCCCGATGGTTGTTTTACATACACTTCTTCCTTCAGCTCCCCATTTAGAAATGCACTTTTGACGTCCATCTGGAACAACTTAAATTCCATATAGGCAACAAAGGCAATGAGAATTATGATAGCCTTCATTCTGGCAACTGGGGCAAAAGTTTCTTCATAGTCGATCCCTTCTTCTTGATTGTAGCCCTGAACCACCAACCTTGATTTGTTCCCGGTGATGATACCATTTTCATCAAGCTTGAGTCTGAACACCTACCTGGTCCCAATAATGGTTCTTTCAGCAGGTCTAGGGACTAGGCACTACACT